>NC_140934.1:52693019-53018019 GCF_014529385.1 Adiantum capillus-veneris | reverse complement strand
TTAGTACACTCATCTCTCTAACCATATGATATGTATGCAAGGTTGTCCACATCGGGGCACAATGCATGTCCTACTTGCGGGCCATCATTGGTGATGAAGAAGATGATTCCTTGCGGAAGGTAATCTATCCAAACAACCATCCTTTCTTACCCCAAGTGCATAACAAGCACAAGGCTCCAACAAATAAGAAGACCCCTCTAAAGCTCATGATGGCAGATTGGGCAACCATTTGGGAAGAACACCACAACAACAATCCATCTCCGTGTCTTCCACCAAAAGGTATGTCAAGATATTCTATATTTTTAAGGCTTCCATATTGGAAGGACTTAAAAATACAACACCTCTTGGATCCCATGCACATATTCAAAAATGTAGCCCAAACACTATGGGACCACATTATTGGCAAGAAGGACTCTTTGGGTGCAAGGGAGGATTTGAGGCTTTTAAAACGTCTCCCTGCCTCTGCTACTCCACATCATGCCCCAAATGGAAAGATTGTGCTTCCTAAAGCACCATGGATGCTAGCTGAAGAAGAATTAGACAAGGTGAAGGGTACCATTGCCTCTATTTGCACACTAACAGAATACATGAGGTCGCTAAAGGGAGCTTTCACAAGAGCAAAGAAGGGTGGAAGCGTTCAATTGTATGGGTTGAAGTCTCATGATTGGCACAAGATGCTTCAGGTAATCTTCATACTCCCTATTCTATTTATAGTTTGTGTGTATGACTATCACTCACTTTCCCTTCCCTTGATTTACATTGTAGTTCATTCTGCCGGTGAGTATGTGTATATGTCGGGACAAGAAAGTCAGGGATGCTATTTTCAAACTAGGAGAGCTAGTAAGGTACACCACAAGACTCCACTCAACTACACCTTTTTTATGTACACAATAATTTCAACTAGCACTTAGTGTATCCTTGTGTGTTTTCTTGCAGATTTGTGAGCTCCAAGGAAATCAAAATAGACGCTATCCCTGCTGCTCAAACACTTGCAACAGAAACTGTGTGTGCCATTGAAGATGCATTTCCTCGATCGGTCCTTCTTAGTCAAATTCACCTCTTGGTTCACGTGGTGGAGGAGATCGCTATATGTGGAGTAGTGCACGCATGATGGATGTTATTATTAGAGAGGCATGTATGGCCAAAAGGTGGATCGTTCAAGAGGCATTTGTTTACATATCAGAGTATTTGGCACAAGTTGATCCTTCAATGCCTCGCACGTGGTCAGACGAGGAAGATGCAAGGATGACTTCGCACTTGCCAAGTTGAAAGGGGAAACTACTTAACATGGATATGAATCTATCCCGAGTGGTCAATAACTTTTGTATTCTCAATGCAGAGATTATGACCAAGTGGGTGGACTTGTGGATAGTGGAAAAGGTAAGGCGTTTGCAAGAGAGATTAGCATGGAAACAAGCACATGGAGGAAGGAGGGCAACCCCAGTGCCTAGAAACCTTGCATGTTTCCTAGATCTCATCAGTGTAGAGTGGATTCATGAGAGAATGACCGAGGCAAAAGCGCGAGGAGAAGACATCACCAGCAAAGAATGGGAGTATGCACGAGACTGCGTACCAAAGGTAGAGTACTCATATACCTAAAGCATATTGTAATTTTTTTTCTTGAAATTATCTTTAATATGTATTTGATAAATTAATATATTTTTCTATTTTGTAGTGCCTTTCCTTTAACTCTATGTGGTCAAAGGGTCGTCACTTTTGTACGCGCCACATTGACAAGCGTAGAAACACCATGGATTGTGCCATCATGGGCAACTTTAACACAAACGGTGATGAAGCCAGGTACTGCGGAACTAATGAAAGAATACTAAAGGTTAATTTTAGAACCTTTTATACATTCATCTTTGAGTGCAAGTGGTTTGCAAATCTGTCTAGACAACATGAGAATGGCCTCTACATGGTGGACTCTAATGTGCATCACGCAGGGAGGTATGACAATTTAGTTTTACCGCTCAATTGTGAGAAGGTGAGTGACATGTACCTTTTTTATTCTTATTTCTTGTAGCATTAGTTATACCAATGTTACTCACTTTGAGCTTCTATTTTATAGGCCATCTATATCCCAGCAATCCGCCAACCAAAACTTTGGTTCGTAATCCCCATAACACCTTGGGGGAGAACCATTTTTCCCACCAATGAAGTGCAGACTATCTTCGACCCACTTCCACCTCTGACTTTAGATGAGGTAGAAATAGAGGAAAGGGAGGTTGATGAATCAAGTTCGGCGGCAGAAAGTCTTAGCGAGGATGACTGTCATGATGATGAAGATGATGAGATGCACGATGACGAACTCGAAGATGATGAAGGCAATGCATCCATAAACGACAATTCCATTTCTCTCTTTATTGATTTAGGAGCCATGGGCTTACAATTGGATGGAGCCTCATGTAGAGATCTTTTGGAAGATAATTCATAAACATTTTGCAATTATGAAGGTTTTTGGTCGTGTAATCCATTCATCTGTCTCTCTCCCCTCTTCCTCTCTTTAGATTTGGGAATATGCTCAATTGTGTTAATCAATTCACAGTGATTGTTTTAGTTGTAACCAAGTGTAATCTTATATTCCCCCCCTCCCCCCCCCCCCCCCCCCCCCTCTCTCTCTCTCTCTCTCTCTTCCTCTTCTTTTCAAACTTTGAAAGTTTTATACAATATTCTTTAATTTTTATTGAGAGAGGGAAACACCAAAATTTGAAGGGGGGGGGGGGGGGGGGGGGGGGGGGGATGTTTATTTTAAGCCAGAATTTGAAAGTTTAGGCGCTAAATTTGGTTGTCAAATATAACAACGGCAATAAACGTGGTAATAACAACGATATTGAATGGGGTAATAATAGCAAAAACTGTTGCGGCAATATTTTAAACACAAAACAGACCCCCCGCCCTCCTCTCTCTTGTTTTTCTACTTGAATTTGCACCTTCTCTCTACAAAATAGGGTAAAATAACGCGGTAAACACTTGGAGATTTTCATAGTGTCAGGCACTATTCCCTTTTCTCATCGTCCTACTGTTCAGCAACAATGATAGGGCTGCCATCATTCGCCTACAAGGCTTGCAGTGCTGCCGTTGGGACCCTCTGCAGCACCACCCCACCTGCCTGGTTTCCACGGTCGCCAAAGTTTCCCGCCATAGCTCGCTATAGAGAGTTGTTTAAAAAAGGGTTTGATTTTGACTTACTAAATATTAAGTGGCCCTTAAGGGACATTCAAAGGCAAGGGGATAGTTCCCACATGATAGCAAAAAGGGAAAAGAAAATTGACTTTTTGAAAACATTTTTCTTGCTTCGTGATAGTGGCAACCATTCAAATGGCATTTAAAGCACACAAGTGAATAAAAGGGTGGTGTCCGAGCTATGCTAAGTGCAATATATTGGATTTTATTATGAAGGTTTGATTACGAGCTAATCGGAGTGGTTTGGCTACATTGAAATTCATTGGATTCCACCATTTCAAGCTTCATCAATTTTGTGCTCAATTGACTTGGGCTGCTAGCTTTGATACTCCGTTGATTTTGTGCCATCTACAGCGACTTCAAAGGAGGGTGATCATTACATTATTGCTCATTTCTTTAGCGTTTGTGTCCAAATCCTAAATTGTTTTTTATTTTATTGGATTTAACTGCTAAGCATAATTTTTTTTTTGCTAGGTGTAGTGTGTCTCCACCACCTTTTAGCTCTCTAGAGTTTTTGGGATTTTATTATCAAAGATTGCGGGCTTAACCCCAACTAAACTATCTAGCCGTAGATGCCAAGTACTCTCCCACTCCGGAGCGCATTTCCCGCACTCCACATGATCCATGAAAGCTCTCCACGATCGTAGACCCTATCTTTTGACCCGTTGCACCCGTAGAGGTTGCCAAACTTGTTGACCCACTTCTAGACGATGAGCCAAAGTTTATGGAGATCGACATCGCCGGGGAGATGCTGAGGAATACTTGGAGAATGATGATGATGAATATGACATGGCCGGTCGTGCCAATATCCTTACACAAACAAAGCTCTCTAGTGGGATACTCAAGTATTTGAATGCCAAGTTGACCACCATAGAAAAAGTACATGATGATGTAGTCATGATGTTGCAAAGCATCTCCATACGTCTAGATGCATTGACCACTGCTTCAGCCGCATCTCCTCTTCCTTGGAGTATGAGGGTACCAGCAACACGAGCGAGTGTAGCCTTACAAGTGGTAATAGGAGGCTCAAATAGGTAAATGTTGCCAACATCATTAGGGACAACTATCCACTACCAATAACAGACCATGTAATCGAGCGAGTTATAGGGAAGGAGGCCTATAGTTTTCTAGATGGGTTCTCAGGCTACAACCAGTTGACCATAAAACCAGAAGATCAACATAAGACAACTTTTGCAATAGAATGGGGCATATTTTCATACAAGATCATGCCTTTTGACCTGACCAATGCACCTACCACTTTTCAAAGACTAATGAGTCATGCATTCAAGGAATATCTCAGACAATTTTTAGAGATATACATGGATGATCTTTGTGTTCATTCTCACATGAGAAGTGATCACATAACGCACCTAGAGAAAGTCTTCAAGAAGTGCAAAACTTATCGTATTTGATTAAACCTTGAAAAATGTGTCTTCTTGGTAAGACAAGGTTAAATTTTGGGCCACATTGTGTCCCAAAAACAGGATTTCCACTGATCAAGAAAAGATACAAATAATTGCAGCACTATCAACACCAACAAAAATGAAAGAAGTGCAGGCATTTATGGGTCATTGTGGGTACTATAGGTGCTTCATATACATGTATGCTGTGATAGCTAAGCCTTTGTATGCCCTCATTGCTAAATTTGAATGGATGGAAGAATGTGAGCAGGGTTTTCACAAATTGAAGCAAGGATTAATTTCTACTCCAATTTTGCAAGCCCCTGATTGGAGCAAGATCTTTCACGTTCATGTTGATGCATCAACCTATGCCATAGGGTGCATATTAGCTTAGCCAGGAGAGAAAAAAATGGTTTTTTCCATTTGCTACTCTAGTAGGCAGCTGAACAACGCGGAGAAAAATCATAGCACTACCAAGATAGAAGGTCTAGGAATGATATATGCTGTCAAAAAATTTAGACATTACCTTCTTGCAAACAAGTTCACTTCTTCGTGGATCACCAAGCACTATTATATATGGTAAACAAACCTTGCAACACTGAAAGGATTGTTCACTGCTTTATCCTATTGCTTGAGTTTGATTTCACAGTAGTCATTAAAAAGGGAACTACACACGCACACGCACACACACACACACACACACACACACACACACACACACACACACACACACACACACACACACACACACACACACACACACACACACACACACACACACACACACACACACACGAGCATATCATCCTTCGAGACTGTTCCATGAGGAAGCACCTGAAGAATTTGATGATGATCTTCTAGATTTGTACCTGTTTAACATTGAAATGGTTTCGAGGTGGAGTGAAGAGATCATCCCTCTACTTACAATTGGATCATTACAGGTAGAAAGGCAACCATCAATCATACATTAAACAAGAAATCTCTAGCTTTTAGCAGGACGACTATGAAAGTAGGGTAAGGATGGGATTTTGAGACTATGTATACAACCGGACGAATACGAATACTACCTTAAACATACTCATATACAACTTACGGGGTTTCACAATGGAGAAATGCAAACATACCAAAGACTAAAAGACTAGGGGTCTACTAGAAAAAACATGGAAAACAATGTCCATACTTATGTAAAATCATGTGATATCTGTACAAAGCAACCTCCAATGAAACATGCCACACTTTTTTGAGTAGTACAAGCACCCAAATGGAGTACTCACATAATCAAGTACTTAAAAAAAAGACCTTCCCAAAGGGATGGGGTAAGTCAAGAATGAGAAGTGTAGAAAAATAAACAAACATTATTTGCTAATTGCAAACCAACCGTACAGTGGAAAGGACGAACAATTATGTTTGTGTGCAATGAAAAAAGAATAATTCTTTATCCTAGAACAAGCACACTCAGGCTAGCCAAGGGCACATTTCTTTGCTGATAAAACTGCAAAGCTAGTACTTCATGCAAGAATATGGTGGCCAATGTTGTTTAGGGATGTGGAGGCATATGTGAAAAGATGTGATGAATGTCAATGCACAAAACCACCCCTACGAAGAGACAAAATGCCATTACAGCCAATGATGAGAGTACGTGCTTTTTCCAAATGGGGCATAGATTTTATTGGCCCCATCATACCACCTACATACAGAACTCATGCACAACATCATAGTAGCAACATATTATTTGACCAAATGGATGGAAGCAAAGGCAACACAGAAAAACGATGCACATACTATGACTCAGTTCCTTTTTGAACATATCCTTACCAGATATGGTCTACCCATTGAAATAGTGAGTGATAGAGGAACACACTTTGGGAACAACATCATTAAAAGCTTACTTGACAAATCATGGTGATCCATTGCAAATCCACACCATATCACCCACAAGCTAACGAACAAGCTGAGAGTAGTAATAAAATCCTATGCACGGTGTTCACCAAAATATTGAGTAACTCAAGAAATGATTGGGATCAAAAGCTACACTTTGCATTATGGGCTTATAGGGTAGCTTTTAAGACTTCCATCAAAACCACTCCTTTTAACCTTGTGTTCGGGATTAATACAATTCTACCCATGGAATTCTTAATTAACACATTATGAGTCGCAACACAATTAGGATGGACGGGACATGAGCTGCTAGAGAGACTAGACATCTTGGAACAATTAGATGAAACCAAGATGAGAGCGGTAGCAGGTATATATGCTCAGAAAAGACAAATGAAAGCTTTTCATGATCAACATGTATTAGCAAGGAGTTGCAAAAAGAGGATTATGTTTTGATGCATACCCTAAAACAACACTCCAAGAAAATCAAAAAGCGAGGGATGGGGCCTTTTGTAATACATGATATATCACAAAGTGGTGCCATCAAGCTTGCAACATTGGCAAATGAGGAGATGCCTAATTGGATGAGTGGCTGCAGGTTAAAGAAATATCTTCTTTTGCTGATACTAGAAGAACTCCAAACAATACATGCAGCAAATCAGTGAAGAAGTGGCACCCATGATATTCAGGAACAGGCACATCAAGAAGCCAAGATCAGAATAGTAAAGTAGAAGGAGCGGGCAAACCCTTAGAGAAATAACCAACAGAATACTTGTACCAATTCCCCTCCAATCGCATCCATACAAGCAGAGTCTACATGTTTAGGTGGCATAGATCTACGAATTGTGTTGCAACTTAACGATGGTATCACCGAGCATGCATTAGTGAACACTGGGTCAAGAGCAAATGTTTTCAACTACTCCACCTTTATGAAATTAACAAAAGAACCTCTGACACCAAATACTATTGGATTCAAAGTGGCAAACAAAGGAGCAATGAACAGCCTAGGACATGTAAATTTACCAAGAACTGTTGATGCAACAATTTATCCTCATCATTTTCATGTGGTCAAGGATACAGATATCAATGAATTGGCTATTCTGGGAGTGCCGTGGATGCACATTTATCAAGACACACCAAATTGGCAGGATAATTGTTGGGAGTCCCATCGTTGCAATAGCTCCAATGACCAACAAAATTATCAATCCGGAGGGATGAGCTACCCGGCTAGGGCATGGAAACACTAACACGGTTAGTGAGCTAATTGTGGCAACACAAATGGTTAACTCTATGAGGTGAGCTTCTCGGCCTATTGAGGAGCTAAGCCACATGAAGGGCAATCTCCATATCCACTTCTCTTCACCTCTAATCAACCCAATCACACACACTACGATTGCAAGACACACACAACACTACTCCTATCATGCAACACACTAATGGCAAGCACACACACATAGATCTATCAAGCACCACACTCCAATCAAACCTACATGAACATACAAGAAAAAGATGGCAATCACACAAGATTAGAGAGGGATTAACCACTAATTAGTTAAGATCTAGTTAATCTAAGCATCATAGGCAATCATAAGAAGTAAGAGAGAGGCACAGTGAGAGAGAATGAATCATTGATTAGTGTTAATCAAGTCTCATGAGCAAGGAGAATCTCAAGGACTCCATAGCCACACACCTCAAGAGCTCTCACCAAAGAGTGCTCTCAACAAATGACTTGAGAACCTAATTTATTTTACTCACTGCCTTATATACCTAGGGTAAAAATATGCAATGTCCGGGCGTCCAAGGCCTTTAGGGCTCCACCACTTACTAAATGTGCTACATACGTACACTAACTGACCTCTTCTTTATAGCTTGGAACTCCCATTGAGCCCGTAACACATTAACAATATTACAATGGCTTGAAATAAATTGGGAATTTACAATACGTGACCATTTTAGAAAAACGTGGAAAATGTGTAACTCCAATCTTTACTGCTTCTTCATGTTGATCTTTGATATGCATTTGTACGTCTTCGGTCTTTAGCAGCTTTTGTTAACTGACGTTGACTCAGTTAACATTCCCCCCTTCCAATTTTAATGCCCGTCCTCGGGCACTGTTGAAAAGTGTCTGTGGAGGCAAGGGAAGGTTTTGATTGGTTGTTGATGGGCTGATCATCTTTATTTTGTTATTGAATTTTTTGATGAGGTTCAATTTGCTGCAGCATCTTCATTGGTCCAAATATGTCTGATGTGAGAGATGATGTTGCATTTGTCGATGTAATAGAATAATGATGAAGCTGTTGTTTATTGAGAAAAAGTATATACAAGGGAAGTATAATGATGAGGTTCTAAATTAGGGTCTAATACCTAGATGACCAAAGGGAAAAAACCCAGTGGGAAAAAAGTTCCTTTGGGATACGCTTTCGAGAAATTTGTGGTCTTGCCAGGAAAGAACCGGGCTTATGGCTGTGAGAGTTTGTGAGAGAACTCAACAAAAACTATATGAAGGAGTTCAACCGTAGATGCCATGAAGACTAGGATTTGGAAAGAAGTGCAATCAAAGAAGACTCACTCTTTCTCTCTTGCACACACACACACAAAGAAAGAACACAAAAGAGAATGTCAAAACAATATGAAAATGAAAACATCACGGCTATGGTCATATCGTATCATGGGTAATATGAAAGGGTTAACATATGAGTTAATGGCATTCAATCTTGGCTGGCCAAATAGGCTACGAATTGTTCTTTGGAATTGTAGTTTTGTGCTTACCATAATATATATATTTTGTCTAGTGATTGGGATTAATTATGTGTACAAATCCTCTTGGTTCATAGCAAGATAACTACGCTTACGTCAAAAGAAAAGTTATAGTCTATGAGAGGTATTATGATGGGATCCGGTGATAGAAGTATTTCATTAAGCCTTTCTGGGCCAAAGAGAAACACTATACGTTGTTGAAAGTGTATTTTACGGCTAATCCATACGTTAATTCTAATAGATCGTACAGAGTGAAAGCGATAGAAATGATCATCATGTGGATTACTCATTTAGGATAGTATGTGAGAAATGTAGATATGAGAGAAGTGAAGAGATGAGAAGTTTCCCTCCCAAGCCCTATTCTTGCCCGTAGGCAATAAGGATACTGCGGGGAGAGATGTACCTGTAGAAAAGAGAACCTAGAATTTGCAGAGATGATGAATTACTAAGAGTGAGAGAGATAGGTTTGGTTAAGGAGATGAGATTAGATACATATATATATATTTTGGATTAGAGATGAAAATGAAAACAACAAGAAATCAAGAAAACATCAATGTAGAACACATCTTACTTGACAAACCCTTCGGCACCATTATTGATGGAGAGAGAAGAAGAGTGGATAATTCCACTTTGATTGACACATCAAGTGCAAGACCTTCTTTGATTAGAGTTGATCTTCCAAGGTTAGCTTGTTGCAATAATGGCTAGTCTTCTTCTAGGAGAAAGTGTAGGCTTAGGCTTATGTTAATGGCTAAGTACAATTAGGCATTACTACTCACTCCCTCAAGAATTCCTCTCATCAATGGCTTGAATGCTTGAGTTTTTTCTCAAGGAATAAGAGGTCCCCTTTTATAGGTGAAGGGAACCCCCAAGGGTTTACACAAGAAGAGAGGAGCCAGTGTGAATAGGAATTGGAAAAGTTGGAAATGAGCTGTCCCTGCATGATGTGGGCAGACTGGGGTCCAGTATTTTGATCATATCTCCTCAACCGTGGCTCCAAATAAAAAAGTAAAAATATGGGTAGAAACTTCAGCTCATTAGCTACGATTTTCATTTTAAAATCATTTTCCAATTCAGATTGGAACCTTGTGTAAAAAATTCATCAAAATAAGGTCCATTTTTGGCAGCAAAAGTCTTCCCATGGTCCCCTTAGCCTAAACTTTCATTTAATTCCAAAGGACACCTCATGCCATATGAAAGCATGACATTGCTCCTTGACAAATTTTTGTAATCATGCTTGCAATAATGCATTAACATAAGTGTATCTTTGAAATCATGCCACCTAGTGTCCCACTAGGATTTGATTCCCTCCTAGTAGCTATTTAAAAAGAAATATAAGAAAAGTATAAAAAATACATAGAATATATATATATATTGGAGTTTACCCTAGATATAGGATATAGCTATGGTGTGAGATGATAATGAGATAGTAGAAATAAAGAATCAATGCTTTTTGCCCCAAGTTAAAGAGGCGGAGCTATTGAGCTTTTCCCATAGTATTTTCTGATGGTAAAGTAAGGATAGGTTACCCTTGAGAAAAATAATAGGATGAGATAGAAGGATTATTATTATACTTAAATATACATATGTACATTATAGGAAAGATAATTATGTATCTAAAAAGTTACAAGATAGATCTTGCGTTCCCACTATGTACGTGTCACAGCACGACATCCACCCCCTCTAAACCTGCACATCCTCCGGTATGTGCCACATTATTTCTTTGTAAGATCAGCCCTCTTGTACATCTTCCTTGCTTTCTTCTTCACTAGATGATTCCAAATCTTCATCTTCACTTTGATCTTTATTTGTGGTTTGCTCTTCTTCCTTATCAACATCTTCTGGATCATTGTCTCCTCTTCTCTTAAACATTTTGATCCTTTTTCCTGCAATGGGAATCTTTACTTTTGTACCATCTAGTTCAGAAAAGCTGTAAGTAGCATTTTCATGCACATGCTCTACAACATACGGTCCAAACCATCTTTTTGAAAACTTATGCATGACTGTGTGCTGGTTATCAAGGCTACTATCATACACCAAAACCGAGTCACCTTTGTCAATTTCTTTGCTCCTGAGTCGATGTCGCTTATCAAAGTATTCCTTGTTTTTCAATTTTGCATTTTTGAGTCGTTCTTTTGCAGCTTCAATGTCTCCAGGTCTTCTCTCTAGCTGCCTTATATGCAGTGCAAGGAGATCTTCCCTGATAAGCCCCTCTTGCCAAGGTAGTACATTCCATGTGGGAATTGTATCTTCAATTGGTATCACTGGCTTTTGACCATACATTAGCTCCGCAGGCATGTAGCCAGTTAATGAGCTATGTGTTGTACGATCAGCCCATAAAGCATATGGTAACAGTTTTGGCCACTCACCAACTCTTCCTTCGCAAGCCTTGGCCAAGGCTTTGATGATAGGAGGATGCCCTCTTTCACTCTTTCCATTGCCTTCAGGGTTGTAAGCTGTAGTAAGAGAAAGCTTGATTCCTAATCTAGAAAAGAACTCCCTTGATTCTTCGACATCCAGTTCACCTCTATCTGCAGTGATTTTTCCCACACAACCATAACGACAAATCACCTCATCAAGAAGGAATTTGCACACAGCTTCTGTGGTTTTAGCTCTTAATGCTCTTCTGTGGTTTTAGCTTTTCTGTGGCTACCTTTGACATGAGAGATAGAATAGAATTTTGTGCCTACATCATCTCCCTCATCAATCATTTGTGACTCATCTTCATACCTTGCCCTTGATAGCATATCTTCCACTATATTGTCTTTACCTGCAATGTGCTTAAACTCGGGATTTAAGGACTTAATGTAGGCAATCCACCGCAACATAGCAATGTCTGGTGTTGAGCAGCTTGTAATCATCCCAAGAAGTGGTAGACAATCTGTTTCTACAACCACACATGCACCAATTAGGTACTCTTTCCCACTTTTCAAGGCTGTAACCATACCCCATAACTCTCTCTTTATCTGTGGATAGTTTCTTTGGCGAGCACTTAGTACCTTTTCTCCAAATCTTGCCACATACCTGTGTCCTTCTTTGTCATCTTGCCCTATTGCCCATCCAATCCCTGTAGGACTGGTATCTAATGTCACAATCACTGGCCTTTGGCACTCATAGTCTACCTTTCTCAAAGTCATTGCTGACTGGAGCAACTCCTTTAGCTTTTTCATGGATTTTACATGTGCTTCTGTCCATTTAAACTTCTGATTCTTTCTAAGAAGCTTATAAAGAGGATCAGCTACATGTGCATAATGTGGAATCCAAATAACATAGAAGACACATGCTCCCAGAAACCTTCTAACCTCAGTGATGCTAGTGCATGTTTCTTTCATTCTTTGGATGGTATCTACCTTTGATGGACAAGGTTTCCTACCATATGGCCCGCACATGTGCCCCACAATGAGCACTTCTTTGACACCAAACATAGAATTTTTCCCTGACAATGTAAGATTCACTTCTTCCAACCTAGACAAAATTTTATCACAATCATTTATGTGATTTACCACAAACGTGCGACATCCCTTGAGATCCAAAGCTTCATCTTTGTCACTTTCTTCACATCCTTTGATAGGCAAATCATCAATGAAAGGCATTGTGATTTGAGGAATAAAGTCACGTAAGACCTTATTCATCCCATTCATCATATGTGCAACCGAGTTGGTTGCTTCTTGTGGCAAGGTACACATCCTTACCAAACCCAAAGGTGTCCTCATGGTTGTCAAGTCTCTGCTTTCGATTGCAAGCTGAAATTGATTATACCCTGAGTAGAGATCCCCCATTGAGTAGATTGCCCTCCCTGCAAACGCCTCTGCAAACTCATCCACAATTGGACCTGTACCTACATTTCTAATTGTCACCTTATTCACTGGTTGCATATCTTGGATGAAGCGTAGAGAACCATTCTTCTTTGGAACTATGAACCACCTGTTTGAGTATGGAGCACAAGAAGGCTCCAAGATTCCCATTTTGATTTTCTCATTCAGTAGCTCTACTAACTTTGGCAAATGAGCCTTTGGAACCGGAATAGGCCGCAGATTCCATGGCACGTGAGGTATTGTGAAAATTACCATAGGAGCTACAATAGAAGGATCAACACATCCTATCTCATGTGGCTCAAATGCAAAAACCTTACCATGCTTTGAAAGCATTTCTTTGAAGCACTTTGTCTCCTCCTGTGTTAGAAACTCCTCGCGACCAATCTGCAAGTCTTGGAAAGACTCCTTTGTGAAGGTATGCCCAATCTTTTTAGGATTCCTCAAAATTGGTTGTAAAGAAGCCTGCTCAATCTTTTCCCTGTTGTTGGGTGGTAAGGGTGAAGCTACTGTTTTCACCTTCTTTGCTACACTCTTGTATTTAGTTTCAACATGGACTTCTGGGCCAACTGTTTGGCTTTCTTTAAAGGCTTCTATTACTTGATACATTTCCATAGAGCAAACTTCCACAACTTCATCTTCAAGATGCAAACTAGACCCCATTATAGCATCAAGCTCACCCATAGTATCTACAAAAGAAACTTGTTCACACAAACCCAAAACATTTTCACTAGGCTCTAGCAACCCACTCTTTTTCATGCCTATTTGTACATTATGCACATATTGCCTCTCACATCTCTTCAAATCTTCAAGTTTTGTAAAACATACTGATCCATTCTTTGTTACCAAGGAGCTCGTTGAAAAAGCTTCACCTATTTTTGGATCAGGCGAGACCCTTTTTCTTTCTGTACCACTGCAATCCCGCTTTACAATGGTACTTGGCCAAAACCCATCATTTCCCTATGATCATGAAACTCTTTGCTCACCTTTGGTAGAGGATGTTCTCTGAGGTTGTCACGATTTCTTTCATGGTTTACACAAACTGTGAGAAATTGGACAGCTCGTTTACCATCTTTGCTACGTATCCTAGCATATGCTGAACCATCATCCATTACCTTTGTTTCCATTCGAACTCCCACAATGTAGGGTTGTCCAAGGATGAGATGATATGAAGATGTATCCTGTACAAAGAAGTTTTGGTCAATCTTTACATCACCTATTGTTACCTTCACACCTGGACATGCTACATACAATTCACTGGATGAATTGTTTGCCACTTTTACCATCCAGCCATGATCTGTGTCCATCGGCCATTTGCACTTGTTGTAGAGACTCTTTGACATTATGTTTATTTCTGAACCATGGTCAATCAAGGCAACAAATGGCTCTTCAAGATCACCTACCTTGACCAAAGTTTCTGTAGTAGCCCTTGCCCAATGACTTCGTGAATAGTAACTCCTAGGAATATCTTCAACTTCTTCATCATCATTTGAGAAATGCACTTGCTTCACTCTCCCACTAGATTGGTAGCATCCTACCACAGCTCCATCATTCTCCTTATTTTGCAGTTGCATCCCTTGTGTCTTTGAGGTTTCCCCTTCAACCTGTGGACGAGAAACTTCAGCAAGGGTTTGCCTCTTCCTCTTGATGATGTCAATGATCTCCTCATGGAATTCACGCTTTGCAATGCCAAGAACTTCTCCCAGAGTAAACTCAATCTTGCTATTCAAGATCCTTTCCTCCAAGACTTTCTTTAAATCTGTAGCAACCTCAATATCAAATTGTAGTTTATAAGTTGGGCCTTTTGTCTTACCTTTTGTTGGCTCTTTCTTCTTTCCTGTTGTAGACTCCTCCATGAGTACTTCATGTGGAGATGCTCCTTGTGTTGAGGGTGTTTGAGAAGGCATTGAGTCTCTTCTTCCCCCACTTCTAGAAGCTCTTTTTGATGGTCCTTCATCAGGATTCTCACGTCTGCGCTTCTCTTCTACAATCGCCTCATTTTGTTGGCATTTTGTAATGTAGGCATGCACTGACAATGAGTCCACTGGATCATTCCATCCTGTTTCTAGACGTATGCAATCACCTGCTTCATGTAGAATCTCTTTTGTAAGCTTTCCCTTTTTAGATAATTGCATGACATTTGGCCAAATTTGACCATGATGGTCACTCACCTCTTCATCACAAAAATGTTCAATTTTTACTCCATAAGTAGCTGCCTCAACTGAAGAGGTGGCATGCTTGGTTGCCATATCTTCAACTAAGGTTTGCATTCCCCCCTTCCCAAAGTTAGTTCTCAAGGGTAGACCTGTCTCTCTTAAGTGGATTTTACCATCCTTAAAAAAGACAACATCTTTTGACAAAGCATTACTAAAATCATCACAATCCCTTCTTACATGGTCTGTACTATCACACCAAATACATCTATTAACAAACCCTTCTTTGGGCTGTTGTCTTTGCCTAGGAAGTGGCCCTGATGGTTGGAATTTTTATTCAATCTTTGCAAACTTCACCTTCAAGTCACGCATTCCCTTCACAAGCTCATCTAGCATGGACTCATCAAACTTAGGAGCGATAAAAGCAGGCTTTACCATTTTGTCAGAAGTTGAGGTGGAAGGACTTGTAGTGTTTACTACCATCTTGTCCCTTCTTCTTTGTCGTTTGGCAAGCAGTGAGACAGCACCTTCAACCTCATTCCCGTCGGTCTTTAGTCCTTTCTCAGCATCTTTATCTTCAAGAAGAATCTCCAAATTTTCTTGAAACTCTTTACCTGCAGCTTGTAAGAAAAGATCTGTCTTCTCTGCATCTAGTGTGGCCCTTTCTGTCCTAGTGAGTTGTGCATAGCGCCGCTCAAATTCCCTAAGTAGCTCTGTTATTGATAGTCCTTGCTTTGGCTTGACTACCCATTCTAAGAATGTCCTTTTGGTCACTCTCTTCGAGTCCTCCATGAAATATTCCTCCTTTAAAGCTACTTTGAGTTCTTCCCAATTTCTCCCATGCCCATCTTTAATTGCCGTAACATGCTCCCTAATTTTTGGAGCAACAACTAGCTCAAAGCTTTGAATCATCTCACCTTCTGACACGCAATGCAGCTCCATCTCCTTCACATACTCGCGTAAGTACTTGGTTACATCTTTGCCATTGAACTGATCCATTCTCTTGACGACCGCTTGTATGGCCTTCGTTGCTGAAATCTCCCTTCTTTCAGTAGCATGTTGTTGTGGCATGAACATTGCAAATGCTTGAAACATTTGCATTGTTGCTGGGTCAAAATGCATACCCTGTTGCTCAACATGATCACCCATGGTTACTCACAAACTCTCACCCTAGCAGATTCGCGTCGGGTTCACCAAAAATATGTCGAGAAATTTGCGGTCTTGCCAGGAAAGCACCGGGTTTATGGCTGTGAGAGTTTGTGAGAGAACTCAACAAAAACTATATGAAGGAGTTAAACCATAGATGCCATGAAGACTAGGGTTTGGAAAGAAGTGCAATCAAAGAAGACTCACTCTTTCTCTCTTGCACTCACACACACACAAAGAAAGAACACAAAAGAGAATGTCAAAACAATACGAAAATGAAAACATCACGGCTATGGTCATATCGTATCATTGGTAATATGAAAGGGTTAACAAATGAGTTAATGGCATTCAATCTTGGCTGGCCAAATAGGCTACGAATTGTTCTTTGGAATTGTAGTTTTGTGCTTACCATAATATATATATTTTGTCTAGTGATTGGGATTAATTGTGTGTACAAATTCTCTTGGTTCATAGCAAGATAACTACGCTTACGTCAAAAGAAAAGTTATAGTCTATGAGAGGTAGTATGATGGGATCCGGTGATAGAAGTATTTCATTAAGCCTTTCTGGGCCAAAGAGAAACACTATACGTTGTTGAAAGTGTATTTTACGGCTAATCCATACGTTAATTCTAATAGATCGTACAGAGTGAAAGAGATAGAAATGATCATCATGTGGGTTATTCATCTAGGATAGTATGTGAGAAATGTAGATATGAGAGAAGTGAAGAGATGAAGTTTGTTGAGATGTCGAGCTCTACACCTTGAGCTGGCATCCACTACGGGTCTTGGCCGCTTATGGCATTTACTCACTGGTGCGTTAGGTGACCGACACGGAGGATCTCTGCCAGTGATTCTACAGCTGGACTACACTTATAGTGCCAGCCTAGTACGCTTCTAGCGAGTTCACACTTAGTGACAGCATGTACATATGTGCTACTTTTCAGCTTTAGCACTTAGTCATTTTGTACTCTCTTTTCAGTGAAGAAGAAGAAGAAGCTTTCCATCTTTGTGTGCTTTGTGCTTGTCTTGTGTAGCTCTCTTGCATCCTCATTCTTTACATGGTATCAGAGCCTGGTGCAGGCAAGAGAGGCTAAGAGAGCAAGAGCATCACAATCCCTTCGTTCGCAATCCACGACGAGATGCCGAAGTTTTTGAACAGGTCTCAAAAGTGCAGTATATAGAGATTTACTGTACAAGTACAGTGGTTGTATGTACGCTTGATTGTGGACACTCGTTGAGTGTAGAAAGCGTTACAGGTACCACGATAGCAGTTCCAGCAGATTTGCAGGTTTTTGCAGATTGCAGCTATTTTGTCTTAGTGCTTCAAGATGTCTGACGGTTTCAGTCAAATTGTTATTGAGAAGCTTGAGAAAAATAACTACCCTGCATGGAAGTTCAGAATAACAAATTTCCTAAAAGGAAAAGGTTATTGGGACTATGTAGAAGGAGACAATGAAAAGGAACCAGAGATTCCCGAGGCAAATGCTACAGCAGAACAAAGGAAAGCTTTGAGGGACTGGCAACAAGGCCAGAGCAAAGTGATGTATTGGATTTCTATGAGCATCACAAATGGCATGATGGGCTATCTACAGGATGCTGAAACCCCCGCCATTGCCTGGAAAACCTTAGGAAGAGTGTTCGAGGTGAACACTAAGGCCAGGAAGCTTCAACTAAAGTCGGAGCTAAATGAGGTTAAGAGGAACAACCTCTCAATCAATGATTATGCCTTGAAGATCAAGAGTATCATTGAGGCTCTTGGATCTATTAAAGTCTCAGTGGAAGACGATGACATTGTGCATGCATGCTTGGATGGTCTAGGCGATGAGTATGTACATTTCAGGTCTTCCATGAAGACAAGAGATGACATCCCCGTGTTCCATGATTTGATTTCTATGCTTATTCTTGAGGAGAAGAACCTTGACACATCTTCTTCTCATGGCAGAAATAATTTTGAACAAGCCTTCTATTCTAACTCCAACAGAGGTAGAGGTAGAGGTAGAGGTTGTGGTCGAGGCCCAAGGGGTTGCAGGGGCCAATTTCAAGAAGGTCAATCAAATCAAAACAATACAGGTGGCAGGGGAAACCAGTCTCAAGGCAGGGGGAGTCAAAGAGGTCGTGGTGGAGGATCAAGCAGGCAGCAACATACTCCAGATAGCAGAGAATGTTGGACTTGTGGTGAAAGAGGTCACATGTCACGTGACTATCCAAAGGGAAAAGCAAGTGGAAAGAGAGAACAGGGAAACTATGCATCTACTAGCAGAGATGCAGATGAAAGCAAAAACGAGCGCATGTTTGTTATGCAACATGTAATGAATACAATGACTGCAGAGAATTCCACCCAAGATGATGTTTGGTATGTGGATTCAGGTGCCTCTAATCACATGACGTCTTGTGGAGAGTGGTTTAGAGATATGCGCAAACCAGATGTGTCAGGCTATGTGCAGACAGGAGATGACACAGCTCACCCCATTGCTCATGTAGGGGACATACCTCTAAATACAAAGAGTGGAAAATCAAAGTACTTAGCAGATGTACTTCATGTCCTAAACATTACAAAGAATCTTGTTTCTGTTGGACAAATGGTTGAGCAGGGTTTGCAGGTTCGCTTCAATCCAAATGGCTGTTATGTAGAAGATTTCCAGAATGGCTGTAAGCTGATCATAGAGGACAAATGTGTGGGCAGAATGTTTACGCTAAATGTAGACATGCCTGAGGTAAAAGTTGCATTATTTGCACAGAGCACAGGTGTTGTGGCTGATGTTGACATTTGGCACAAATGCATTGGCCATGTCAATGAGCAGAGGTTGCGCAGCATGCAATCAAAACAGATTGTAAAAGGTTTGCCCAAATTCAAGGTGGATGGTATGCATAAAGTGTGTGCAGCATGCCAGTTTGGAAAACAGTCAAAGGGCTCATTTCCACATGAGCACAATGTATGTAAAAAGCCACTTGAAGTGGTGCACACAGATGTTTGGGGTCCAACCGATACTGCAAGTATACATGGCTGCAGGTATTATGTCTCTTTCATCGACGACCATACAAGGAAAGTATGGGTCTACTTCATGCGTAACAAAAGTGAAGTGTTTGGTCACTTTCAAGACTTCAAAGTCATGATTGAGAAGGAGACAAATATGCAAATCAAGATATTGAGGTCAGATGGAGGGGGAGAGTACTTCTCCAATGATTTTTCAGATTTTCTGCGAATGCATGGTATACGCAGACAGTTTACATGCAGATATACTCCACAGCAGAATGGGGTCGCAGAAAGGAAAAACAGGCACATTGCAGAGGTTGCACGTGCATTGATGAATGAGAAGAACATGACTCATCATTTCTGGGCTGAAGCCATAACTACAGCTGTGTACATTATGAACAGGACACCTACAGCTGCGGTGCATGATGTAACACCTGAGGAAAAGTTTACAGGTACAAAGCCTGATTTGGCACACTTGAAAGTGTTTGGCTGCATATCTTACGTGCATGTACCAGATGAGTTGCCTAGGAAATTGGATCTTAAAGCAGAGAAATATATTCTTGTGGGATATTCCCTTGAACAAAAGGGGTACAGGTGCTACAATCCTACTACATGAGAATTACGAGTGAGCAGAGATGTAGTCTTTGATGAGATGAGTAGCTGGTTCAGTAATGCACATGGCACTATTGGGGCTGATGTAAAAGATGATGTGGTTGTACAAAATGTGAGGCCACAGTCACAGGTTTTGAGTGGACCACAAGAGTCCTCTTCTCGTGGCTCTGTTGAGAAACCATGGAATGGTAGACTATGTATGCAGGTTACTCCACCAACAGGTACAGGGAATGTATCACGAAAAGGAAAGGAAAAGGTTGATGAACCTCCCTTTATGGCTGATGCATCATCAGGTTTTTCACATGTAGACATGGATTCAGATGAGTCTGAACAAAGTCTTGATGAGGAATTTGGAATTCCGGCTGTCAGGACACCTGGTGTAAGGAAATTATAAGAAGATGCTAGAGGGCAAAGGAGTGACCCAGGACCGCGCAGATCTAATAGAGTCAGAAATCTAGTTCAAAAATTGACTTATGATGGGTATCTAGCGCATCACCAAGCCTACATGGCTAAGGTGATACAGGATGTGGAGCCCACATGTTTTGAGGATGTAGTTGGAAATGTGCATTGGGATGATGCAATGAATGAAGAGATGGCTGCAATTGAAGCAAACGACACACGGGAGTTGGTGCCATTGCCAAGTGGCAAGAAAGCTATTGGCTATAAATGGGTGTATAATACCAAGCATAAGGCTGATGGTAACATTGAGAGTCACAAGGAAAGGCTGGTTGCAAAGGGTTATGCACAGACGTATGGCATAGACTATGAGGAGACCTTTGCTCCAGTGGCAAAGATGACGACTGTGAGAGCTGTCATAGCAGTGGCTACATCTAGAGGATGGATTATGCATCAAATGGATGTAAAGAATGCCTTCTTGAATGGTGAGTTGCAAGAGGAAGTGTATATGGATCAGCCACCTGGTTATGTCGATCCAGGTTACCCAGATTATGTATGCAGACTTCTCAAAGATTTGTATGGTTTGAAGCAGGGCTCTAGAGCATGGTATGACAGGATTGCCAAGTATCTTGTCAGTATTGGTTTTAGGAGAGGTCATGCTGATCATTCACTCTATGTACGTGAGAGTGATGTGGGGATTGTGGTCATTACCATATATGTAGATGACCTTATTATTGTTGGTGACAATGCTATGGAGATTAACCATGTGAAGGGTCTTCTCAAACAGGAGTTTGAAATGAAAGATTTAGGTGAGTTGCGCTACTTTCTTGGCATTGAGGTGATCAGGACTCCAGAGGGTGTATGGCTATCACAGAGACAGTATGCTTTGGACATGTTGTCAATGTATGGTATGGCTGATTGTAAGCCAATTTCTATTCCCTTGGATGTGAATGCAAAGCTGAGTGCAGAGAAGGGTGATGTTGTTGAGGATGTCAACATGTACAGGAAGATTGTGGGTAGTCTAATCTACTTGACTATCACGAGGCCAGACTTGACCTACACAGTAGGCTTGGAGAGTCAGTTCATGCAGCTTCCGAGGAAGCCACATTTGGATGGAGTACGACGCACACTTAGGTATGTGCAAGGTACTCTTGACTACGCATTGTTCTATGCAGCAGATGCACCATTAGCATTGTATGGGTATACAGATGCAGATTGGGCAGGTAGCATTGTTGATAGGAGATCTACGAGTGGCTTCATGTTCTCTTTTGGGTGTGCTGCTGTTACTTGGAGCAGCAAAAAGCAGCCTACGATTGCTTTATCGAGCACAGAGACCGAGTACAGAGGTGCAGTAGTTGCGGCGTGCGAGGTAGCTTAGCTACGCACATTACTTGAGGACTTGGGAGTGCAGGTGGATCAGCACATTTTCATCCATTGTGACAACCTCAGCAGCATGCAGTTGGCTAGGAACCCAATGTTCCATGCCAGGACCAAACACATAGAGGTCCATTACCACTACGTTCGAGAGCAAGTGTTGGCGGGCGACATCGACTTGGTCTACGTCAGCACAGAGGAGCAGATAGCGGATATCTTTACCAAGGCCCTTGGAGATGAGAAGCTTCGACGTTTCCGGACTATGCTTGGACTCTGCGACATGCAGAGCTCGAGGGGGAGTGTTGAGATGTCGAGCTCTACACCTTGAGCTGGCATCCACTACGGGTCTTGGCTGCTTACGGCATTTACTCACTGGCGCGTTAGGTGACCGACACGGAGGATCTCTGCCAGCGATTCTACAGCTGGACTACACTTAAAGTGCCAGCCTAGTACGCTTCTAGCGAGTTCACACTTAGTGACCGCATGTACATATGTGCTACGTTTCAGCTTTAGCACTTAGTCATTTTGTACTCTCTTTTCTGTGAAGAAGAAGAAGAAGCTTTCCATCTCTGTGTGCTTTGTGCTTGTCTTGTGTAGCTCTCTTGCATCCTCATTCTTTACAAACTTTCCCTCCCAAGCCCTATTCTTGCCCGTAGGCAATAAGGATACTGCGGGGAGAGATGTACCTGTAGAAAAGAGAACCTAGAATTTGCAGAGATGATGAATTACTAAGAGTGAGAGAGATAGGTTTGGTTAAGGAGATGATATTAGATACATATATATATATTTTGGATTAGAGATGAAAATGAAAACAGCAAGAAATCAAGAAAACATCAATGTAGAACAAATCTTACTTGACAAACCCTTCGGCACCATTATTGATGGAGAGAGAAGAAGAGTGGATAATTCCACTTTGATTGACACATCAAGTGCAATACCTTCTTTGATTAGAGTTGATCTACCAAGGTTAGCTTGTTGCAAGAATGGCTAGTCTTCTTCTAGGAGAAAGTGTAGGCTTAGGCTTATGTTAATGGCTAAGTACAATTAGGCATTACTACTCACTCCCTCAAGAATTCCTCTCATCAATGGCTTGAATGCTTGAGTTTTTTCTCAAGGAAGAAGAGGTCCCCTTTTATAGGTGAAGGGAACCCCCAAGGGTTTATACAAGAATAGAGGAGCCAGTGTGAATAGGAATTGGAAAAGTTGGAAATGAGCTATCCTTGAATGATGTGGGCAGACTGGGGTCCAGTATTTTGATCATATCTCCTCAACCGTGGCTCCAAATAAAAAAGTAAAAAAATGGGTAGAAATGTCAGCTCATTAGCTACGATTTTCATTTTAAAATCATTTTCCAATTCGGATTGGAACCTTGTGTAAAAAATTCATCAAAATAGGGTCCATTTCTGGCAGCAAAAGTCTTCCCGTGGTCCTCTTAGCATAGACTTTCATTTAATTCCAAAGGACACCTCATGCCATATGAAAGCATGACATTGCTCCTTGACAAATTTTTGTAATCATGCTTGCAATAATGCATTAACATAAGTGTATCTTTGAAATCATGCCACCTAGTGTCCCACTAGGATTTGATTCCCTCCTAGTAGCTATTTAAAAAGAAATATAAGAAAAGTATAAAAAATACATAGAATATATATATATTGGAGTTTACCCTAGATATAGGATCTAGCTAGGGTGCGAGATGATAATGAGATAGTAGAAATAAAGAATCAATGCTTTTTGCCCCAAGTTAAAGAGGCGGAGCTATTGAGCTTTTCCCATAGTATTTTCTGATGGTAAAGTAAGGATAGGTTACCCTTGAGAAAAATAATAGGATGAGATAGAAGGCTTATTATTATACTTAAATATTCATATGTACATTATAAGAAAGATAATTATGTATCTAAAAAGTTACAAGATAGATCTTGTAGCATGTGTTCCCACTATGTACGTGTCACTTTGTAATCACTTTGTACGTGTCACTTTATGCGTTCCCACTTTGTAATCACATCACCATGGTCTTCATTGTCGGTTACACCAAGGTCAGCACCAAGTGATAGGGAGTGTTGGGTAATCCCCAAGCGTCCTATTTGCCTAGTATTGACTTCACTGAATTTTGTCTTTTTGTTGTCGCTTATCATTCGCCGAGGGCTTTGCGGTTGCTTGTAATGGCTCTAACATCAGGTCAACACCAAGCGATTGGGAGTGTTGCACAGTCCCCAAGCTTTCTATTTTCTCAGTAGTGACTCCATTGAGTTTTTTCTTACCGTTGTCGATTGTCGTGCCCCAAGGTCTTTGTTGGCACTTGTAATGGCTTTAACATGAAGGTCAACACCAAGCGATGGGGAGTGTTGGGTAGTCCCTAAGCTTCCTATTAGTCAGTAGTGACTTATTGCATGACTTGTCTTTGTTTTGTCGATTATTATGCCTCAAGGTCTTTGCTGGTGCTTGTAACGGTTTTAACACCAAGGGTCAACACCAAGGGATAGGGGCAATCCCCAAACTTTCTATTCGCCCAGTAGTGACCCCATTGCATGGCTTTGTTAGTTAGCATGAAATTGGTTTTTCGCCTGTTGTAGTCCACTCAAGGTGCATAGGTGGAAGCAAAAAGAGTGGTCTAATGCATATATCCAATGATGGGACATCCTATTTATGCATACACAAAAATGCATGGAAAACAATATGCTGTGCAAGCTAGATTTTGAGGGGTTCTTTAGAAAGATGGTGTAGCTATAAAAGCATTTGACATGGCTTTGCAAGCTGGCACCCCTTTAAGAATGGTTTTCGTTGTCAAGGATATGTGCTCTCATCTTACTGTGCACTGTGCGTGAGTGTTGGACTCTACAACACTCCACCAATTGTAAGTTAATAAACTTCGACTCTTATGCTCATCTCATCCAGCATGAGCAACATGACTTTAGATATGCTCAACTCTTCTAGCTTGAGCGTAAGCCTAATAAGTATGACTCCTAGCACAGAGTTTAAGATGACTTGACTCTTTGGGTCTAATGCTTTGCTCATTTTATGGCTAAGTAGCCCGACTCTACCTGTGCCAAAGAGTGTTTTTTGCACCCTGGCGACTTGACTTTTTACATTCTTGTGCTTACTACAAACATTTCTTCAGGTAAAAGTAAGTTTGAATCCTCAAAAAGAGGATTAGTGAAGGACCAAGTTGGCATTGAAGGTTTCTTTTGCCAAACCTATTTTATCATCTTCGAATTTGCATTGATGTTGGTTGGGTTGTCCTTCTTTGACTGTGAAGACTCCATTATCTGTTTGATTTTCCATTTGGGCATGTTGATAGGAGTCTTTGATGTTGTTGTAGAGCTCTGCTGGCTATTTAATTTTCACTTTTGACTAGGAGCATTGGAAGACTTAGGAATCCAGATCTCTTGATGATCTTTGTATCTCCATTGTTGACTTTGTTGAGCTGTAGGTCTTGTTGAGTTCATGTAGGTTTGGTGTAGTTGCAGTTGGCTTGTGGTTGATTGGTAGCCAAATCTTTGTATAGCTTGGGTAGAATCCTTGTCCAAGAGGAACATTCTTTGAGATCCGTCTTTTTCCTATATCCTCTTGCGGGTTGTGGTAGACTTCAACATCTTTTGATGTTGTTCTATTGTATACCTGATTCTTAGGTATCCTAGGATATTGTCAAAGTTGATACCTTGTGGGCCTTATTTCTTGGGAGGGACTTGAAGTTATTGCATATACCCTAACCTGTGGCTTTGGTATCCATATGTGTCTATTACCTCCATAGTACTCCTGCTCTTTTAAGCTCCATTATGATGCTATCCATCCCATGTGTTTATCTTTTTGTGTTGATTTCCTGTCTTTAATACAAACAGGATCATTGACTTTCACTAAATTTCTCGGAACAAACACTTGCCTGACTTTTCTTTGCTTGCTTGAGTACTTTGATTGATATATCTTTGCTTTTCTGGGTGTTTCCTTAGAGGTTTCAATTGGGTCAGCAATTGACTTGAAGTTTTGAAATCATGACTTGCTAGAAGAAGCTGATCCATGAGGATTCTTTGATGTAGAGGAATATGATTTCACACCTTCTTTGTTAATTGGTGGAGGTTCCACTTTAGCTTTACCTTTGTCTACAAGATTTGTCTTTGATTCCTGTGACTTCTGCAACTTTGAATCTAGCATTAACGGTACCTGTAAATGTTGTTGGCTACCTCTTGGAAAAGAGAGTATTAGCATTGTATCTTCTTTGTAGGCCTTGTGTTGGTCTAACCATTGATGTCCAAGGATGACATCTACAAACATGTCTTTTGAAGGCTTCACTTGAAACTTTACCCGCTCTTCATGATTTTGGATGCTAAGAGTAGCAACCATTTCTTTCTGACTTGTAACCTTACCCATGATTTCTCTATTACCTGGCTTGTCCTGAGTAAGCTCTAGAATTCTTTGAATGTTATCTACAACCATATTGCACTTTGCTTCTTTTTCCAGTAGAGCATTGCATCTGACACTTGCTCCTTTTGTATTGCTGAGAACTACAGCTATTCTCATTGTAGGTTCTATTGAAGATCTCCGTCTTGCTCTTGCCATGGTCTCGTCTTGATCTAACTATGTCTCTATGGAGGGTGGCTTGAGGCTTTTTTTTCCAATTTGACTTTCTTCAGCTAATTTAGCTGGAAATATTTGATTGATCTTTGGACTTCCTATTGCTTCTTGACTATCTGCAACCCCATTCTTCTTAACTTCTAGCTTTGATGGCATTCTCTGCTCAATAGCTTCCGTGGTTGCTCTTTGCTTTGTTTGATTTGCACTTGCTATTGCCTGATTTTCTTTAAGCTCTTCTGAAGTTATGATTGATGGAGATGAATCATCTTCAATAAGATTTTCTTTGGCATCAGTCTCCATTTTATCTGTGCTTGAGGACTTTGTGCTGTCGTCCGCGGGTGACCAGTCTTGGTCTTCGTTCTTTGTTGTCTGTGATGACTTTGTCCTGTTTTCATTCTGTATTTCTAACATCTTTTGGGCCATTGGCATTCCCATTATGATGTAGTCTGGCATATTTTTTGCTGTGATCACATGGAATTGATCTATGATGATATGTGAACTTACTTCAATGGTGGTGGAGATGATTCCTCAGCATTCTGCTCATTTGTTTCCTAATATGATCACAAATTCAGGAGCATCTTCCAGTTGTGGTTGGCCACATCTTTTCCAAGTGCGAAAAGACATGAGGTTCTTGTCTAACTGAAAATCTAGCTTTACTTCTTTTGACAGCTTTTCTTTGTTTTCACTGGTGATGTTGCACTTGATATTCTCAGGATTTCTTTTTGTATTGATTGATTCTGTTGTGGTAGTGTCCTTGGGTTGAGCTTTTTTTGCATTTTCTTTGCTTTGACCACATGCTTCAATCAATGTTGGCTCCATTGGCTGTAATATTGTACCCTTTTGAAATTGTTGAGCACTGTCCTCCTGCATCTGAGTAACCTTTGATCGTAATAGATCCACTGTACTTTCTGGCAGAATCTGTCTCTTTGGAGGAGATTTTGATGGTGACCTTTGTGTAGCTTTTTGGACTTTAGCTCCCATTGAATTGGACTCTTTTGTCACCTGTTCTGGCAGCTTAAGGCTTTGCATCATCTTCACATATTCTTTGACTTCAGTCGGTCCATCCTTATGGGTTTGTACAAGGTTTTGATCTTTTTGATATTCGTTACCATGTGCATCTTGATATGCATATGTGAGCTTGATCACATGTAACTGTTTGAACACTATTGGACTTGTCGGCTTTTGACTTTGACTTGTGGAGATCAGCTGAAACTTTTGTTCCTGATAATCTTCATAAAGGCATTTATTTGTAGACTCTGATGGAATCTGGGTCATTTGGAAACTTCCAACAACCATATGATCTTTCAATGGTTTTTTCTTTGAAGAGGTCTGTTGGTTAGAGGCTCTAGGGCTTCTAACTGGTGTAGCATTTCCTAGTACATGAGCTGATTTTGATGGATTTGCAACTCCCCCCTTCCTAGGGTGATCACTATAGCCTGTTTCATTATAAGAGTTCAAAATTATCTGACTCTGATTTAGTCTCAGCTTTTGGGACTGTGAAGGTACACTCTAGGTAGCACTGTTGACATATTTCATCTGTAAACCTTCTACATAGTTTCCTATGTATCTTCGCGAAACATGACAAATTATTTCCCAAGTTAAGCTGTAGATAGCATCATCTTTTCCCTGATATTTCCTATCCCATGGGTCTCCTATGATATGAGCTTCTGTGGTTTTAGGACCCAAGGTATCATAGATGCTAGATTCTTGTCTATGTCTACGACTGCTTTGGTCAAAGTATATGTTTGTTTGGTCACAACATCGAAGCTTGATTTTCGATGGAGGAGAGTTTGGCTCTGAACAGATTTCTGGGTTCACTCGGGTAATATCCTTCAGCTCTAGAGCGGATGGGCTATAATATATTCTTTCCTTTGAAATGAACCATCCTTTTTTATCTATCACTGGATGCACTTCTATGTGCTGGTATGTGGGCCGTTCAAACACAGGTTGATCCTTTTTGTACAGTTTTCCTTTTTGGTCTACATAGTGTGTTGCATCACATTCCATCAGCTCCTTGCAAAGGAGAAATTCAATTCCTAACAGTTATTGCCTTCTTGGGACAAGGCAATGCATTTGAAGACCTAAGAAGAAGATCAGAGGAACATCCCATGCCAATTGATTGTTCTCTTCTTCAAGTAGCAGATAACGATATGTCAGATTTGCAATATTTGGAGGCCAAAAAAAGAGCTTTGGTCAAGCACTACATTCGTACATATTGTTTTGAAGACCGCAAGCTTGTTGATGTTTTTGGTGATGTCTCCTTGGTTGCACAAGAAGGAATACAACAGAAAAAAGAAGTTATCTGCTCAATTGATAGTGTGGAGGAGGCAAAAAGCGTGGAGACCATGCTGCTAGACTTTGTTAAGTCTCATGAAGATATAGAAAAATGGGCTGGACTTCACCAATCCACTTCACAATCAGGCGACATTGTGCCTGTTACAGAGGAGTGCTCTCCACAAAGAGAAGAAGAACAACAACAACACCATCCTCTGTCAATGGAGGACTTTTTGGAAATGGAGACACATATGTGTTGAGTTTCTTGTTACTGATTTGATACTCTTAATGTTAGATTTTGCTTTATATAGTATTGATTGAGTTTGTATTTTTTATCTCAAGCATTCAAGGTTTGAATGTAAATAGTAAATTACTTGAGTTTTTGAATGGTGGATCTGTAGACTAAAACTATAACATTTAATACTCACAAAGACTTAATTACTTAAGAGCTTGAACTCAAGAAGTTTTGGACCTTTTATCAATACCCCCTTGATATGATACATTAGATCGTAGCATGGCTAAATGGTGATGCTTCATAAATTGAACCTAGCTTAGACAGGTGCTGGAGCCTAAATTTAAACTAACCTTGCTAGAAGGGAGATTATGTTTGGACTTTGAGAACTAGCATAAGTAATCAATTAGAGCATAGATTAGACATGTGGTGGTGGCCGGCCTTAGAGACCAAAATCTTAATGAGCTTGGAAAGGTATTTAAGTACTGCAATTTACTTAGTTTTAGTACTCATTAAAGGCATAGCTTGACAAAAGGTGGACCTTACATTGATCCTAATTTCAAGAGGTGTGGTAGACCTTCAAAACAAGCTCATATAGCTTGGACATGTGGTAGACCTTGCATGAAGACTAGTTTAGACAAGTGTGGTACACCTTGTAACCAACACCCATTTGTTATATTAGCTTGGACAAGTGGTGGACCTTGCTTTTATGTTTCAATGGAGCATATTTTGGACAGGTGGTAGACCTTGTTTCTCTCCATGCTTCAATGGAGAGAAACTTTAGCTTGGACAAGTGGTGGACCTTGTTTTTATGTTTTAAAGGAGCATATTTCGGACAAGTGGTAGACATTGTTTCTCTCCATGGTTCAATGGAACCCACCTTAGACAAGTGAAGTACCTTGAAACCAAACCCCCATAATACAACCTACTAAATAGGTTGGAAAATTGGTGGGATATGAAACCATCCATGATAGAGCATAGTATAGGTGAAAACATAGTGGTCCTTATATCAATTACCCATGCATAGCTTGGACAAGTGGTGGACCTTGATTCTCTCTATGTTTCAATGGATCCTATCTTGGACTAGAGATATATCTTACTTAGTTCCATGCTTCAATGGATTGTAGCTTGGATAAGGAGTGGAACTTCAAACAAAACTCCACAGCATAGCATATATTAACAATTCATGGGTTTTATAGAGATTGTCTTGCCTATTTTGGAGAGTTGGTACACCTTTATTCTCCATTCTTCAATGGATCTGAGGTTGGATAAGCGGAGCTGGAGAAGTGGTCAACCTTAAAATGAAACCTCCCATGCAACAACCCATCATAGATCGTATATGTAGTGGACCTTGAAACTCTTTTGTGTCCCTAGCTTAGAGAAGCATTGCACTCTTGATTATCTCCATACATGAAGGCAAGGTTGGACAAGTGGTGGACCTTCAAACGAGAATCTCTATGCAATAATAGGCAAGTGGTGGAGCTTGTTTTCTCCATGTTCCAATGGAGCCTAGCTTAGACAAACAATGGAGCTTGCTTCTCTCCATGTTTCAATGGATCCTAGCTTAGAAAAGTGGTGGAGCTTTGCTTCTCTCCATGTTCCAATAGACCATAGCTTAGACAAGTGGTAGACCTTGAAAAACACCCCCCGTATACAACATATTATGGGGTTTTCATGTTTCAATGGCTCCTAGCTTGGACAAATGGTAGAGCTTGCTTCTCTTTATGTTTCAATGGATCCAATCTTAGCCAAGGGGTGGACCTTGAAACAAGAATCCCCCCCCCCCCCCCATGTACAATGTATTATGGGTTTTGAAAGCACTGGGAGAAAATAATAGCTTTGATAAGTGGTGGACCTTGCTTCTCTCCATGCTTCAATGGAGCCGAGGTTGGACACATGTTGGAGAGAAGATGGTTGCCCATGAAATAAGACCATGCATGCTATAATCAATCATATGTTGTACACATGGTGGACCTTGCAATTGTTTTATATGCCTAACTTGGACAAGTGGAGGACCCTTGATTACCTCCAGATATCAACAACAAGCCAATTTTGGACAAGTGTAGTACCACCAAACCAGAATCTATATGCTACAATAGAGTATAGGTAGGACACGCGATGAACCTTGATATCAAACCATCCATGCTACTAGAGATGATAGGTTTCACATGTGGTGGAACCTTGTATCAATGTTCTATGTGTAGTTTTTGACTAGTGATAGACCTTGAAACTAATCCCTCTAGGCTACAAGAAAAAAGAGATGGATGAGGAGGCTAGACTAATTTTGTTGCATCAATGCATCCCATGTTACCACAAATACTATAGGGTTCTTGGATAAGTGTTGGATCTTGTGTCAATGCTCCATGTCTAGCTTGGACAAGTGGTGGACCTTGGTTCTCTCTATGCTTCAAATGGGCAATAGATTGGAGACACAGTGGCCTTTTTTTTCCAATGATTTTATTTTTTGGAAACCTTGGAGGCACCATGTAAGAGGCACTCTAAGTCTTCCATACAATGGACCTATTGGACTATAAAATAATGATATCTTTATTTGATATTGTAATTATTTTATGCATAATATTTTCTTCTTTTTGCAGACACAAAGGAGTTAAGTGATATAAAAACTAGATGTATTTCACACTATGATTGGCATGAAGATCCTTTTGGGACACCAACTTTTCCTATTCCCAAAGATGTAATTTTCCATATTAACGGTGTGGATTTTGAAGTGCGACTTTCATGTATTGAAGGAGCTGGTTATGGGCTATTTGTGCATACTACCCTGGAAAGTGGTTTGACTATTCTAAACTATGGAGGGAATAAGTATAGATTTCAAGACTGGAAAAAGATATGCAAAATATTTCCAAGAGCTTATAAATATTCTCTTCTAGAGGATCCAAACATAGAAGAAGAGGAAGATCAATCATACATTATTGGTTGTGTAGAAGAAGGAAACGTGTCGGGCTATATAAATAGTTCTCACAGTAAAAATGTCTATCTCAACGTACGCTATACATTTGATCCAAATTTGCCACCTTGGCATAAATGCACCTCTTCACACATCAAGTCAGAAGAATATGGCCATGTATGCATTGAGACTATTTGTCAAGTTGAAGTAGGAGAAGAGTTGTTTGCTGACTATAACTTTACTTGACATTGTAAAGTATTGTACATGGATGGAAATCTCAAGTACATGCATCATTTTCATTTTTCATGGATGAAATCTCAAGTGAATATAACATTTGATTATTGTTTAGTTTATGCTCAACGAGAATCTAGAGTGCTCTTATGCTTTGTGTGTTGTCTAACATATTTGACTACCTTGGCCATAGAATCTTGATTCTACTCTAGATTTGTGATAAATCTTACCAAAATTTAATCAATGTCTAGGTTGGACAAGTGGTGGGGCTTCAAACATTACTGTCTTAAACAAGTGGAGTTATCTTACTTGAATAAGTGGTGGCCTTTGAATCCAAATCTAAGCCAAATCTCTAATTATTTTCTTGTAGTCTAGGTTGGACATTTGGTGGACCTTGTATCCATGTTTCCTCAACAAGGGTGGCTTTTAGTTTTCACTTTAAGTACTCATCTTTAATAAAGTGTAGGATGGAAAATGTTGAGTTAGTAGATTGTATTTTAGACAAGTGGTGTTTGGTGTACGAATGCTGAAAATGGTTGCAAGGATTCTAACAACAACTTTACCTTAAATAAATTTCTTACTAGGAGTTCTACATATAAATATGGTGAATAAAATTCTAGTGGTTTTGAGATACCATTTGTGTGTGTGTTTTCTTAGATTCACAAACTGGGATGGATAATGCTCCTATGGTTCAGTCAACAACTATAGAATCCATAGATTCTATGGTTTCTAAAGTGCCCAAGATGGATGATATTTCTATACTAGAGTCTAGTGTTGTGCAACTTGAGCAAGCTTCCAATAATGAGAACCAAGAAATCGATGCTTCAAAAATGCAACATACATCAAAAGAGACTGAAAAGTCCACTCACGAGCTATTGCCAATTGGTACTACGTCATGTAGCGTAGATGTTGAGAAATCCATGCTTACAATTATATTGGATTTAAATGGTCTATTGTTGAAACGTTCCCCTCAACCATCCTCACACCACAACTCAGTGCAAATGGATTCAAAAAGATATATTATACTCAGGCCAGGTTGCATCCAATTCTTGAAGACTATTTTACAGAGGTTTAATGTTGCAATTTGGTCGACAGCTACTAGGAATAATGTGTATCAAATCCTTGCAGCACTAAACAACTTAGCTGAGGATACATTGCCTTTCTTTGCAATTTGGCCGCAAGATGTTTGCTACACCGCTCAAACTCAAAAATTGTTTAGACCCGACAATCCAAACGTTGAGGCAATGTTCAAGCCTCTAGCCAAAATTGCCATGGGGTTTGAATGTGATCCACAAAGAACAGTGCTTATTGATGACTCTCCTTACAAGGGATGTATTTCACCAGCAAACAATTGCATTTTTCCACCACAATTTGATGCTGAGAAGATGGTTGACAATATGCTCTTGGAGGAGCTACTGCCATACTTGATTCAGCTTGATGAGAGAAGGGATGTGCGTGATTTAATTGCTTCTAATAGTTATGGACAACCTATAGTGACAAATGATAGTGAATACAAACAAATCATGGAGTATTGGAAGCAGAAAAATGATGTTTGGTTAGCTAAGGTGTTCTTTACAAGAAGAATACCACCTGCAAAAGGTGACAAAGATGAAACTATCATTGAAGATGCAAGTGACACAAGCCACCGCAATGAAATGAGAAGAGCCCAAATACAAGAGATCTTGGCAAAGGAGCATACACCCATTGAAAGCATGAAGGCGTCACAATTGACCACTTTAGCTAGGCAATTGGGTTGTAACACAAAAGGAGTTTTGAAGGCAACCACAGCAAAGGCTTATATAAATAAGGTGAAAGCTGAGAACAATCTTCTAAGGCTGGATAGAAAGCAACCCTAAGGTACTAGTGACATGTCATATATTCTTGATACACATGCTTGAACACTCATGTGCATGGTATCTAACAAATCTTTCTTTTTATTCCTTCCTGCAGGATCTTACAAAGGATACTACTAGATGGAGCTCAATCAATAGAGATTTTGATATTTTTACTCAAAATAATGAAGCACTCACCTACATTTTTTGTTTATCAATTTCTTGAGAGACTTTCTTTTAGTTTGTAATCATCAAATGAAATGAAAAGTTTCCTTCTTATTAAGATTGTTGATCTTTTTCTTGTTCAAACCTTTCAATTGTGATTTATAGTTTTGTTAGCATGAGATTGTGCTTTTTTAGTTTGAAAAAAACTGTCAAAGATCGAAGTCTTTTTGGCTTTACTTAAGTTATTAATTGTGAAAGATCCAAGTCTTTTTGCTTTACTTAAGTTATTGATTGCCTATGTAATAGTCCTTAAAACAATATCGGATGGCTTTCTTGCTCCCATGTCTCACATTGGTCTTTAGGTAAGACAAGTGGTGACCTTGAAAGTATGGTCTCATATCTCGATCAAGTGAAGAGACATGAAGCTTAAATATCACTACTATGTATCTAGTGTTAAACTCCATCGAGACAAAGACTAGATAGCCAAATTGCAGTCGAGTTTAAGTGAAAAATCCATTTGAGCTAAGGTAAAACTTATAGTGCCTCATTTTTCTAGGATTCTACCCCATCAAGGAAGTTAGAATCTAGCACAAACCAATTAAGACTCTTTTGGAGCCTAGATAGGACAATTCGTGGAACTGATGAAACTTATTATTGAGTTAGAGTCTAGTTTACATAAGCAAAAGATCTTCAAACCAGCACTTGACTTTCTTACTATTCAATATTCAAAGTCCCTTGAGGCTAACAAATTACATACCCACTTGTAACCTAACTAATGAGTAATTATATAGATCTAAGCAAGTATATATAATGAATCTTCAAACTAATAATCCAAGGGAAGAGAGTAGCAAGGTCCACTACTTGTCCAAGCTCAGCTCTAGACAACATAGAAAGATGCTAGTTCTACTAATTGTCTAATTATAGGCATGGAGAAATGATAGAAGGTTGACCACTTGTCCAACCTATCATCTCTAGTAAGATGGGAGGTTTGGCCTTAAGATTCACCATGTAACCAACCTATACATCATTGTATTATGAAGAGTAAAAAAGAAAAGCTCCACCACTTGTCCAAGCTAGTTCTAAAATCCACATGGAGATAAGCAAGCTCCACCATTTGTCGAATCTCTCTTCCATTAAAACATGAAAAAACTCAGCTATGTTGTACAGGGGGACTTTTTTCCAAGGTCCACCACTTGTCCAAGCTAGGATCCCTAGTAGCACGAGTGGTTTGGTCTCAAGATACACCACTTGTACACTCTATGTCATTATATTAAGAAGAACTATGTATTAAGGTCCACCACTTGTCCAACCTATAAGGTTATATCTTAAATGGTATCCTTTCTCACCACTTGAAATGCCCATGATATGTTTTACACGGGGGTTTCATTCCAAGGTCCACCACTTGTCCAAGCTAACTCGATTCAAACATAGAGAGAAGCAAAGGTCCACCACTTGTCCAAGCTAACTCTATTCAAACATAGAGAGAAGCAAAGGTTCACCACTTGTCAAAGCTAGGCTCCGTTGAAGTATGGAGAGAAGTAACCTCCATCATTTTTCCAAGATAGGTGCCATTCAAACATGGAAAGAATCAAGATCTACCATGTCTCCGAGATTCTAGGCTCCATTGAAACACCCTAAAACCATGATATTTTGTACATGGGGTGTTTACATTCAAGGTCTACCACTTCTCTAACGTATTATACCTAGTAGCATGAGTGATTTGGTCTTAAGATTCACCACTTATCCACTCTATGTCATTATATTAAGAATAACTGGGTGTTAAGGTCCACCACTTGTCCAACCTATAAGGGTATATCTTAAATGGTATCCTTCACCACTTGTCAAGGTCCATCACCACTTTTCCAACCTATAAGGTTATATCTTGAATGATATTTTTCCTCATCACTTGTAATGTCCATGCTATGTTTTACAAAGGGGTTTTGTTCCAAGACCCACCACTTGTCCAAGCTAACTCCATTAAAACATAGAGAGAAGCAAAGGTCCACCACTTGTCCAAGATAGGCTCCATTGAAACATGGAGAGAAGGATGATCCACCATTTCTCCAAGATAGGTTCCATTGAAACATTGAGAGAAGCAATCTCCACCATGTCTCCAAGCTAGGCTCCATTGAAATACCCTAAACCCATAATTTTGTACATGAGGGGTTTACATTCAAGGTCCACCGCTTGTCCAACCTATTATCCCTAGTAGCAAGAGTGGTTTGGTCTCAAGATTCACCACTTGTACACTCTATGTCATTATATTAAGAAGAAATATGTGTTAAGGTCCACCACTTGTCCAGCCTATAAGGTTATATTTTAAATAGTATCCTTTCTCACCACTTGAAATGCCCATGATATGTTTTACATGGGGTTTTCATTCCAAGGTCCACCACTTGTCCAAGCTAACTCTATTAAAACATATAGAGAAAGAAAGGTCCACCACTTGTCCAAGCTAGGCTCATTGAAACATGGAGAGAAGGAACCTCCACTGTTTCTCCTAGATAGGCTCCATTGAAACATGGAGAGAAATAAGCTCCACCATGTCTCCAAGTTGCTAGGCTCCATTGAAATACCCAATACCCATAATTTTTTGTACATGGGGGGTTTACATTCAAGGTTCACCACTTGTCCAACCTATTATCCCTAGTAGGTTTGGTCTCATGATTCACCACTTGTCCACTCTATGTCATTATATTAAGAGGAATTAGGTGTTAAGGTCCACCACTTGTCCAACCTATAATGTTATAGCTTGAATGGTATTTTTTCTCACCACTTGTAATTCCCATGACATGATTTACATGGGGGTTTTGTTCCAAGGTACACCACTTGTCCAAGATAAATCTATTGAAACATAGAGAGAAACAAAGGTCCACCACTTTTCCAAGCTAGGCTACATTGAAACATGGACCTTAATACCAAATTATTTCTAGGGTAGCATGAGTGATATTTTGTACATGGGGCGTTTACATTCAAGGTCCACCACTTGTCCAACCTATTTCCCTAGTAGGTTTGGTCCCAATTTCACCACTTATCCACTCTATGTCATTATATTAAGAATAATTGGGTGTTAAGGTCCACCACTTGTCCAACCTATAAGGTTATATATTGAATGGTATTTTTTCTCACCACTTGTAATGCCCATGATATTTTTTACATGGGGTTTTTGTTCCAAGGTCCACCACTTTTCCAAGATAACTCTATTCAAACATAGAGAGAAACAAAGGTCCACCACTTGTCCAAGCTAGGCTCCATTGAAACATGCAGAGAATGATGCTGCACCATTTATCCAAGATAGGCTGCATTGAAACATGGAGAGAAGCAAGCTTTACCATGTTTCCAAGCTAGGCTCCATTGAAACACTCTAGGGGGTTTTATTTCAAGGCCCACCACTTGTTTAACCTATTATCCCTAGTAGCATGAGTGGTTTGGTTTCAAGATTCACCACTTGTACACTCTATGTCATTATATTGTGTTAAGGTCCACCACTTGTCCAACCTATAAGGTTATATCTTAAATGGTATCCTTTCTCGCCACTTGAAATGCCCATGATATGTTTTACATGGGAGTTTCATTCCAAGATCCACCACTTGTCCAAGCTAACCATATTCAAACATAGAGAGAAACAAAGGTCCACGACTTGTCCAAGCTAGGCTCCATTGAAACATGGAGAGAAGGAACCTCCACCATTTCTCCTAGATAGGCTCCATTAAAACATGGAGAGAAGTAAGTTCCACCATGTCTCCAAGATGCTAGGCTCCATTGAAATACGCAAAACTCATTATATTTTGTACATGGGTGATTTACATTCAAGGTCAACCATTTCTCCAACCTATTATCCCTAGTAGGTTTGGTCTCACAATTCACCACTTTTCCACTATATGTCATTATAATAAGAGGAATTGGGTGCTAAGGTCCACCACTTGTCCAGCCTATAAGGTTATACCTTGAATGGTATTTTTTCTCACCACTTGTAATGCCCATGACATGCTTTACATGGGGGTTTTGTTCCAAGGTTCACCACTTGTCCAAGCTAATTCTATTGAAACATAGAGAGAAACAAAGGTCCACCACTTTTCCAAGCTAGGCTCCATTGAAGCATGGACCTTAATACCAAATTATTCCTAGTAGCATGAGTAATATTTTGTACATGGGGGGTTTGCATTCAAGGTCCACCACTTGTCAACGTACTTTTCCTAGTAGGTTTGGTCGCAAGATTCACCACTTGTCCACTCTATGTCATTATATTAATAATAATTGGGTGTTAAGGTCCACCACTTTTCCAACCTATAAGGTTATATATTGAATGGTATTTTTTCTCACCACTTGTAATGTCCATGATATGTTTTACATGGGGATTTTGTTCCAAGGTCCACCACTTGTCCAAGCTAAATCTGTTCAAACATAGAGAGAAACAAACGTGCACCACTTGTCCAAGCTAGGCTCCATTGAAACATGGAGAGAATGATGCTCCACCATTTATCCAAGATAGACTCCATTGAAACATGGAGAGAAGTAAGCTCCACCATGTCTCCAAGATGCTAGAGTCCATTGAAATACCCAAAACCCCTGATACTTTGTACATGGGGGGTTTACATTCAAGGTCCACCACTTGTCCAACCTATTATCCCTAGTAGCATGAGTGGCTTGGTCTCAGGATTCACCACTTGTCCACTCTATATCATTATATTAAGAAAAATTGGGTTTCCATATCTAAATGGATCTTTGCTTGGATAAGTGGTAGACCTTGAGACCTAAATACCCATTCTACACTAGAGCATTGGTTAAGCCTTATACACTTCAAGCATACCTTTAACAACAAGTAGTAGTTATTAGTTGACTTAAGTCTAGTTGAACTCCATGGTATTGAGACTAAGAGAGAGTGTAGCATAAAAAAGAGTCAGGATTTTAATTTGACTTTCTTTCTATTAATGAGTAGATCATAGATGGATTTTGGTATCTAATAAAACCTTAGGGTAGACAATGTAAAACTCATGTCTATTGTTGTGTTTGCATTAAGTGTTCTTGTTCTTTAATTTCAGAACCATTACAGAAAAATGGATTGGCTATATGCTGGCATAAATTGAAGAAAACTATTGAATTACCCATCCAACCTCCTCCAAGACCTTGTCCAAGGAATGAATCACCTCCTTATCACCTACCACTTGCTTTCCAGGACATCAAAAGAGTACTTATCTTGGATCTAGAGGGGTTACTTCTCAAGACAGTTGAAATGAAACATGGAGATTCTATGCCATCTTGGGCTCAACACATGCGACTTGTGGAGGACAAAGATGAAGTTTATCATGTGGTGCGACCAGACGCACAAAGTTTTTTGGATTTTTGTGCTGAATACTTTGAGCTATGGATATGGAGTTGCTATAACTTAACAAGGGTGCAACGCATCACACAAAAATGTTTTCCTGAGCAGTATACCAAGTTCAAGGTGTTTATGAGTAACAAAAATTGCCAAAATCCAAATATCATGTTAGGATTTACAAGGGTTTATCACAAAAATCTGAGTGATATTTGGAAGATATTTGAGGATTTGGATGCAAACAATACCTTAATTTTTTATGACACTCCATATAGGGTGATGTGGAACATGCCAGGGACATATCTTATATTTCCAAAGATGTGGAGGCAAACTTCCAAGCAACTTCAAAACTTCTTGCAGAGAACCATAATTCCATGGTTGGTAGGATGGTTGTATGCAAGAGATAAGAGAGTCTATACATACAACACAATTGTAAATCAGTATAGTGATTCTGAGACAAATTATGTCCTTGGTGTGTACTTGTCAACACGAAAGCATTGAATAAATATGGCTATAAGATGCTTTTTTTATTCTAGTGTGTATCTTTCAACATTTGTATAATTTGATATAGTCTTTTTTTTATTTATAAAAGGTGTGTCAATTTTATGAACACTTGAATGGAGTGCACCCTACTCTAAGGGGACTTCAATGTACTATTGGAGTGCATCCTATTGTAAGGGGACTCTGATGTATTGCTAGAGTGCACCCAAATTTTTGGGGACTCATTTTTTATTTGATTGGGGCCTATGTTGGGTCATATAGTAAAAGAAATTCATGTTTTGTCAATTCATATCGAGGTTGCATTTATTTGGAACTATGAAAGAATTGATGTTTGATGTCAAAATAAAACTTGTAAGTGTGGATCAGAGAATTCATGGACTTTAAATATGTGAGAGGGATCTTTTTCTTGGGCAAAAATGTTTGCTTCAAGAATTTTGTCATTACATACTTTATGTGAAAGAGTTTTAGAACCTAAAAGACTTTGAAAACAAAACTATGGAATCTAAGTGCATGTATTCTTGAATGGCTTGAAAGTTGATGTATACATGCATGTCGCCTTGATGAAGATTTAGATCTGACAAGATGGAAAGATATAATTCTTGGACGTTACCTTTGTCAATTTGGTAATAACATATTTAACTTTCTTTTAATATGGGTGGAAAATATATTATTATGTGCATTTGGAACCTAATTGCTTGACCTTCAAACCAAGATTCCTATGTTATTTTTTCATATACTTTTTTGTACTGAATTAAGATTGTGGATACAAGGTCCACCACTTGTTCAAGCTAGATCTAAGAAAGTATATATACTAAGTCTTCAAACTAGTAAACCAAGGGAAGAGAGAAGCAGGGTCCATCACTTGTCCAAGCTCATCTCTAGACAACATAGAGAGATGTTATGTCTACTAATTGTCCAATATAGTCATGGAGAAATGATAGAAGGTTGATCCACTTGTCCAACCTGTCATCTCTAGTAAAATGGGAGGTTTGGCCTTAAGATTCACCATGTAACCAACATATACTTCATTGTATTATGAAGAGTAGAAAAGAAAAGCTCCACCACTTGTCTAAGGTAGTTCCAAAATCAACATGGAGAGAAGCAAGCTTCACCATTTGTCCAAGATAGGTTCCATTAAAACATGGAAAACCTCATATATGTTGTACATGGAAGATTTTTTCCAAGGTCCACCACTTGTCCAAGCTAGGATCCATTAAAACATGGATAGAAACAAGGCTCCACAACTCGTCCAACCTTTATAGCTGCGAAGTGTACCGGTTGTCTAAACTAGGCATGGGAAAATAATAGAAGGTCCACCACTTATCCAATATATTATCTCTAATAGCATGGGAGTTTTGGTCTCAAGATTTAGGAATTGGCTGACCTGTATTTCATTGTATTATGATGAATTTGGTTTTAAAGTCAACTACTTATCCAAGCTATAAGTTTATATCTTGAATGGTATTCCTTCCCATCACTTAGAAAACCAATGATATGTTGTACATGGGGGGGTTTGTTACAAGGTCCACCACTTGTCCAAGCTAGTTTCATTGAAACATGGATGAAGACAAGCTCCACCATTTGTTAAAGCTAGACTCCATTGAAATCTAGAAAATCCATTCTATGTTGTACATGGGGTTTTTGTTTTAAGGTCCAACACTTGTCCAAGCTAAGATCCATTGAAACATGGAGTAGAGAAACACTCCACCACTTGTCCAAGCTAGGCAACATTGATAGTAGTTGGTTTATTTTGAAGATCCACCACGTGTCTAAGCTAACTCTATTGAAACATAGAGAGAAGCAAAGGTCCACCAACTGTTCAAGCTAGGCTCCATTGAAACATGGACAGAAGCAAGCTCCACCATTTCTCCAAGATAGACTCCATTGAAACATGGAGAGAATCAAAGGTCCACCATTTCTCCAAGCCAAGATCTAGTTGTCCAACCTATAAGGTTATATCTTAAATGGTAATCTTTCTAATCACTTGGAATACCCATGATATGTTTTACATGGGGGTTTTTTTCCAAGATCACCACTTGTCCAAGCTAACTCTATTGAAACATAGAGAGAAGCAAAGGTCCACCACTTGTCCAAGCTAGTCTCCATTGAAACAAGGAGAGAAGCAAGCTCCATCATTTCTCCAAGATAGGCTAGCATGGATAAGTGCACCTTGAAACCAACTTTCCTATGAGGCAATAGAGCATATGCTACATATTTTATGTATGCCCCATGCCTCAAATTAAGAAGTTATAGATTAGAAGTGGACCTTGCTTAAATGTCACATGCAATAAATTAAGGAAAAATAGCCAAGTGGATTGTATTCCTCAATGGATCCTTGCGTTCACAAGTTGTGAACCTTGAGTCACTTTTACATTAACTTGGACAAGTGGTGGACCTAGAAACCAAGCTCTCCATGTTGAGATAAGTTGTAGGTAGGACAGTAGAACATAGACAACGATAATGGATGCAATATAATCCTCTCCTAATAATCCAATTGATTGAAACCATGGTATTTTAGTTGTTTTCATTGTGTATTGTATGTGCATAAAGTGGAATGAGACCTTAAGAAAACTCAAATTTTTGACAAAATCTCTATATTTTATACATGATATATTGAAAGTTGTCCAACCTGGGAATTGGGATTTTCCCACTTTACCTAATATGGTCTTTAGAACTGCAAGGAGTTCTTTTTCGTATATGCCTAGAGCTTGCTCAACAGGGTCGAGCCTTCGGCTCTCATAGCCTATGGCGTGCCCTTCTTGGAGCAAAACAGCTCCAAGGCAATCACCACAAGCATCACATTGGACCTCAAATGGTTTTGAGAGATCCAGTAGTGTAAGCACAGGTTGAGAGATAAGCTTTTCTTTAAGCTTTTCAAAAGCATTGTTCTCCTTAGCAGACCATGTATACCTAACGCTTTTCTTTGTTAGGTCATGTAATGGTCCCGCAATTTGTGAGAACTTTTCTATGAAGCGTCTATATTATGCACACATACCTATAAAGCTTCTTAGTTCATGAAGATTCCTTGGTTTAGGCCATCCTTTTATTACCTCTAACTTGGATGGATCCATTTGGATGCCATCTTGAGAGATAATGTGACCTAAATACTGAATCTCTTGCAAGAAAAATTCACTTTTCTTTCGATTAACATAAAGTTTATTCTCTCTTAAAACTTGAAATATTACCTGGAGGTGTTGCTTGTGTTCCTCCAATGAATTAGAGTAGATGATAATATCATCCAAGAACACTCCAGTGAAGGTTCGATGAGACCTGAACAGCTTCTCCATCAAGCGGTTGAATGTGGCTGGTGCATTGGTCAAGCCAAAAGGCATGACAATGTATTCGTAAAGACCAAATGTAGTGCGAAACGCGGTCTTTACAATGTCTTGATCAACTATCCTTATTTGATGATAGCCACTCTTTAGGTCAACCCTACTGAAGTAGGTCGATCCTTGTAGCTTATCAAATAGGTCTTCTACTCGTGGAACGGGAAACCTATTATTGATAGTGATCCTATTTAGTGCTCTATAGTCGACACACATACGATGTTTGCCGTCTTTCTTTTGCACTAATAGCACAGGTGAGCAAAATGGAGATGAGCTAGGCCTAACCATGCCCTTCTCAACTAACTCATGCACTTGCCGCATAATCTCCTCTTGTTGAGCTTGAGAAACTCTATAAGGAGGTTTATTAGGCGGTGAACTTCCTAGAAGAAGTTCAATTGCATGGTCATCATTACCTCGTTTAGGAGGTAGCTCACAAGGGATGTCGTCAATAAAAACATCTTGAGAACCCTTGAGAAAATTGGATAACTCTAATTTCTTTTGCTAAAGCATTAGGTTCATTTTGAGAGTCTTTAACAAAAATCATGTACACGGAAATAGAGCTCTTTATTGACTTATTGAAAGCTGGTGTATGTACAATGGGGATGGTGTTACCCATTTCCTTAGCATCTATATACATGTCTTTTTCCTTGAACTTAAAGGAGATTCTCCTTTCAGGAAATTTAACATCGGCAGCCAGGCGGTCAAACCATGGTGCCCCTAGGATTACATCCTCATGCTTGAGAGGAGAGATAAAGAAGTCCTCTTTGTCCACATAGCCTTGGACATGAAGCCTCAATTTCCCAATTAACGGAGTGACTGAAGCTTCTTGCCCCTTGAAGGCACTGTCTGCGGGTAGGACATCTCCCATCTCGTAGGATTGTATTCCTAGCTTGGTGGCCAACTCTATAGATATAAAATTGTGAGTAGAACCAGGGTCAAAGAGAATAAAAGCATCATGTTCTATTACCTTTCCCCAAGCATGGCATAGAGGAGATCTTTTGTGGTGAGTTTGGTGAGTCTCCTCCTCTTGGATTTCAACCAAGGAAGCTCTAGGAGGATCTTGGCGGTTGTTCTTTTGGGGACAAGCGCGGTACACATGCCCTTGTTCGCCGCACTTGAAACACCGGTTATCCTTATGATAACGCTCAAGCTCTTCACGAGAGAGTTTATTCTTACCTTTGTAAACTCCCTTCTCTTTAGCTTTGTTGGAGTTTCCCTTAAGAGACTTTTGGACATTGTCCTTCCCCGTAGGCTCATTGGAACCCTTGTTTCCCGGGGGCTTATTCTTTCTTTTTGCCCCCGTTTGGAAATTGATTCGAGAGGCGACCATAGTGTGGTGTATTACCGCCGATATGGTACGTGGTCTTTGGGAGTTGACATACTCCGCCATTTCTTCGGTTAAGCCTGCACAAAATTGTTGCTTTTGCTCTCCAAAATCCAACCTTTTGAAGACAGTGGCTTTGAGTTGTAGGTCCCAAAACTTGTCTACATATTTGTGGATGGATTCATTGGGAGAGAGCTTTAAGCTTTGCCATTCGGTGAGTACTTTGTCTTTGGCATCGGTGGCCAAAAATTGCTTCATAATGGAAGCTCTTAAAGCCTTCCATGTTCGTGGAGCTTCACCATTGGCTCGTAGGCTAGACCACCATTGTCTGGCGGACTTTTGAAAGTGCATAGCTACATGGCGTAGCTTAGAGGACTCCGTGAAGCCCTCATCTCCAAACGCCGCATCGAATTGCTGGATAAAGGCCAAGACTTTGTCCGTAGCACCAAAGGTACCATCATAGGTAAGGAAAGAGATGCTCTTCCCTCCCTCTTTGAATTTCTTCAACTTGGACGACCTCTTCCATGCGGCATAGGATTTCCTATGGCCTCTTCTTTTTGATGGTTCAAAGGTTGCACCATCACTTTCTTCAGAGGGTGAAGAATTTGAAGAAGGTGGAGAAGAGGGCGACCTCTTTCTCGCCTTTTTCTTGTCTTGATCTTTGTCATCTTCACCATAGTTTTCATAAGAGGAAGAGGATGAAGAAGATGGAGAAGAGGGTGTCCTCTTTCTTGCCTTTTTCTTCTCTTGCTTTTTATCATCCCTCTTTGAATTATGGCGTGGAGAAGAGTGTGATGGTCTTCTCCGCTTTGGTGGTGATGGAGAGCGTTTAGCCCGCCGTCTTCGTGGAGCCATCTCCGCCGAGGTGGCGAGAGACTCGCTTCTTTCTCGTTCCTTCGGTGGAGGCTCTTGAGTTCTCCTTTGGGAAGGAGATGCATCATCAAGAAGTAAATTCTTGAGCCCTTCATATGGATTCTCTTCTTCTTCCCGAATCGGAGAGAGACCTCTTTTGGTAGTCTCACAAGGAGGCTTCCTAGGTGTTCTCTCGTCATGGTGATGAGCTTGGAGAATCCCGTGAGCACGGAGCTGCCGTTGCACTTCACTTTGGAGAGATGGATTGCCCATGGCTTGTTGGAGCCTAGAAACAAGATAGTTAACAAGCATTGAAGCATCATTAGTAGCTTGCTCATGAGCAAAATCAAAGTTATCAACATTAATTTCACTCTCTTTACTATTGTCAGCCATTCTAACAATTTTTAGGTGTAAACTTTTTAGGTGTACTTTGGCACTTCAAGCCCTAGTTGCTACTCCTCTTTACCCCTTTAAAAAAAGCACTCAATCTTCTGTACCTGCGGCTCGAATACCATTAATTGCAAGGAATAGAAGAGAGGGTCATTCGACACCAAAAGAGCACCGGCTCCTGTCAAGATTCTAATAGCTCAATAGTTGTTAAGCCGTAGGCAAGCCCTGTAGGACTCCACTATTAAGACCATAGCTCTCGACGGTGATGCCCCGTTAACTGCACGAAGGCACGCGCACTGAAAGGCTGAAAAATCCCTATTCTACTTACTCACAGGCAATTAATAATACCAACCATTTGTAGCTAGCTTGAGGACCTCCCTTCTTGAGCAAGAAAAGAGAAACCTTGAGCTCTGATACCAATATAACATTTAATGGCCTAATAACGTATGTGTAGCGGAAATTAGCATGAACATAGTGGGCATTTCATTAGAGTAGATTCCTAATGAGAATTACAAGAGTGCTTGGGTGGAGAGAGAAACAAAAAGCATAACACCTAGTTAGATAGCATCGACAATACTTTCAAAAGAGAGAGCAATTAAGCTATTGACAACAGTTGAGGACCGGATTTTCATGGAGCCGGTCCCCCCTCCAAAAGGCTTTGTATTATGGTTTCTCCCATCAAGAGAGACATTGTACAATACAATTCTTTGTGTTCCTTCAAGACTAGCTAGTGCAATGAAGATGGAAACTTCATGCACTAAGCAAAACACTTAACAAACACAACTTGAACTATCCCCGTTCTCAGACCCAAGACCTCACACACCTTCGAAGATGGTGAGAGCTAGCAGGGTATGAGAGTAGATTGAGAGGAAGAAGGAGTATCTTACGAGAAAGATGTACATCTCCTCACATGATCACTCATATGTAGCATAGCTTAGCTTAGTAATTAGCTTGGTAGAGGAGATGAGCATGAATTGAAGCTTGGCTCTTGGTTGGATTTGCATCCACATGCCAAGAGAGTGTTGATGTAAGCTTCTATCTCACAAGCTTGGAGTAGGTGATGAGTTCTCCATTAAAGCTTGGGAAGAGATAGTCTTCTCTTTCTTCACACATGAGCTTGTGTGAGTGTGTGTGTGATAATGCCTTGCAAAAATCAGTCCCCTCTCTCTCTTGGGCGAGCCCTCTTTGCTAAATGCTCTTCCTAAAGCCTCATTGGCCCTCCCCAAGTCAAGACAATTACAATTAAGCAGCATAAGTGATAGCCTTCTGACATGTGTCCCCCTTTCCCCTTTTGTGAGAGCTTTAGGTAATTAAATAATTAAACTAAAATCTCATTGGACCCCTTTGGCTCTTGGCCAATAGGAATCAGGCAAGCCACGGGGCTCCTGAATGCTCATTGGACCCCTTGGGAGACTGCCCAATAGTCTTCTAGGAGACTTAATTCTCATTGGTTTCTTTTATTAAATGTTTTTAAATTAATTAAACTAGATTTACTCTAGCTTAATTTTCATTGGTCCACTTCAAGGGTCATCCAATAGAAATTGGGCACACCTTGTGGGCATCTGGCCTAGGGAGCTGACATGTGTCCCTCATTCCCTTTGTGTAAAGGGAGCCTGTGTGTGTGTGGATTTCTCTCTCATCCCCTACCTTTAGGGCTCGCCCCCTCCCATGTAGGGATGTGCAAATACTTTTAGGGCACACACAAAGCATCCAATTTTCCCTAGGGTTGACCTTTGGACACAACCTTTGAATTTTGGAACCTTAGCATTTTGGAAGTCTTAATGGGTTGAACCTTAGGGTCTTTTTAGCCCATTGTTGCACATGGCTCTTTTGCAGATGGCCCCCCCTTTGGATCCCTATTTTCCTTCCTTTGGATCCCTACTGTGGCCGGTCTGCTAGCTTAACCAATATTCTATCTTTTTCTCCCCTAGCCTTCCCCACATTAAATGATCAGTTTAATATGAGAAAATCATTTAGGAGAATTAGATATTGATTATTATGACATTAACTCTATGAGGTGAGCTTCTTGGCCTATGGAGGAGCTAAGCCACAATGAAGGGGAATCTTCATATCCACTTCTCTTCACCTGTAATCAACCCAATCACACACACTACGATTCCAAGACACACACAACACTAATCCTATCATGAAACACACTAATGGCAAGCACACACATAGATCTATTGAGCACCACACTCCAATCAAACCTACATGAACACACAAGCAAAAGATGGAAATCACACAAGATTAGAGAGGGATTAACCACTAATTAGTTAAGATCTAGTTAATCTAAGCATCATAGGCAATCATAAGAAGTAAGAGAGAGGCATAGTGAGAGAGAATGAATCATTGATTAGTGATAATCAAGTCTCATGAGGAAGGAGAAGCTCAACGACTCCATAGACACACACCTCAAGAGATCTCACCAAAGAGTGCTCTCAAGAAATGACTTGAGAACTCTATTTTCTTTTACTCACTACCTTATATACCTAGGGTAAAAATATGCAATGTCCGAGTGCCCAAGGAGTTTAGGGCTGCTCCACTACTTACTAAATCTGCTACCTAGGCACACTAACTGACCTGTTCTTTACAGCTTGGAACTCCCATTGAGCCCGTAACACATTAACAATATTACAATGGCTTGAAATAAATCGGGAATTTATAATATGCGACCATTGTAGGAAAACATAGAAAAGGTTGGGATTAAAGCCCAAGTGGCCTCTTATACGGATATGGCCGCCCGCCCGCCTAACTCGCTTAGAACTAACTCTTTGTATATAGTCACTTATACTTTTGTGAATAATAAGATTTGCGAGATAACCCTTCAATGATTCTCTGCGTACTGTGTAAGCTCTCTGTCTGTGTGTATGTGTGTGTGAGTCGATCTAAGCTCCACTCCGCGACTTCAATTGGTATCAGAGCCACGTTTAGTGCGTCTTCGCGTAATCGCGCGCGTGCGCACTTTTTAGGCAGATTCTGGAGTATTTCCAGTACGGGACCTACGGTTTTACCCCTCTTTCGAAGCTGTTTATGCCCTCAAGATTTTGTTCTGAGCACTACATCAGAAGATAGGTTTTAGTTGCAAAGAAACCTGTCTTGTGTAGATTGGCAAGCAGGAGGTGGTCGGCATCAATATCGGCATCGACATACATCACTCATTAGTCTTCAAATCATCATCTATAGACCAGGTACACATATATATCATCAGATATATATATTGCAGTCTGCATTGCTACTTCTTGTGCTTGCCAGGTTCCAGGGGAGGTGTGGCCATACGACGACACCACTGGCATGTATTGCAGATTGATGTATTGTGATTGTGGGTCTGCTAGTTGTGAGTCACACTAGGAGACAGACCGCCACAACGGTCATAGGACAATGATTGGTCTATTGTAGGATGTATGTTAGTTCTGGGCAGTTTGCTCAGCCATCTGAGAAGGTCGTGTGTGAGGTTTTTTTGAAGCCAAGCACTAGGGGCTGGGTTACCCAGTGTGAGGTGGATCAGGTTGCTGGAGTTCCCCTCTACACGCATCCTCTTCGGTGACTTTTATTCCATAGGATGTATGACTTTCTGTAGACACTGGATTGCATCTTATGCGTTAGGCCGTTGAGGCATTGTTCAGAGTTCAGTCTTGAGATAGATACAGGTTCTGTGATCGCCCAGACAGGAGACAATGTATTCTTACAGGATAGCATACTACAAAGATTTCTAGATTTGTCACTGGTCATCTACTTATGGTTGTTTTTGAGCTATCTTTTGGTTTCCAAAGCTTAGTTTACAGGGGAGACTCTGTCAAAATTTTTCAAAATACTGACAGTTCTTGAGGAGAGGTGTTCAACTTGTTGTTTACAGCTTGTTTATTGTGTACAGAGGTCAGTTTATAGGGGAAACTCTGCCAGATTTTTCCCAAGAGTAAACATTTTGGCAGACATGGAATCTTCTCAAAATGAGACTCTTTACAACATAAAGAAGCTGGATGGCACAAACTTTCCATTTTGGAAGAAGCAGATTTGACAGGTTTTCGTGCAAAAAAAACAAGTGAAGCCATTGAAGCTCAAAGGGGAGAGACCAGAAGGTATGGCTGAAGATGAGTGGGAAGAGCTTGATGAGCTAGCTTGTTCCACAGTCATGCTGACACTGGCAGAAAATGTTTACTTCAACGCAGGAGAGACTACAACGTATGGCGTATGGCAAGAGCTATGTGGTATGTACGAGAAACAAAGTGCTGCTTCTCAAATTTACTGGCTCAAGAAATTGGTAAATTTGAAGATGAAGGAAGGGACAGCCATGTCAAATCATCTCAATGAATTTCACACACTTTTTAGCCAGTTAACAATACAGGAGATAGTCTTTCAGATTCAGTGAAGGCTATGTTTCTCTTAATCACTTTGCCAGACAGGTGGGATACTTTTTGCACGGCATTAAGTAATTCTGTCGCACCAGAAGGTCTTACAAGTGCCAATGTAGAAGGCAGCTTGCTTACAGAGGAAGTGAACAGGAAGAACATTGACAAAGGCAAAGGCAATAGTGCTTTGGTATTTTGAGGGAGACAACAGTCTAAAGAGAAGAAGGGTAAGAAGGCACAAAACCAAAGTAAGTCTCGTGACTCGAAATCAAAGGATGACATAGAATGCTACCATTGTGGCAAGAAGGGTCACATGAAGAGAGACTGTACGAAGTGGAAACAAGAAAAAGGCAAAACAAAGAGTTTTGAACAAGATGAAAAGAAGAGTTCGGTGAAGATTGAAGAGGTGAATGTCACAGGATCTGGTTCAAACAGTGATTCTGGTATAGCAACTGGTGACATCTTCCTTGCAAGAAATTTTGATTCTGTTTTCTTGACTGCAGAGGATGGACATGCTATGAGTGATTGGATTATCGACTCAAGGGCCCTCCCTCCCCCATGCTTGGGTATCTAAGTTCATACCATTGCTACTTCCAACAACATATCCATTGTATCTATCCCTGAAATCATCTAGCTCTTGGTGAGTACTTTGACCACCTTCCCTATGGCCTCAATCCATTCTATATTCATCCTCTTTTTCATGGTCTCTTTGTATCTCATACCTCAATCATGTCTATTGCTCATGTTTTCACAATCATACATGTGGAAATTTTGACACATGCACAATCCCTTCCATTTGATCAAGCTTGCAAGCTACAAAAAGTAGCCTTGATACATGTCATGTGAAATCCTACCTTGGTAAAAAATGAACAACTCAAGCTACTATGATCAATGGCCTTTTGAGGAGCTAGGGTTTGTTCTACGTCTACCTCATGACTCTCCTTAGAGGATTCCCCAATAGTTGCATCCATGGCTTACTAATTTAACTTTTTCCCTGGTTCATTTGGCCATGATCTCAAGGGATTCATCACTTGTTATTTCTTCTATTGTAACTCCATGGACTCTAGTTACTTTCATCCCTACTTGGCTCTACCTACTCCTTTTTCCAGACCGTTGGTATTTTGTCCATTCCCTATGTGCCTTGAGAGTCCTCTTCTTTGGAATAACTACCTAGTAATTCTAACCTCCTCTCGAGGTGTACTCTATGTAGTTTCCTTTAGTTCACTTGCATTGAGATCACAATGTGTTTACTTGATAAACACATTGTAATAGATAGTTCACTTGCATTGAGATCACAATGTGTTTACTTGATAAACACTTTAAAATAGATCAATTGGTGTTCACTTGTTGATTAATGGAGATCAGATGGCATCACCTATTTGGGACCATTTCTGCCATCCATAGGGCCACATGTGAGGTGTGTCAATTGGCCAGGTAGAGTGGGTAAAGAAGAAAGGTGGGCGTATTCATGAGAGAGCCCTATAAAATTATTCTATATATTAATTTAATTGATGCCAAAGATTCCGTCACTTACTTTTAGATTCAACGTATTTAACAAGGAAAGGAGAGAGTTTTCCTTTAAGAGAGAGATAGCAAGGAGAACATAGGCTGTGCTAGATTGATTTCTTTACACAAGTACACATTAAGAAAACTTTAACCATGTATATTATTCAAAGAGAATAACCTATTAAGATCGACAACTTGATGAGGACCGGATTTTCTTGGAGCCGGTCCCCCCTCCAAAAGGACTTGTATTATAACTCTCTCAAAAGAGAGCTTTGTTACAATACATGTTTGTGCTCTTACGGATACGTACTTGAATCAAGAAGATTTTGTTTTCAAGATCCATGGTATAACTCTCCTTCCCAAACCCTAAACACCCTAGTAGGGAGAAAGGGAGTACGGGGAAAGAGGAAGACAAAGGTGGAAAGAAGTGTTTTTCAAGCAAGAGAATGGATTCTTTGTATACACTTTCTCGTGGTCAAGCTCGTAGCATAGCATAGTATAATAGAGTAGTAGAGATGGAGAAGAAGAAACTTCAATTGGCTTGGATTTATAGCCAAAAGCTTGAGCATAGAGTCCATCTCTAGAGCTCCTATGCATGAGAGAGAGCATGTAATAGGTGTGCACAAGTGATAGGTGATGTGAAGGTACCATTTTCAAGCCAAAAAAGTACAAAAGTAAATAATCACGATTATTTACAGCAGTCAATTTTTTTTGCTAAACTTGACAAATTTTGACCTAAACATATTCAATACACTTAAAACAAGTCCTAAATTGAATTTGGTAAAGTTTTGTCTTGCCGGCATCACTTCGTGCTTTATCGACTCTGAAATCATTGATTTTTGTGACTACATGGCCTATGGAGTTGGTTAGTCACTTTTGAAGCTATGGACTTGTGCGCTACATAGTCCTGAAGCAACCTATCCAGTTTTGGCCCATTTGGAGTCAGTTTGACTTCATATGTCAAATTTGGCGCTTTGTAGCCTTCGAGCTGTTTTTTACTTTTCGGGAGCTTGCCTTGATTGTTTTTATGAAACCAACCATATACATTGTGTATAAACCCAGTCTACAAGCTGTCTGTGGAGTTAGAACCAATTTTGGTATCTGCCAATAACCTAGATTTTCTGATTGGGACCCCCTCGACCCCTGTCGAATGGTCATCTGGTGATATAGAAGTGTTCTATTATATAGGGGCATGCTACAATTCAAGTCTCATTCGATTTGGTTGAGTTGACACGCCGCTATGGTCAATTTTTGGTCGTAGGACTTTGTGCAGTGCTCGGATTCTAGGTTTTCTCCTTGGGCTTACACTAGCTACTGGCCATACAGAATGGATCATTGATAAGTATAGAACTTACCCCTCATGTATTGTGTGAGATGCCACTGTAAATGGGCAACTCTGTGGACTTCGGAAATCACGCGCGAAGGAGGTTGAAAGCTCTCTCTCCAAGGGAGACTAGTGGAAATGAGGTGATTTTAGACTACCTTGGATATCTATACTCGGACTTCCCAAACCATTTTTCCCCAAATTCCCTTCTTAGTCCTACTAGGATGTGAAATCTATGTTAGACTCAAACTCGGACTTCCCAAACCATTTTTCCCCAAATTCCCTTGTTAGTCCTACTAGGCTGTGATATCTATGTTAGACTCAAAAATTTCTTTAGTCGGATTCCTGTAGCTCATTCTGCAAGAATTTGCGAAAGTAGGCCTTGGCCGCCTAATTTAGGCTTCCCGCTTCCATCTGCCGATTTGATTGAAATTTTTTGTGCCTGTCCACCTTGTCCTTCTAATCATCAGCGTATCTTCAAGTTTTTCCATCTGAGCTCATTTGCTATTTATTATTAATTTTCAACCTGTTTATTGAAAAATCAAAGAAAATAACAAAATGCGCTAAAAAGGAAAAGTGAAAATCCAATAAATAAGAAAATCCATTGAAAAACACAGCTTTATTGTTTTTTGTTGGATTTCTCCATTGTTAAGTCTCAATATCAAGAAAAATGATGAAAAATAACCGAAAAAGACTATTTTTTGATGATTTTCTCATACTATATACACTATTTACACTCATTGGGGAGATGTTATCAGTTAAATTTCCCCTATTGATGATTATAAGGGCATTATTAGGTAATTTTGCAAAAATCACACGTGAATATCAAACTTTTCCCACCCTCTTCGAACATTGCCCTTAATTACTTAGTTCCCGTCCACCCCTCCTAGATGGCGTAATTCGGGATGACTGTGTGCACGGGTTGAACAATCGTGTCTATGCAAAGCTTTAGTTGGCTCTACCATGCTTTGAAGATTAATTCAATTCAATCCATTATGTTGTGCAAGAGTTGGGTCTTGAGTAATTAACTCAAGGGCTTCTGATGTCGAGGTTTTCTTTTGGTGTCTTTCAAAGAGAAAATCTTGTAGCTTGTGTGCTCTTTGCTTGATTGTACAGTTAGGATGCTTTGGCACGCTGATATCCTAAGCTGTCGATATCAATAGTGATTGTTGTTGAACTTTTATCCACCATTGGTATCTTGGTTTGTCTTGGTCAAAATGGTTTGGTTGAGTCCTTTGAGACTTAACTCTCCATTGCTTTATCAGTTTTACAGTTTGCAGAGAAGATAAGTGATCCTTTTTCTTCCAAATCCATTTTGTTTTAGGTTCCCTGCTCGAAGATGCTCTTCTTTGTGTTTTGAATCTTAGAACCGTCTTTGGTACAATAGATGATGTTTTGGGCACCCAGATTTGCATCGGCTTGTCCTTAAGCTGTGTTTTCGGTACCCAAACTTGCTTGACTCCTTGCATGCTACTTGTAGCATTTGCTTGTCGATAGGATGGATAAGATTTATTGATTGGTGGTTTACTCTACTGATAACCTCCTTTCCATTCCTCCTTGCTTGGTGCAATTGGAATAATGAGTTGTCCTCCTTTAGGTGATAGCTTGAGCTGATTGGTATCCCAATCTGTACTACCTTGTACGTCCGCATCCATGAGATTCCAAGAATCATTGTTTTATTCATGTGTTCATCTGGTAAGCATACAAATTGATGAGGGCATGAGCATCCATGTACTATCACATTTAAGTTGACTACTCCCAATGTGGGTCTTGAGTTCTTGTTACATCCTTTAATAGACGCTATTCCTGATGTCAAAGACTGACTTGTCGCTTTCTTGTACATGGAATAACTGAATGCATTTACTCCAGCTCCTGTATTGACCAATGCATGTGTGCTATGATTGTTCAGCTGTAGTTTGATGCGAAGGTCTATTCCATCTAACCATTCATCATTTGTTGACACTACATCTTTTTGTAATTCCCATTGTCGTTCATCTAGCTCCAGAGTGTTGATGGTAATAGGTATTTGTTGATTCTTGAGAGAAGATTTCCTTTTGAGTACTCAAAGCCGAGATTCTTCTTGGGCTTCATCAATAACCTGCTGTCGTTTTATCTTTCTTTGTTTAGTTACATGTATCCTTTCTAGCAGTTCATTGGTTAGTGGAAAATTGTACTTCTTTAAATGACATCCACTAATCCAATTAGCCATTGGTTTCCAATCTAGGGTGGACAACTTAACTGCTCCACTTGCAGATACATCTTCAATGATAAATGGTCCATTTCTCTTTTTCTTAGACTTGGGAATGTGTTGTGCAAGGGAATAGACTAAAACGAAGTCCCCTTTTTTGAAGATTTTTGTAATTAGATGGGAATCAAAAATTTGTTTTTATTTTTGCTTTTGTGCGTAGATGTGAGTTACAGCTGTTAGCCTTTGCTCATCAAGATTTTCTAAATCTTCAAGTCTCTCTGAAAATTCATGTCTAGTCCACTCAAGATCCTTTGCTACCCTTAGTGTCAGCAATAGAAATTCTATCAACAGTATGGCATCAAGACCATAAACAAGTTTAAAGGGTGTAGCATTTAAAGCTGTTTTGAATAAAAATCAATAAGCCCATAAAGCAGCATGGAGATTAATTTCCCAGTATGTCCTTGCTGAACTAACCACTTTAGTTAATACCGAGCTAAGAATTTTCTTTGTACATTTAGCTTGTCCATTTGCTTGTGGGTGATAGGGAACCGATTTGTTATGGATGACCATAAACTCATTAAGCAGATACTCAATTACCTCATTGAGGAAATGAATTCCCCTATCACTGGCAATTTCTATTGGCAATCCATATCTTGTGAACAAGTAATCATATAAGAAATGCGGTTGTGGTTCTGGCATCATTCTTTTGAGTTTCTTTAGCCTCGGCTCACTTGGTCAAATAGTCCGTAGCTACAATGATATATTCAGCTTGGGTTCTATAAGCAGGTGGTTGTATTGGCCCAACAAAGTCTATACCCCATTTTGCAAAAGATCTAGCCCCCATCATTGGTCTCAAGGGCATGCTATCTACATGAGTTGACATTTTAGCTCGTTGACATGTATCACATCTTCGAACATATTCCTTGTTGGAATCTGCAAAAAGTGTTCGCCACTATATGCCTGCCATTAAGATTGCTCTTGTGGTGGTCTCACTTGAAAATTGACCTTCAGCTAATCTGGCATGTGCTTGTTCTATAATGGGAATATATTCGTCTTCATTTGCACAAAGACGCACATGTTGATCTTTACCCCTCCCATACAATTGGTTCCCAATGAGATCATAATATCTTGCTTCTATTTCAATTGCTCTTTGACGGCGTTTACTCATATCCTCAGGAAAAGTTTGGCTTGATAAGTAAGTAACTAGATAGTTACTCCACTGAGGAACAAGTGATATTTGGAACAATGTCACATGAGGTATGGGTGCTTGTTTTTTACATTGAGGACAATGTTTCACAAAAGAATGAACATCCCTCCTCATAGTTGGCCAAAATACTCCAAGTCTCAAGATCCGTCACATAGTTTGGTCTTTTGCAAAGTGGAGTCCTACTATGGTAATATGTGCTTGACTTAGGTATTGGGTTTTCTCCTCAAAATTAATGCACAACAGTGATATTCCATCTCAATTTCGTTTGTACAACCTTCCAGCTAGTAATTGATACATAGCAGATTGCTCAATTAATCCAATTGTAATAGAAAGTGGTATTTGTGAATCCACTTGAGCTATGGTCATCAAGGATACCTTGTTTTCCAACCATCAAGGTATCATTTCCACGGAGAACAGATATGCATCTGGTAGATCATCATCTACCCCCTAGGTGATTCTCCTGAAACAATCATTGACAAATGATCTACTATTTGATGAGTGGTGCCCTTTTTCACAACTACAGTGAAATCAAATTCCAAAAGAATAATGAACCATTTCACTATTCATCCTGTGTTGCATGGCTTGTTGACCAAGTACAATAAGGCTTGGTGGTCCACAAAGAACACAAATTTGTTAGCTCATAGGTAGTGTCTATACTTTTTGATGGCATAGATCATTACTAATCCTTCCCTTTTGATGGTTGTATAGTTTTTCTCTGCCATATTCAATTGTCTGCTAGCATAAGAAATAGGAAAATCAAAATTTCCTTCTCCTGGTTGAGCTTGTATACATGCGATGGCAAAATTGGAAGCATCTACATGGGAGCTGAAGTGGGAGCTTGCTTAAGCTTCATGAAGGGTTCTTCACACTCATCAGTCCATTCAAAGAGTGTAATCAAGATATATATGGGTTTTGCAATTATAGCGTACATGTAAATGTATTGTATATAATATCCACAATGTCCCATGAAGGCTTGAATCCCCTTGACTATTGTCGGTCTAGGCAAATAAAAAATAACATGAATTTTATTCATATCAGTAGCTATGCCATTTTTAGACACTATATGTCCAAGAATTTTTCCTTGTCTACCCATAAATGTGCACTTTTCAGGATTTAGAAAAATCCTAAAAAGTCTACATTTTCCGAATACCTTTGTGAGGTATTCAAAATGATCAGCCCGGATTGATGAATGTACACATAGATCATCCATATCGACTTCCAAGAAATGCCAAATAAATTCTTTAAAGTCATGGATCATCAATCTTTGAAAGGTGGAAAGAGCATTAGTTAACCCAAAAGGCATCACCTGATAGGCAAAAATACCCCATTCAATTGCAAAGACAATTTTATGCTGATCTTTGAGATCAACCAAATGTTGATTGTATCCCAAAAAGCCATCTAAAAAGCTGTAAGCTTCTTTTCTTGCAACTCGTTCTAAAACATGCTCAGTGATTGGAAGAGGAAAGTTGTCTCTAATGGTAGCTGCATTCACTTTCTTGAGATTGACACACACTCTTAATTTTCCATTTTTCTTGGGTACTACCACAATTGGAGACACCCAATCTATGTGTTCAATTTCATAAATGAATTTGGCTTCCTTTAGCTCTTCTATCTCTTCTTTGATCTTCCTGGAAAATGTTTCATTATAAGTGTATGGCCTTTGTCTACTTGGTTTCGCATCATCTCCATGGGTATGGTATGTTGACAAATTTTTGGATCAACACCCTTGAGATCCTTATAAGACCAATCAAAAGATATCTCGATATTCTTTCAGTAAGCTTAACAAAATCTCTTCTTCTTCTTCCTTCATGTCATTTTTGCAATGTAGGCAGGTCTTCTGCCAGATCTATCTTTTTTGTGTTTTCAGGTCCTTCATAGGACTTGCCTTTGCGTAGCTCCGTGACAAGTTGTTCGACTATGATTTTTTGATCTTGGAGAGTATATTTCTTGTAAGGGGATGGAACACTCATTACATCTTTATCATCCTCCTCAATGGTTTCCATTTCATTTGTATATATCTCCTTTAGAGCTTTTTTGAGCTCCTGATATTCCTTTCTTCGTTCAACTCGTGTCATGGTTGAATTCTTGGCCTAGTATTTAGGCTTTTCATGAGTTTCCTTTCTGCGTTTTTCTCAATGTTTTTGACATATTTTGCTTTTCGTTTAAAGGATATCTACCAGTGATTTTGTCCTTGACGCAACATGTGCATCTATCTGTATTAGAAACTGTGTTCTACTAGAAACTGATGGCATAGGTCTACCTTTCAAGTTTCTGGAGTTTATTTTTCTTCTATACCATTTCCGTCTTCTCGGTTTCTGGTTTGGAAAGTAAAAAAACTTTTCTTCTCCTCCTTTCATAAGTAGTTTAGGTCTCATATGTTCTTTTTCTAACCCCGAATCATTTGACGTAGCTGAGTGTTCTTCTAACTCATATGTTGCATCATAATAGAGGTCTAAAAAGACTTGTTGAGCTTTCATCAAGTCCTTGAATTCTTGAATTTTGTCTTCAATGTGAAGGGTTGAGATCATTTGGATGGGAATTATGTCATAGCCATCCTCATTGCAAAATTGAATAGGCATAGACGTATTTACACATACATCCATTGTTGCTAAAATTTGAATCCACTCAAATAGCTCAAACAAATGCTCTGGAAAGGGTTCAAGTACATAGGCTTCATCTGTGCAATCCCTTTCTAAGATACACTCTTTTTGTTTTAAGCTCCCGTTTTCTGAGGCTCCACACATCCAAATAGGTGTATCTTTGTTCAACCAAGATGGAAGCTTAGTTTTAGTCGAAGAGATTGAATTGGATTCTTGTATGGGTGTTTTCATGACATCTCTGTAAGTGTGATCTTTTAGATTAACCCTTGTTATTGATCCCACTTGCTTCAAGTACATATAATTGTTTCCCCAATCCTGGATGAGTTGTACTTGTCGCATGAAAGGTATTCCCAATATGATTTCATAATTGAGTTTCTTTCCAAAGTCTACAATGTCAAAAGTGTGTTGATATTCAATCCCACAGGAACTAACTATCACTTTTTCAAGTAGTCCTAAGGGTCTTTCGATATGTCCATCAATCAATTGAAATTTCATTCGAGTTTGTCTAATGGCTGGTTGTCCCCAGGATTCCCAACTGCTTTTGTGGCTATGGTTATGCCTACCCCACTATCCAGTATTGTCATGGTTTCTATATTATTATAACTCATTGGAGCAGATCTAATCTCTTTGTCATCCAATTCGTGTTTCAATTTTCCCAATTTTTTTGCGATTAGCCCTGTTATCCCCACCTTTTCTAGAGTTTTTCTGTAGATCATTCCATAAATATGGTCTAATTTTTAATAGTTCTCCTAAATTAAGAGTACATTAAATGGGTGTAGACATGATTGATTGGATGTTGTCTACTTCTACGGTTTGTTCCACTCTTTTTAGTTGAGTGTTTCTACACACTATGGATTTATCTTCGTTATCTCCCAAGTAAGAGGGTAGTGTTTTCAAAGTAAATGATTTAGACATTCCTGAAGCTTCAGATCCGCAATCCCCATACAAGGATTATACATCCATGTCCATATCAGGAGGTAGATTGTCTCATCAAACTTCCTCTATAGGAGCTGACTTCAAAGTTAGGTTTCCATAGTTAATCTCTCTAACTTTTTCCCATAAGTGTCTTGGCTAGTCTTCTTCTACGAATGGAATTCCATATAAGGCATCTTTGCTGCCCGGCACTATGAGTTCTGGCTCTTTTGTTTCAAGGTAGGGTTCTACCACCACTTCATATTTCTCTTTATTGGTTCCTATCACAAGCCCTCAGGTTTGCCATACTCTCGACCTTTGGTTTTTGTTTTTCCAACATCTCTTGAGTTATTCTTACCAAATTTTGATAAGCTTCAATCTTAGTTGCTTCCATATCAGGAGAAGGATAGTTTTTCCATTTGTTTTCCATGTTTTGTCTTGCTTTAAGTCCCGCTTGGTAAGCTTCCAAGGCTGTGTTGATTGGCTCAAAAAATTTATCTACCAAAATCGATCCTCCAAATTTCACTATGGTTTCCTTGATTTCATTTCCAGTTTCTTTCACTTTCTCCTGGAATAGTTTCTTTGCTTTCTCCTTGATTTCAGCCCGTTGTTTCTGTTTCCTCATCTCATACCTTTAGTTTCTGCTTCTCTTGGTCTTTTGAGAGAAAATTTTAGTATTCTACGAATCCTTAGAGGAGTTATGTTTCTTTTTCTTAGCCTGGTATTTGGTGATTACCTTGATTGGAACAATCGGTTCACTCTCAGATGAGCTACTATGTATCACTTGGGCTACGTTCAAGTGATACTATTTTGCCATTGTTTAAAAGGATTTTTGGACAATCTTCAGGGAAGTGTCCTCCCTTTTTGCAACATTGTATGCAATAAGCTTCAACTGGCTTGAGGTTCTTGTCAGGCTCTGAGATTTCATTTTTCCAATGATTATCTGCACCATTGTTATGATAGTTCCTAGTTCTTGGCTTAATCATGGGTCCTACCATAGGAGGTCTAACACCATGATTAGCTACATAGTACATCGGTGCAAGCTCTGGTGTAGTATAAGTCACAGGTTCTTCCATTGGTGGTGAATGTGAATTATACCAATCTCCTTCTACCATTACTATAGATGGACTAGGCTCCACATAGGGTGTAATAGGCACTAGTTCTTGTTCATCTACGACTCCCACTGAATGCATGTACTTTAAAGACAGTGCATTATGTCCCGAGTATAGAGGTTGTTGACCCAACACGGGTTGAGGTCTTTCCATACCCATTGGTGGTCTTTGAGTTGGGGCCATATTATGATGATATCTGTACATGGGTTGTCCTTGTGGACTCATAGGCATGTATTGTACATTTCTATCATACTTTGGTTGGTAATAGCACTCATTGGTCTGAGGGTTGGTCGATTTATCTTTGATTACACACCATTCTTGTGGCCTACTTGGTTGTCCCTATTGAGGAATCCCTTGTCTTAGTCCCCTTATAGGTGCTTTTTGCATGTTATTCATCATGTCATTCATCCTTTTGAGCATGTCGTTTATGGCTAAAAGCGGTGCTGCAACAACATCGTTCCCACTTGTATTGGTTTGGTGGATGCTATTTTCTCGCTTTTGTTATCCTTAGGGACATCTTCTTCATTGAAAATATCACAATTGTCTCCTAAGTCAATAGCATCTGACACACACTCTTCTAGGGTCATATGCTTCTTGCTATAGAATATAGCATGAAGTTCTTTGTTTACCAGTCCCTCTAGAAACAATGATACTAGTCTTTCTTCTGCAAGTATCTCTAGCTCTGGGCATCTTGCAATATATTGCTTCATTTGAGTTTCACAATCCCTAACAGACTCACCTTGTTTCTGTTTGAAGCTATAGATTTGAGCTATCGTATTATGTTTGATCCCCGTTTTGGAACAAGCAGCTACAAATACTTGAGCTAATGTTTTCAAGTCCATGATTGACCTTGGTGGAATGTTTTGGAACCATGTCAGTGCTTTTATTTCTAATGTTATTCCAAATCCCTCGAATTGATTATGGAAATCAAATATGCATTCTGCTCTTAGCACTTGTTTAAAGCTTTCTAAGTGGTCATATAGATCCCCAGATCCACTGTGTTTTTTGACCCAATTTTGAAAATTAGCTGGTCTGATACGTCTATTTGGTTCAACTCTCAGTCTCCTGGCAGTTGGTCTTGTTCCGAGTCCTTTAAACCAGTCTGTTAGAAATAGTGACTCATGTAGCCCTAAACTGGCTTTAGTGTCACGCGGTTTTCTTTGTGATAAGGTGGTTTTTGGTTTCTTAACATTACTTTCAAAATATCTCTCTTGGAGTTCGTCTCTTGGAATGCTTTTGGTCCTTGGCTCAATATCCAATCCCTTATGGAGTACCCTTGGTATTTGGTTTGTTCCACCTCTTCAGAAGTCATCATAACAAAGTTATTGCTATAACAATCCCTAAACAGGTAGGTTGGTAGATCTGTTGAACCCTTATCTTTGATTTTGAAGATGTAAATGATCTTCATGGATGTTCGTTGTCCTGATTTGGCATGAGAAGTCCATAGGAGATCTTTAACGTCTCTATCCTCCCAACAATAGACTCCAATCCTTGGATTATTCGTACTAAGCTGTTTCAAAGGATTCAAATCAACTTGATCGTATCCTTCAAATTTTAAAGTCTGTGGTCCTTTTACTGCCATATTTGGAATTATGGTATTGACTCTAACCCCCATTTGTCTATCACGTCATGGTTTTTGACTTGTAAATACTGAGTTTTGTATCTATCCATGTACATTTTTCCTTGTTTGTTTGCCCTGATTTCCTCTTCAAAATCTATGCCGTGGTCATCAATGCGAATAGCATACTCTTCATTAGGATCTAGGTAAACCTGAGCTCCATAGCAATTAGTCTTATAAAAAGAGAGTATATGCTAATAGTGCACTATCACTCCGATTTTTGAATGAGTTGAATAGAAAGACATTTCAGATGTTACTTCTGAAAAAGTGTCTGAGACTTCTTCAAAGATAGTGTCCAAGTGATCGCCTTGATTAACACTCTCTTCGGTTGATACTCTACTAGCGGTCTCTCCAAATATTCCATGATTTCCTAGTATACGACCAGATCTAAGGTTCATATAGACTTTTGAATCCCTGGATAGAGTACTTATCGTCGGATTGACTTGTTGTCAACTTCTGTCAAGCTTTCAAATCCTTGTCTGCAACCTAATTCCTTTATCAGTTTTAATCAAGTTAGCTATTCTTTCACAAAAACTGTACAATTTTTGCTAACTATTGTGACTGGTCTATGTGTATCACTTCAAATCGAGCTAAGTGACTCAGCAATTGAGACTTTTAGATTCCACTTTTGCAAAAATCCAAAGACCAATTTGCAACCTGGAAATTGAGTGAACATGTACTAATTTGATCCGATTGAACCCAAAATTTCACGGTGTCCTTGTATTATGTTGGTCTAACATTGTACAAGTTCAAAAGTCAAAAATCATGTCTCTATATGTTAGTAGTAAATAATCGTGATTACTTACTTTTCTTAGTTTTTGCACTTTTTGGCTTGATTTTCCAAGTATGCAACTTGTTAAGGTCTTTGGATAAGTTTCACTAAGTTTGGACAAAATTTGTTCAAGTTATCAATTGTTTCATATCCGCAGACTCAACTTTCAAGAATTTGGCTTAAGTCTCACTTTTGTGATCCAAATTTCAGCAAAATTGATTTGTGTGGTCTACTTGATATGCTTGACCTTGTGGTATACTCAAATGTGCAAGAATATCAAATTTGGTAGCAGATGTAAATAATCACGATTATTTACTCCTGCTATTTTTTTACAAGTTTTGGCAACAATCTTCACACAGATCTGTTATGCAGCTTAACTTAAGGTCCCTAGCCAATTTTCATCAAGTTTGGATAATTTTTGTTCAAATGGTCATCAGTTTTGTATTTGAAGACTAACTTTGCAAATTTGGCCACAATTTTCAATCCAATGATCTAAATTTTACCAAATTTGATTTGTGGGCTTATTCTAATATGCTAAAGATAGTGGTATGCTGACTTGGTCAAAAAAGTTGAAAAATGGGACAAAAGTAAATAATCGCGATTATTTACATCTGGCAAATTTTTGCATCTTTTTGGTCAACTAAGAATGTATACTTGTTCTTCACATCAATATAAGCCTATGAGTCAAGTCTCATTGAGTTTGAACAAAATTTTCTCAATTTACACTCAAGTTCCCGAAAGTCAGTACAGAATTCAATTTTTACCCAATTTTTGGTCAGTTTGGTGATCCAAATTCTATGGGCCTTTACAAAAGTTGTTTGTACACATGCATAGAGTCTTTGGTATCAACCTTGGTCACTTTTGAGTCAAAAGTAAATAATCACGATTATTTACTTCAAGCCTAAAATGAACACTTTTTTGAACTTTTTCCTTGGACAGTCTTTTTATGAGCTATTTTAAGCCTCTAAGTCAAGTCAAAACTTAATTTGGCCTAAAATGTTAAGAAAAAGTGAATACTTTGAGTTTTTGCAAACTCTTGAAATTTTTACCTCAATGTGTCCTTAAGCTTACCCACTGGTTCATACAACTTTTAAAGAATGCTCTCCAGTTAGATTGAGTGGTTGACAGTCTTCTGGTGCTATTTCTAGCCATAGACCTTAAATTCTGCAACTTTACATAACAACTCACAATTGATTCTTTTGGAGAGAGCAATGTTCTTAGATTCCACCTCGGATTCTACTTACCCTACTCCTAAGTTCTACTACAATGGGGTTGTGGAAAGTTTCCAAAAACACTCATTTTCTTGCTTTTTATAGCTTTTTGAGCCTTGATCTTAAGACTTGTCTCGTCCATCAATCATTCTCAAAATACTAATCTAATTCTACAATCCTAAAGGTACTTAGCAAGTACGACTTACTTCCAAGCTACCTCTACACAGCAAAAGACGACAATCTTAAGCTATGCAATTTTACAAAGAAAAGTTTTACTCTAGGAGATCCTAAAGGAAGTTAAAGGATAACTTCACAAGACGCTTGTGTTTTTCCCTAGTTTAGGTCTCTTCGATCCTCGACAACGGCGCCAACAGGTGTCTAACCTCACTCCTATCTTATTGTAGATGTAGCGAGAGCCACGAATATAATTGTCAATCCATGGGATGAAGCTGACTCGACTAGTGTATAGAGACTACAAGAGGTTGTCAATCTCTTGGAAAACAACAAAAAAATCGCATCTAACTCAGGCTACACTCAAATGACTGAAATCACCAAAAGATAATCACTCATCGGCAAACAAATCACATCCGTTACAGCATCAAACGACATCCATAAGTTACGAAACTTTTAGAACATGTTTATAAGACCTAAGCACATATGCTTATGGTCTCAAATCTCACTTTAGGTCAAGTGCGAAAATCATGATTATGCCAACAACAGTGAGTTTTTGACCTAGTCGTTTTTGACCCAGAATGCATCTAAATGCTTAGAAATGATGCCCCAATATCCAACCTATACTTAGTTTTTTATTTTTAAGCTCAAATTCTTAATTATGATGAAATTAGGCCACGGGTCAGCGACACCAAAAAGCTACAAAATACCATGAAATGCTTATGTCAATGCGTAGAGCTCTTACCTGCGGTTGCAACGCAACAAACGTGACTACAATGTGACAACCGAGAAGGGAGTAGGAAGCACGAGAAGGAGAGAAGTGGGCGCCGTTAGCTCACGCTGTGTTTCTATTATCCAAAAACTTACAAAATTTTTTGCTTTTATATCTTATCCAAGGTTTTTGGTGGTCAAAAATAATAATTTGGGAGCTCTAACTAAATACATGTATATACAATCTAGAAGCTTGTAGCCCCGACTCATCAATTACAAATTTTATCTGAAAAATAGGAGTTACAATATTCCCGATTCATCAAAATAATAAGTGTTTTTATAATGAAAGCTCCAAAAAATGTGATCCAAGTTAGCTTGCTACTAACACCAAGTAGCCAAATTGGTGGTCTTCAAGCGAAGTGAAGAGTCAACTACATCCAAAGCAAGGAGAAGATTAGACCATACACACACTAAGGTAATGTTTTCTTGTTCTTTTTATGCTGTTACACTTACTTGAAAGTGATTTGCTTTCATGCTTACATAAATTTTTTCTTAAGCTCTCATTTTTCCATAAGCAAGCCTTTTTCTTGGGAAGAAGAAATACCTACTTAATTTTGTTATTTCCCTCTAATTATGGTTCATTACTAATCATAACTAACCTTGTTGCTAACAACTAAACCCGATGCTATTTCAAGTTCCGTTGTTTCTAGTTCTCTAGATTACCAGACTAATATGGCATAGAGAGAGTAGAAAGCACTCTCTTTAACCATAGGTGACTGGAGATCATACATATATTTCAAGTTTATTTCTCTATATTACCAAACTAATATGGCAAGAGAGTAGAAAGAACTCTCTTTAAACATAGGTGACTAGAGATTATACTTATATTTCAAGTTTCATTCTCTAGATTACCAGACTAACATGACATAGAGAGAGTACAAAGTACTCTCTTTAACCATAGGTGACTTGAGATCATACTAAAATAGCATGCATGTTGTATGATAGTTAATATCTACATGTACCCTTAAACCCCGCTTTTTTTTTTTCCTAATTTTTAAGATGCACGGGATAATGCCACATAATCATGGGCAATTAAGTATTGGAAATTTTTGGAGTTAACCATTTTATTCCAAGTGGAATTATAATTTACTTAAAAGAATACTCTTATGAAAGGTTCATAAGTTTTTCTTTAAATTTTAAAAATAGGATTTTTCTTCTTTCAAAGAGAAAAAGAGCATGTGTGTAAGATTTTTTTAGTGATACCAATAAAGTTAATACTAATTCTCTCAAGGAGAGTTAAGTTTTGAAGGGTAGCCCTATCTTAATCAAAGGAGTTTTTCCTTGGAAGTGGGAATTTGCTTTGAATTAAGGTATTCCCTCCTCTTATCAATTGGAGAGTCCCAAAACCATAAGCTTCTTTTAGCTACATAATTAATCCTCTTCATGGTAGCAAAGGTATGTTTACATCCCTTCTTAAAGAAGAATTTGTTAATCATATATACACTATTATATGAGCAATTTTTTACTGCACTAGCATGTTCACTCTTAGGAATGTCGCATTTTCACTCTTACACTACCATGCATGGAAGGGTTCACTCTTGCATAAGCACTCAAAGGAAGTTTCTTGATTATTTGTCTCAAGATTGCAAATTGGTGCATTCCAAAGTTTTGTGTTTACCACCCATAGATCACACCAAAGTAAAAATTCATTGTAGAAAGCATAAGCATTGCTCATTTTAATTTTGTCTACTTTCAAGTTTGTTCTGCAAATTTGAAAGGGGGAATAAGGGGATAGCTTCATGGATGTCATGACCATGTTGCTTGAAAATGAAACTCCCATCGCGTCCATGGAGATACCCCATGGATGGAAAATGATGCAAAGGGACCAAATGGGATTCGTCAAAGTCGGGGCTAACTTGAAACTTACATCGAGACAAAACTTTAGACTCCCAAGAGACTCATTGTATTTTGTAAGGTCTTTTTTCATTAAAGATTAAAATGAACTAGGAAGTAAGAGATTATAACTCAAAGAACTTAATCTAAGCTTAAACTAGGATTAAAACTTTACCAAGAAGATTTGATGTAGATAGTCCTAGCATAACATAGAAGATTTAAGTGTGAACTTTGTCTTACGTTCTTGGAAAAGGCCGACTCATGTGTTTACTTGTTGGATATAATAGGAGATGGTCCTTTTCGGCTATGACTGATAACCGTTGGTCTATGTTTTGAGCTTGGGTTCTGTCACTGTCCTATAAATGGGATTGAATGGGAGTGAGTCCTGGCTGGGTGATAGGGACCCGCGGATGCGTCTGGGAATCAGTCTAGTCCAGGTAGACCTGATGATGATGAAAAAAGGAGGAAGGAAAATGGATCCATGAAGGGATCAGGATAAGGGAGGAAGATGTGATTTAATTAAGGAACTCTTCTAATTTTTTGGTCAAAAGAAACCTTAGAAAGACTAGGAACCTAAATGGGCTATTCCACAATTGTCCTCATCAGTCGGACCTTTGCTCTACTTCTTGGATTAATGATTCAAAAAGAATCTACAGTAGATTATTTTTGCAAGCCTACTCCCACACAAGATAAAGAAAAATAAGGATTGGAAATCGTGTCATGGTTCCACCTCCACACGTGGCAAAGGAGACAGGATACCCAAGTCCCTGGACAAGGATATGGATATGCTTGGAGGAGTATATGTGATTTCTTGAAAGATAACTAGATAGTTTTACTAATACTAAAGAAAAAAGGAAGTAAAATAATTTAAAAGGAAAAAAAGGTGGGAACAACCTGATAAATGCACACTTGCAATGGTATGCAACAGTTGGCATGGTGCTTTCAAGTACTTGAAGTGTATTCTTGGTTCAATATGATTGGAATATTGTTTTCTAGTATCAAAGTACTACCTTGGGAAGGTACATTTACCAGACAGTTCAGTGGGATGGTGGATTTGGGAGGATTAAGTTTTTGGCTAAAAAGTTAAACCCAATTTTATGTTACCCATTAAGTTAAGATCTGGCGAAACGTATCCCTATCTACGGAGTGGGAATCAAGCTTGGAAACAAGGATTTGTGTACTTAAAAAATACACTCATCTTAGGGGAACGTACTCACGGCTGTGCTCGGTCATAGCCGAAAAAAAGCATCATTGACCTTGAACCAAGGATGAATTAGAGGACACTCACCAGTTAACCCTGGAATATTGAGTTCACATTTAGTCTGATGACTTTGACTTGAAATCTCAAAGCAATAAGGAAAGATATTTTGAGGTTAAGGGTTTTATAAGAGAAAAGTGAATGTTATCACCCCCTTGAGTTGGCATCAAAGAGCAGGAGGAGTCTTGTCTTGGCCTCGGTTTCAAGCGGGAGGGATGTCGAAGATCACGGTGTATCCATTTGTAGATGGTACAACCACTAGACACTAGCATGGCCCTCACAAGTGGTATCAGAGCGTAGTTACTATCCTTGGCCAGACAAAGATTTTCAATATGAACTTTTGTAGGAAGAGAGTGAGGTATTAACAAAAATGACATGGGAATATGAAGAAGAGAAAGTTCTCACTTTGTGTAAGAATAACTGGAGATAGAAACTGTAGAAAGAAATAAGATATGATAAAGAACTTTTTCTACCTCATCTTTCCTACTAAAGAGAGAATTGGATATCTGCAAAGATAGGAGACCCAATACAATATAACATGGATATATATTTTGCATTACTATGAACCCTAGAGATGTAAGAACAATCCTCTAAAAATCATGAAAATGGGATAACATATGCTACAGAGGTGTTTCTATTGATCGTTAATTATTTCCCAAAATGTAGTTTTGGACGTGACAAAGAGAATCCATCTTTTGAAATGTCTCACCTTTTAAGAGACCCTTGTGTATTTATGATATTTATGAACCTATCACTAAGAGGAAGTAGCTTTGTTTGCCACAACCAAAACAATATGCCAAAAAATTTCTCTAGATTACCAGATGGCATAGAGAGAGTAGAAAGCACTCTCTTTAACCATAGGTGACTAGAGATCATACTTATATTTCAAGTTTTGTTCTCTAGTTTACCAAACTAATATGGTATAGAGAGAGTAGAAATTACTCTCTTTAACCATAGGTGACTTGAGATCATACTGAAATAGCATGAATGTTGGATGATGATTAATATTTTGCGTACCCTTAAACCCCGCCAAAAATTTCTTTTCTAATTTTTAAGATGCACGAGATAATTGCCACATAATTATAGAAAATTAAGTATTGATTTTTTTTGGAATTAATCATTCTATTAAAAGTGGCATTATAATTTACTCTCAAAAGAATACTCTTATGAAAGGTTCACAATTTTTTCTTTAAATTTAAGAAATAGGATTTTCTTCTTTCAAAGAGAGCATGTGTATAAGAATTGTTTAGTGATACCAATAAAGTTAATACTAATTCTCTCAAGGAGAGTTAAGTTTTGAAGGGTAGCCCTATCTTAATCAAAGGAGTTTTTCCTTGGAAGTGGGAATTTCCTTTCAATTAAGGTATCCACCCCTCTTATCAATTAGAAAGTCCCAAAATCATAAGCTTCTTCTAGCTACGTAGTTAATCCTCTCCATGAAGAAACGGTATGTCTAAATCCCTTCTTAAAGAAGCATTTGTAAATCATTCATACACTATTACATGAGAATTTTTCACTACACTAGCATCTCCACTCTTAGGACTGTTGCATTTTCACTCTTACACCACCATGCATGGAAGGGTTTCACTCTTGCATAAGCACTCAAAGGAAGTTTCTTGATTATTTGTCTCAAGATTGCAAGTTGGTGCATTCCGAAGTTTTGTAGATCACACCAAAGAAGAAAAAATTTATTGTAGAAAGCATAAGCATTGTTCATTTCAAGTTTGTCTACCTTCAAGTTTGTTTTGCAAATTCAAAGGGGCGAGTAAGTGGATAGCTTCACAAATGTCACGATCATGTTGCTTGAATATGAGACTCCCATCACTTCCATGGAGATTCCCCATGGATGGAAAATGATGCAAAGGGACCAAAATGGGATTTGTCAAAGTCGGGGTTAACTTGATACTTACGTCGGGACAAAACTTTAAACTCTCAAGAGACTCGTTGTATTTCTTAAGGTCTTGTTTGATTAGACATTAAAATGAAATAGTAAGTAAGAGATTATAACTCAAAGAACTTAATCTAAATTTAAACTAATAATAAAACTTTACCAAGAAGATTTGATGTGGATAGCCCTAGCATAACATAGAAAATTTACGTGTGAACTTTGTCTTACATGCTTGGAAAAGACTGACACAGGTGTTTACCTGTGGGATACAATGGGGGGTGGTCCTTTTTGTCTAGCACTAATAACCATTGGTCCATGTTTTGAGCTCGGGTTCATTTACTTCCCTAGAAATGGGATTGAATGGGAGTGAGTCCCGGTCGGGTGATAGGGACCCGCGAAAGCGTCTGGAAATCGACCTAGTCCAGGTAGGCCTGATGCCAACGGGAAAAGGAGGAAGAAAAATGGATCAGAATTAGGAATGAGGATATGATTTAATTAAGAAACTCTTCTAATTGTTTGGAAAAAAGGAAATTTAGAAAGGCTAGGAACCTAAATGGGCTATGCCGCAATTGTCCTCATCAGCAGGACCTTTGCTCTACTTCTCGGATTATTGATTTAAAAAGAATCTAGAGTAGATTATTTTTGTAAGCCTTTTCCACACAAGATAAAGAAAAATAAGAATTGAAAATTGTTTCATGGCGCCGCCTCCACACGTGGCGGAGGAGACAGGATACTTATGTTGTGGGAAGAGGATAGGGATATGCCTAGAGGAGTATATGTGATTGCTTGAAAGATAACTAGAGAATTTTACTAATATTGAAGGAAAAAGGAAGTATAATATTTTAAAAGAAAAACAAGGTGGGAACGACCTGATAAATGCACACTTGCAAGGGTATGCAATAGTTGGCATGCTGCTTTCAGATGCTTGAAATGTATTCTTGGTTCGATATGATTGGAATACTATTTTCTAGTATCATAGTACTACCTTGGGAAGGTGCATTTACCAAACGGTTTAGTGGGACGGTGGATTCCAGAGGGTTAATTTGATGGCCAGAAAGTTGAACCCAATTTTATGTTGTCCATTAGGTTGAGATCTCGAGAAAAGGATCCCGATCTACAAAGTGGGAATAACATTTGGGAACGAGGATTCGTGTACTTAGTAAATACACTCATCTTAGGGGAACATACTGATGATGACTGTACTCGGTCATAGCCGAGAAAAAGGTGTCACTGACCTTGATCCAAGGATGAATTAGAGGACTTCCACCAGTTGACCCTGAAAGGTTGAGTTCACATTTAGTCTGATGACTTTGACTAGAAATTTCTAAGCAATAAGGAAAGATATTTCAAGGTTAAGGGTTTTGTAAGAGAAAAGTGAATGTTATCACCCCCTTGAATTGGCATCAAAGAGCGGGAGGAGTCATGTCTTGGTCTCAAGCGGAAGAGACGTCAATGATCATGGTGTATCCATTTGGAGATGGTACAGCCGGTGGTCCATGGCATGTCCCTCACACCTCTTATAAGAAACCTCTTCCCTCCCTCTCTCTCTCTCTCTCTCTCTCTCTCTCTCTCTCTCTCTCTCTCTCTCTCTCTCTCTCTCTCTCTCTCTCTCTCTCTTTGTGCTCCATGAGAAGGGCCCCTTGGCACTAGCGATATTTCTAGTGCCCCCCCCCCCCCCCCCCCCTCCTTCAAAAGTATGGGCCCGTAAGGGCGTGGGAACTTTTCACATCTGCACTACCACTAGCTGCAACCGCCATCAAAATGATAACTACAACCGCCTTTTGCAACCGACAGAGCCGTTATCATGGCGCACAATAGAGAGCAGCGTGCCCACTTGGAAGTTCACCATGGCTACGAGCTCCATGAGATTCTTAAGCCCTTTGTGATGCTTATGAATGGAATTTTTCCCAACCCATATACATTAACTTCGTAGGCCTATGTTCCATATATGGTATTTCTCCCCTCCTTCCTCCCACATGGCAACATGTCCTCATTCTAGCCCTTCAAGCTCCTCAAAACTTCCTAGAAACCGTTTGGAAAAAACAAACTCTTGTGATGCCACTTACATCCCACTCAATTTCTTGCTCAATGGTTCAATCCACAAGCCACAAAAACCCGACAAAAGTTCCAATTCTCGACTTTGACTCAGACAATCTCCACCATATCGACACTCCATCGAGGCTTCAAATGACGCAGCTCAAAATGCAAAAAAATCAATTGATGCCCTCATGCTGGCAACTATCGCCAATTTCAAACTTCAATATCTTGCCAGTCCAAGCTCTGATTGACGAGCCATAAATTCCTATGGCCTTTAAACACCAATATTTGGCATACAAACCCTGGCAAGTCTGAAAAACCTTCAAATGGAACACTGATGGAGGCTACCAAATTAGTACGGAACTAATCCCCAATGAAACTTAATCTGGCAGGATCTTGGAAACCAAAAACCTGATTGCTAATATGAAAAGACAGACATTCTTGAGATGATAAGCACTTTAGGCCCCATGCATTCATACCAACTTGACCCTTTATTAGTAGTTTCTCAATCCGATACAAATCTGCAATCGATTCAAACTTCAAACTGTCATAACTTCCTTACCATATCTCCAATCGACGAGTCGTAAAGACAGGCTTGTAGAACACTCCAAGTACTACAATTCTAGTCCATAGTATTCCATTTGTGCTCACTTCAAACATAATCTTTTTTAGCATCATTAACGTATTTTTTGGCCCTTTCAATTTGCATCTAGCATACAGAAAGCTTAAAACTAGCTTGTTATCAAGCCCTGATCAGTGATCAATAATCACGTAAGCTTCACTTAAGTAACAATGTGCATCCTTCTAGTCTTTTTCTCATCATGGAAGAGGAGCCGCACAACAACGTTTACATTATCAGATAGAGATTCAAGAAAGACCATCAATTTTTGGAGGTGTCTCTTTCAGAATTTGGGTACTAAGTTGAATTTATCTTCGGCCTATTCCCCACAAATGGATGGCCAAAGTGAGATAGAAAATTCAACTATCATTGATCTACTTGAATCCTATGTCATGGAAGTAGATCAAAGAGACCAATAGGAAAAGTATTCACCCTTAGTAGAGTAAGTTTGCAATAAAATTGTCCACACTTCTATAGGAAAGACAACCTTCAAATAGTAATTGAAGGAAGACCCAAGATCCCATTGATAGTCAAGACACTTGGGAATATATTTGTTGTTGATGAGTATAGCACAAATCTTAAAGAATATTTTCAAAAGGTCAAAGAATCTATATACATCATGGACTAGAAGCAAAATGTTGCTGCTAATAAGCATAGACGAGCCTTGACCTTCAAAGAAAATCATTATGTTTATTAAAAAACCCAAAAAGTATTCTAGTCATGATAACACTTCACTACACAGTGGCTACTGAATTCAATGCCGAATATCTCAATCTTTTTCATTTTTGAAAACTAAGCTCTGTTTCCTTGACTCCTTCTTCCCCCCATTCCCTCTTGCATTCTCTCACGTGCATGCAATATTCAAATTTCCATTCTTCAATCGCCCCCACCTCCTTCTGCACAGAGTTTCAATCAGTCATGTCTTAGTTGACACTTGTAACTTCTCCATGAAGAACTTCTACGAGGAATAGGAGAGATGTATATCACATGCACGTAGAGCTCTCACTAGAGTATGAACCCCTCTGCAAGAAAAAAAACAGCAGACGCTTTCTAAAGCTTCGAAAGAGAACTTAAGATCACAAGGCATGAAAAATGTGGACCTTTGGCTGGATGGCAGAATGTATCCAAAGCATCCCATCACAAAATCCACTCCACATTTTAAGGATATTACATCCTTAGTGAACTATGTCGAAGATGTCCACCATGGCTTGTATGGCTACACTAAGCAGTTGGCTACAAGAAATGACGTTCTGCAACAAGAGAGAGATATTGTATACAGTGAGAATGTCCACTTACATTAGAAAGTTGTGCAATGTGCTCAACAGGTTGAAGGTAGCAATAGACCATCAAGGAGCTTACACAACAATTCGGAGAAAAAAAAACAGCGCTAGGTCTTCGCCAAAGAGAAAGAAAACTAAGAGACATCAAAGACTTGAAAGTTAACTCGGGAGGAATTAAGAAAAGAGTGCAAGCCATCAAGTGAGTGCATCTATCCTTCTTAGGTTTACATTCATAAACTCTCACATCTCTTATTGCCAACATGATTGCGTAGATCTTTGCTTCACCCTGACAAGGAATTGGATCATAGCACAACCACCTCCTCAGCCCATTATGGGCTCATATTGAATCGCAAAAATGTATTTGGCCTCTTGGATGATAAGCACTATGGTAATATCGTTGCTAAACAACTTGACAACCTTTTAAAGGAGAAGCAACACAACGTGTGTCAAAAAATTAGCAACTATGTAGCCCATACATGTCAGGCCCTATACCAAAAATTGAGACGGTTGCCTGCTTGTTTAGGAGCATCACCTCGTCTACATTCCATCTGATGGCCGCACCTCCTAGATATCTTGAGAGTGTTTTCGATACAAAAAGGGGAGATTCAGCCTTGTTTTTAGAGAAGCTGGAATAGAAGCATAGGAAATTTGGAGCGTTCAAATTCTCCAAGTATTGACCAAGAGAGGAATTATTTCCCAAGTCTCCTTTACCTCATCCACGGGGACGAGGAATGAACTTATCATCATAGATTATGATCTATGAGAAATAAAAAACAAGTGTTGGTATATACACATGAAACTCTCATATAGAGAAGCAATTTTTTTTTTATATAGGAGTATACCTTCTGGTTTTTGTCTTCTTCGAGTAATGCAGCATTCGATAAGTCAAGTGTACTCTCATTTGCAGAGGATGAAGATGGCGTCAATGTTTTTGATGGAGCACTCCTCCCCATATCTATGATTCCAAGCCTTTTCTGTACCGCCCTGAACTTCGACTCCGTTGGAAGTGTCACGGCACATGCGGCTGCATCCTTGTATATCATTGCTAGTGCCTTTGTTGGTTCAGTAAACTCACCCGCTGTTACATGAGCATCCATGGCAGAATACTTGTCATCGGCAGGGTCAATTATACTGCCATCCTCTTGTAGATTTTGAGCAACTATAGCAAAGAAGTAGTCCTCTCTCAAGTCAACAGTTACATAATTTCATTGAGCATTACATAATGATGATCATCGATGGGGACGGTAGGCAGCACATTTGTTGGCAAAGCTCCCTCTAGCAACTAAAAACCTTTTGAAACACACAAAGCACCACTAGGTGGTTGCTCTAACTCATCACTAGTGACTGAATGGTGATTGCTCTTGGCCTCCTCTGCTATGTCCCGGTGATCTTCCAGATTAACATTCAAAAAGAGTATGAACCCAGCATAGTATTCTGCAACTCGACACTTTTGATTATGTACGGGACATTTGATGTCATTCTTGCGACACTGCAATGGTAACTTGGGGCTGCTTCTGTAGAAAATATCTTTCTTTAAACGATCACATTTGATATCCTTCATATGAATATATCAAAAACCCCCAAACTCAAACGTGCCACTGATTGTTTGTTGATCGTATGTCTGATAAAACTCTGCAAGGAAATGTGATGCAGAAGACAAACTCTTGCAATGAGAAGGCAGGATTGAAAATAGACTTGAAATCCTGCTCTCGCTGCTGAAGCCCAATTCTATAGAGAAAATGGTACAGCTTGTCTTTGGGTGTCTCGTTAGATCAAGGCAGCTCCTCCTCTATCTCGATCTAAAAGGGATCCATTTATGGAGAGAGGTAAGAAGACTTGGGTTGTTGGTTAGGGTGAAGGTAGGAAGCCACTGGCTAACACAAAGAGTACCAAGGGAGGACTGACTGGCCTCCTAGATATAGACTCCTCAGTAACTCGACCACGTCATTTCAGCCAACCTTATGATTGCATTAGAACCGATGCAATGAATGCAACATAAAGACCAAGGCAAGCTCCACCATCCCTATGACACGTTGGGGAGGGGGAAAGGGGAACACACCCAACACACAACACAATGCCTCAGTATAGCCCAGGGTATACACAGCGCCCCAATCCACTAGAGTTCACCTTCAAAACTCAACACTACCCGCAAACAAACCACCACTTTCACACAACCATACGCACATATACCTTGCAATGCACCAGACAGACTCAATCACTCCGCTTTGCTCAATTCACAGCCTTCCATGCTCACACATCCTCTCTCTATCTCTCTTTGCACAACAAACTTCAGGGGGCACACACGCCTACACACGCTCGGAAACACACACACACAAGCAGAGTAGAGGAGGGGGAAGGGTAAATGACACTCAGAAACAATATAGAGTAGTCCTTTAGCATATGCAATATCATATACAAGCAATACACTGCCGGCATGAACCTCGGAAATAAAAAACAATGGATCAAAAGCCTTGCCAAAAAAACCGCATGGCAAAAGCTAACCTTGGTCCAAGACCCCAAAAAATGAACATAGACCTGCTTTTGTAAGGGGTGTGTCTAGCAGACTTCAAAATGAAATAAGAGGTGATCTTCCATGTCGTGCACTTCACTTGGAACTCCAATTAGAATTTCCTTGCATTGCCACCACTTGGCACTTTTCATTTTTGGAAACATTTGCATGGTGTACACCTTGGTTCTTTGTCCATCCCACTCAGTCGCCTGGTCTTCCCTTCTTGGGGCTTTGAGTTCCCCCTCTACCTCCTACTGTCCTCCACTGGCCGGATAGGCCTCAAACTGTCTCCCTCTTGGTCAGCTTTGTGATTACCTCACTCCTCCTATCCTTGGCTGCGGGACCCTCCCCTTGTTGAGGCAATAGCGACCTCGCTATTGGGGGGGGCACGTTTGATTTCAAAAGAGGGCCTCTATGGCCGCGAGACAAGACCCCTAATTGCCACACGAGTATGCCACATCATCAACCCACCACACAAGCACGCACAGTAATGGCGCCGCCATCATCCCTCCAAAAACCACCGGCGTTTACGGCCTGCGCAGCGCCGACGCCCACACACGCCATATCCAACGGGAGGGAGAGCTCCCCTCTCTCTCCCCTCTTGTGATCAAATGAGGGATCACGACCCAGCTATTATACTCCAGCATCCTAGCTTGCGACTGCGCATGTGGGCTAAGTGCCTGGACACGTGGCAGCCCGTGGATGATCCCCCCTTTGCATAGCCCCCAAGGCCCTCAAGAATCCACCTTTTTAAAGTTAAACAACACTTCTTTTGGCCTTTTTTCCCAGGCTTTACTCTATTGCCCCCGGACCCGATTTCCAAGCAATAAAAACTCATTGAAATTCCACCTTCCCGGCTCCAACTACACTTGCCATCTCTGCATTTCGATCCCTCGGCACCCTCGAACCAGGGCCTTCAAAACGAAAAAAATCATATGCAGTTGCCCTTCCATTATCTACTGTCAACTTTGATCGATCATTACTCCACGCTCCAACCTTGGAATGGCATGCCGTGGACTCCGACTAGCTCCACATAGGGCATACTACCTTCGAGAACTTTGGCAAGGCCCAAAAGATACCAGATGGCACGCCCTTCAATGTAGCCAAGTGGGTTCAGACTCGACCCCTGGAAAAAATTCAACTGGCCATAAAATGCAAACCATAGCTCTGATTTGCAATCTGAAAAGACGGGTAGACTCCATGAATTGAGCTCTACACACCCGTAACTCGACTTCCACTTGGACGACCTGTCCCCAGCTGCCCTGTCCGGCAAGAATCTGCAATCCATTGAGACTTCAACCTTCAATAACTTGGGCTCCGTAGCCGGTTTGATGATCCGTCTGAATCTTCTCCTTCAACAATTCAATCTCTTCATTCCTGGACCTAGAAGCTACACTTTTCATCTCCTTCATCTGTTCACCAAACTAGCCCCTCATGGAGCCTTCCTTGGCCTATAAGCTACATCATGCATATAATTCTGCTGCTACCTATCATTCCATGATTCTCCTAGCTGCTCCAGCCCTTTGCCATGCTTCTGCTAGCCTGCACACTTCTGTCCATGCCATCTTCTAGAGTCGACACACTTTGGCTACACCATCATTGCCCAATCCCGCAGTTGAGCATTAATGCTCAACCACAAAAGAGATTTATTCCACTACTAACTGCAAAACCTGGCACACACTATGAGAAAACTAAAACCATATGTACATAGTTTTATTGCACCCTATTGCCAAACCTTCAAGTGGGTTGCCCCACCCCTTGCATCACATAGCTTCCATCTGGATTGAACACCTGCCTGTGATATCTTTCAGCCATTTGTAATTGCTCAATAGAGTGCCGTACCCAAGCACCTAGACCACCATGTGTGTAGGCTGCCCATAGCCTACCTTCTATACTCCATGCATTCCTCTGCAACCTATCTTCTCCAGACCAAGCAACACCAAGCATATCATCATCAAAAAAACATGTACCTGATACCAAGCTCCAACACATGTCTGACCCTCCCTCCCAACCAAATAAAGTGGATGCCTTGAGCATATACCACTACACCTGTTGAAGTAGACACCGCCATGCTGTATCTACCATCTTTAAATTCATCAACCATAATTTACATACCTTCACTGGAAGCAAAGCCACTGCTTGAGATTCTCCTTTCTCCACGATTGGACATGTCTACTGCATCGGAATCTCCTCCGTGTTTGGCATCACAATCTCCTCTTTTTCCGCACACTCCATTCCAGCATCATCGAGCCCTTCCTTGTCAAATGTTCCTTCAAGGTCGATCAACACCTCTTGCTTTTCAGCTTCAACCACCTCTTCTACCGCTGCATCATGCTCCTCCATGGAAGAGAGAAACTCGTTTCCTACTGCATCCACATCGACTTCCTCCATAGGCACTACTGCTCTATCTCTCTTGGCAAAATGGTGCACCTCTTGCACCACCATGGAACATTCCACCGCTACTTTCATCAGCACAGCCATTAGCATGGCACCGCACACTACCTTTACCTGCATTCCATCATCTGTCAGTCTAGACCACTCCATTTTGCTTTCATCAAGCATCTCGGCTTGCTATGTTCCCTGCTCTTCTTGCACATGGGCTACTACCATATGATCAAACATATAAGAGGGCAGCTTTACCTTTACCAGTTCAGGTTCATCAGATTCCGTCTCTTTGTCATAGGATGTGGACTCATCCGCTCTATTCTCCTCGCTTGTCTCCCAGCTAATCGAGCTTGTATCATCATCAGAATCGGCATCATATATTGAGTCCGTATCAGCATCTGCATCCACTTGCTGCTCCACAAAAGCTTGACCATATTCACCGCTTTGCAAACTTTCTTCATCAGCTTTTGAACCCTCGGTATCTGCATCTCGATTGCATTTTTCTACCTTTTCATGCAAACTCTCCACAAGAACATGCTTTACCTCTTCAATCCGTACCGGAACCTCGACATCTGCTATTGCTTTTGCATCTTGGTTCACCTCGACATGGAGCTTCTCCTTGTTGACAAGCCCTTCCACCCTCGACACATGCACATCACAAATTGGAAACCTCCAAGGAACATAACCAATAGTAGGTCTTACCTCAACAGGCTCTGCATTTTGAACCATTGGAATCCCCTTGGGTGATCCAAGAGCGCTTTGCTACCTCCGCAACAGGCATATAATCTGTTGGCTTTAACATGCCCAACTCTAGCTTCCACTTCACCTTTCTGCTCTTTATCTTTGCCAGATAGACCATGTCTTCATAGGTATCTGCACCATCTTCAACCATTAGGAGAAAGTTGGACTCACTTTTGGGCCCTGTAAGAAGTGCCACGTCGGCTTAGAGAGAGAAAATGAAAATGTTAACTTGTGCATTTTATGTGATAATTTTTTGCGCAAAAAAAAGCCAAAATAACATTCTTTGGTAGGTAGCTGCCGTCTTTATCATTCTTATCCTTCGTTCTCTTGTCAGGAATCCAACTAACCGTATGACTAATGATTTGAAATGCCAACTTACAAGCGTTCCCTCCAGAAACATAAGCCACACGAACTCTATCAACTCTAAACTTGAGAATATGGATTTCCCTCCCAAAACTTGAGATATTTCTCCGTCTTCTTCTCTATCAACTCTAGGAATGGAGAACGCATCTTTTCCTGATGAAAACACTAATTTGAACGTACAATCCTCGACCCCTTCATCTTTAACACTTACCCAAAGAAAGAACACACATCATCTTCATGTTGATGTATTGCAAGAGTACGCACCATTGCAGAAACGTAGGAGAGAGTCTTTCTTATCTCAACGGGAGAAAGAACTTAGAAGGACAAACAAGGAACATCATTTGGATTTGTGGACCGATGGGTCTATTTATCCAAAGGATCCTACGACAAATGCGCCACCTCCCTTTGCTAATATCACTAACCTCTTACATTTCACAGGCGATGGCAAGGATGGGCTATTGGTATACACTGAAAATTTGGAAATGAGAGGATTGAATGCGGAAAGGCAAAGAAACTTCCTGGCAATGGAGAACATGCAACTGAAGAAACTTAATGAAGCATGCTCTCAAAAGATTTCATCAAACAAAGAGACAATCCAAGGCCTTGAGAAGAAGATCACAAGTTTGCGTGAGAAAGACACCGTGCTTGGTAGTCGAAAAAGAAAACGAGATCTGTGCAACCTTGAGAACATGAAGGTTGGTAGTGGTGGCCTCAAAAAACGAATACGAGCTTTAAGGTAACTCGAAGTTTGTTTCTTCAATGTGCTTCATTAAGAAGTGGATACACTTACTTTCCTATACATGATCATAATGCATTGTGCTTTTTTGGCAGGTCTTTACTACATGCAAACTCGAACGGTGCAGGCTTCAATGTCGGAGTGCATTACATCCGTCTAGTTCCAAAAGAAGTAGTTGAAGAGATGATAACTCAGAAAAAAAATTCGTAAGTTGAAAGGGAGGCTACTTACCTCCTTCATGAACGAGAATCAGCTAGAACCAATGGAAGTGCAAGCAATACTTGATGAGAGTGGCATCTCGCAGATGGGATACAGGGCACTCTTCAAAGCATTAGCTAAAAAATCTCAAAATAAACTACAGAGAGGAACATTGCTGCCAAAGCCATCACATGTAAAGGCTGCTCACCGGCACGTAAACGATGAGGTGTTTGAGAAACTTGGGTCACCATTCCATATTGAAGCAACGTTCTTAGGCAAGGGTAGCAGAGAGGTACATTTTAACGAGCACAACAACCTCTTGGTTGATCTTGAAGCATTGCAAAGGTATGCAGTTCACTTCTTTGACATCAGTCGAGATGAGTGCGGTGGGGTTCTCAAGTTTGTTTTGAAGCTCGACGAGTGCGAGGTCCTGAAGAACAAGAAGTTGGAGAGAGTCACCATTACCCTCATGAACAGACCTCTGGATCCATCAATAATGAAAGAGGATCCACGATACTTCAGCGTGCAATCAGAAAACAACATTCTATCTCTAAGATCATTTCAGGTATACTTCGTTCAATCTCTGATAACAAAAATATTGATTATTTGGTTGTTGATTTTGTGTTTTCATTTTTCACTGCAGGTTGATAAGGAAAATTTTGAAATCCTCGATTGGGTTTTTAGTCAAACCCAAATTCCTTCTATCATCAGCGAACAAAGAAATGGAGCCGTTCTTTCAGTGGAAGGATTTGACGACTACACAGTGGAATGGCACATGGCAGGTGACTTAAAGACTCTTAAGTGTATGTACAACATAGCACACGGAGCAACTGTGGCAAATCCATGCTTATATTGCATGGCTGATACACAATCACTTGAGAGTGTGCAATGGATTAGAGCTCCCAACAAACATCTTCAAGATAAAACTTTTAAACCAGTGCTTGATATTCCTCTGAGTAGAGTTCATGTCTGTACACTTCATGCACTCTGTCGAATAATTGAAAAGGTGGTTCATTTGTGCATATGTTTTGCATGGACATTAAAGCCAGAGAGTGAGTCGAAAAGAGTGATCAAAGCATTAGAGGGAGTGCTCTCAGACATTGGTTTGCATGGAGGAAATGTCAAAATCGAAGAGGAACCTAAGATGTCTCAAAGTCGGTACAAGGTACCGAGGAAAGCATCGACAGGCGGAGTGAAGGCAAGAAGGTTTCTTGGGTTTAGCCTCAAAGATTCAGATAGAGAAGAAAGGAGAATCCTGTTCAATAAATGGAAATAGTTACATAAAGTGGTTAAAGAAAATTCTGGTGGTGGGGAAATCCAGAGTCACAAAGTGAACGTGTGGAAATCACTAGATAAAAATTTCCACTACCTTAAGCATGATTCTTGGGACCAAAGTAAGCTCACATCATTTTAAGCAGCCTTGCTGGATTGGAAAAAGGCTTACCTTACAGGGTGGGGTGGGCAACATATCACACATTACATGGTAGGTTGGCATTCTATGTATACAAAACAAAATTTTAAATTGTACTCAACTGACCATTTTGTTTTATTTCAATGTAGCACATACTGTTCAACCATGGTCCATATTTTGCCAAGACATACGGCTCACTATCAATATGGTCCACACAAGGCATGGAAAAAACCCACTACATGGCAAGAACAGGTTATTTTAAGCACACTCGGCATGGGCGAGGAAAAGAAAAGGCCAATAGCCTATTAGAGTTACACCAATGTATTATAGACGACTAATTCATAGAGCAAGGCAGAAGGAACTTCTTAAGAGTTCAGAAATTACACGGTCTTTACAACACATCCGCAAAGAGAAGAAACAAATGGCTTGGGGAGCTTCAAATGCGGCGGAGCGCCATGCGAGGTGGCGCTGGTCACGAGTCAGGAGCGAGAGAAGATGGACTTGAGCCCGTCGTTTTTATCCTCTTCGATGCACCTCCTTCCTCCTCACTTTGTACCTCTTCGATGTGCAAGCTCTGTAGACGAGCTCGTTCCTCTATTGATGGCAGCATCCCTACGGGCATCATGCGTCTTCTTTCCCTCAGAAACAACCGCTTATTGTATGGATCTAAGCTTTCCAGGTCTTCAACCTCTGTAGCCAGAGCCTGAGCTGTGTATGACATGAAATATGGGGCTCTGAGTGCATGGAAACCATGCCCAATGCCAAATACACGTAGAGCAAATTGTTTTTCAATCACAATTACTCTTTCTGCGTTTAGTGGGAGGGGGTGCCCACCACACAATCTTGTAATAGCTTTCATTGCAAACAGAGGGAACTTTGCACTGTCATTGGAATATTCCTTGTTGTATATTATGATCTACATAATAATTGCAATCAATTTGTTAGCCGTAAGTGAGATGAGTAGAATTGTCAATTAATTAAATTGTTTCTACAAACCTTTTTGTGGTTGAAACGTCCGATGTAGTGAGACAACGCTACATCCTTGCCTTCGACTCGAGTGACAAGCCCTTGGTGTGAGCCTTCCGCTCTTCTAAGGAAACTATCGTCATACACTAGCACCTGGCAGCAAAAAAAAATGTTCATGATATTTTATCACTCGGCCATCTCTAATACTATCTGAATGCTCGACAAAAGTTACCATCTGATTCTCGTCCATTTCCAGCATCGGCCTCCCCCATAAGTGAATGGACTGACTATTCATTACATGATCTTTAGGTGCCACGTGTCTACCCATGTTTTCCAAGACGAGTTGTTTTGTTGTCAATTCAAACTGCTCATCTGTTGGCAAATCGGCCTCTCCGGACTTCGCCTCATTGAACGTATCTTTAATCAGTTGCGGCCCTGAAGTGAACTGTGAGTCGCGGACAGCTGTGTCAGCAATAAGATATTGGTCCACTGCATCATCGTCCAACAAACCCATGTCTGCCTCACAAATATTTGCAATTTCCGCTAGGCAGTAGTCCTCCCGTATATTGAGCTCATGCATGATATCTGTGAGTAGAATATAGTGGGTGTCGCCCGCCATAGCAAAGCTGGGAGCACAATTGAGAGGCAAAGTCGCTTCCATACTTGGGCTTTCTTGCCTGCACCCTGTTGCTGCATCCGCAAGAGAAAGAAGAGTTAAGCCCGCATCAAAGGTTTCCTTTAGTACCTCTTCCCGCTCTTCTTCTAGATTTAATTGCACCTCCACATCCTCTACCTCTTCCTCCGGCGCCAATGGACAACTACGGAAAGTTGTTGATTGCGAAGTCTCTGACTCGCCATCCGTCTGCAATTATAAGTAACAGACAAACCCATGGTAGAATTCCAATAAGAGACATTTTTTTAAGTGCTTCATACACCTGTCTTGTACAAGTAGTGCATTGGAGGGACACTTTTCAAGACAGCGATTCAGTCTCGTTGAAGCACTCTTGTCAGGGTCAAGGTCGGCAGGGTGCACATATCGCATGCCATCAACTGTCATGGAATTGTCACAAGTGACTGCCTCATACTGTTGCAAATGGTTTTGTAGGTACTCAAAGGAGCAATCTATAATCCTCTGTATAGAAAACTCTGCATTGAACATTCCTGATAGTTCTGGTGCACGGTGATGAGCTCGGGCGTTATATAAGAATGTGAATAGTTTTTCTTCACATGTATCCTCTCTCACGTCTGTCTCCAGGACTATGATCCCCATGACTGAAAGAAAAAGCAAGCCAAAACTATTTGGTGTCATAACAAACCGAATGTTGGGCCTTGAGTACCCCTCAATGTCCTATTTTGCCTGGTTAGGCCCCGTGCGCTCATGTCGTAAGAGGTGACATTAGTTGAGTCAAAACCAAGCGAGTAGGGTCCCCAAGAATTTCCGAAGGACCCTCTTCACTTGGTTCTATCCCGTGTGCTTAATTCATAAGAGTTGACGTTAGTTGAGTCAGAACCAAGCGAGTAGGGCTCCCAAGAATTTCCGAAGAACTCTATTCGCTTGGTTATGTCCCATGGGCTAATGTCATATCGACAGGTTATGTCCCATGCGTTAATGTCATAAGTGGTGATGTTAGTTGAGTCAGTACCAAGCGAGTAGGGCCCCCAAGAATCTTTGAAGGGTCCTATTTGCTTGGTTCTGTCTTGTGGCATTTGAAACAGGTGGATAAGAACAGAGCATATTATGTTATCAGTGATAGATTTATAGGTCACATAAGGAGTAATTATTCCAACCATGAATGCGATACGGTCACCACATAAGGAGTAATTATTCCAACCATGAATGCGATACGGTCACATAATGAGTAATTATTCCAACCATGCATGCGTTTTTACCCTAACGCAGTGGCTTCGGTGCACACACAGTTAACAACACATAGGAAGGGGAGAGGCAGGGAGAAAGAACGTGTCTCTGCAATATCCAATGGCACTGAGTTGGATGGTGATGTAGGCCACCGACAGCAAGAACCAGTAGGGGGGCGATGGCGATGGCGACGCGGCAGCAAAGGACTCGACCCAGTGGAGGTCACTCAACGCAGGATCACGAGAGCTGGGAAAGGGGAATAGCGCAAAAAATTCAAAGTCGATGGCGAATGCAAGGGCGATCGGCGTCTGACTCTAAATGCAGGATCACGAGAGCTGGCCAAGGGGAAAGGCGCAAAAAAGGCAAAGGCAATGGCGATCGGCGTCTGACTCTAAACGCAGGATCACGAGAGCTAACCAAGGGGAAGGGCGCAGAAAAGGCAAAGGCACGAGAGCTGGCCAGGCAGAAGGTGCGAGATGGAGATGGAGATGGAGATGGAGATGGAGATGGCAACTGCAAGGGCGATTGGCGTCTGTCTGACCCTCAATGGTCACTCAAAAAGGCACGGACAACCAGTATTAAATGGTCTCAGATTCCCATGCAGTACGATTTACCAACCGCAATCTCGCACATAAGTGAAGTTGTCAGCCTCCCCGCGGTAAGCATTCTAAGTTGAGGCATTACCCCCGCCAAACATCTCAAGTTTCAACTATTCTGCCTCTTTTCGCGTCCTCTACTGCGCATCATTCTAATTAACCCTATCCCCATCGACGCTACGCGGTAAGAAAACTCCATCACCTCTTACTCTCGCGCATCCTCCTTCTCTTACTCTTGTTCTGCAGTGCTTCAGCGATGCGGAACTCTACACATAGTGAAGAGGTATGCTACTTACTACCCTTCTACGCACTTGTATTTTGTGTAGTTGGTCAATACCAAGCGAATAAGGTAAGGTCACTTAGTCTGAAGTGCCCTATTCCCTTGGTACTAACCAAAACAAAAGTTAAGTGATGTCTGCTAGTACAGAGGCCAATACTAAGCAAATAAGGGGAAGGTAGCCCCTGCTCGTTGCGGATTTAGGGTTTTCCTTTGCCAAATATGCCTTTGGATTTCGGTCCCGTGCGCTTTAATTTGCTGTAGTTGGTCAGTACCAAGCGAATAAGGTAAGGTCACCTAGTCCGAAGGGTCCTATTTGCTTGGTATTGACCAAAAGAAAATTTAAGTGATGTCTGCTAGTACAGAGGTCAATGCTAAGAAAATAAGGGGAAGGTAACCCCTGATTGTTGCGGATTTAGGGCTTTCTTTTGCAATATACGCCTTTTGATTTTATAAGAAAGAAACAAAATTACAACTGAACACCGGGTTTGAGTTAGAAAACACTTTAGACTTTACAAAGAGTGGCCTATTAATTTATGGGGGGTTTAGGGTTCAGAGCCATCTTATCTCTTTGCAAAGCATGTTTGCAAAGTTAATGGCTTCCTCATATTTACTAGCTAGCTCAAGCACTTCATCCTTCATTTCCTGAAGCCAATTAATGATTGCCTCCATAGAGCCATTCTCGGTGAGCAATCGCTGCATGTCTTCAGGACTTCTTGCTTCCAGAGAGTTTTTAAGGATTGAGACCCTCTACCTAACAATCAGCATTTGCTGCAGCTTCAGGCTAGCATCTTGCACATAGCATTTAGCAAGTAAGCTCTTCAAACTAGGAGCTTGGAAATTGGGAGCAGAAAGCAAAGAATTACCAGCAACTTACCTCGAGATTTGACTCCCGTGTTGACAGCAGCCACTCCCGAGCTGTGTCAGTCGGGAACATTAAAGGTAACATCGGGGGAGGGCCAAGGGGGGACCTCATGAGGAGGGCCCGGATGCGGTGTTGCTGGCGCTGCGGGAGTATACCTTGGAAAGGCATCGCCACTATCCTAAGATTCTTTTAGTTGTTCTGAGAAACCCTAAGGGAGGTTCTGAAACAACTACTTCTTAAATAGACTTTCAGACGAGCCTAAAAAGCATAGCATGTGCATGAGGTTTCATGAGAGGGTGGTACTGCCATGAGGTTTCATGAGAGGTGGACGTGGGAGAGAGAATCAATGGTATCCTCCCCCCGATATTAGGGGAGGTGATTGGAGGGAACGACATGACAATTATAACCGCATCGATTTAAGATCTCCTTCACATTGCTATTTTGTATCAGCGGATGCAAACCTGTTCGCTTGCTTGTACACTTTTCTGAGGTCACCACCCAGCGAATAAGGTATTTTTTTGTAGGGGCTGCAAACCTGTTCGCCTGGTAGTGATCTCAAAAAATGTAAGTGTTATCTGCTATTAATATTTTTGAAGTCACTACCGAGCGAATAAGGCAAGGCAAATTCTTTCCTATGCACCTATTCGCTCGGTAGTGACCTTTGAACATATAATTCATGTCTACCATTACTATTGTCTGAGGTCACTACCGAGCGAATATGGCAAGGCAACTCTTTCCTATCCATCTTTTTGCTTGGTATTGACCTTTCGTTAAATCTGAAGTCCCTTGTGCTGACAAATGAATTGTCTTTTGGTGTTATTGTATTTGTAGAGATGCCTCGTGTTAAGGCCTACGCTAGGAGGGCAACGGGTGAATCTTTTGAATGCTCAAGCAAGAAGATGCCGATATGAGGTGCACAGAGGTGTACTGCAAGAGTTGAACAGGATAGAACGACACGTTAAACCTGCTATTCCATGTCTCCCTTTCCAGCGAGTAGTGCTGGAGATTTGCGAGCAGTGGAGAGTCGGCATGCGATGGGCCAGCAGTGCACTCCTATGCCTTCAAGAAATTGCTGAGGACTACCTCATGGAATTCTTCAGCGATGGATATATCCATTGAGACTTCAACCTTCAATAACTTGGGCTCCATAGCCGGTTTGATGATCCGTCTGAATCTTCTCCTTCAACAATTCAATCTCTTCATTCCTGGACCTAGAAGCTACACTTTTCATCTCCTTCATCTGTTCACCAAACTAGCCCCTCATGGAGCCTTCCTTGGCCTATAAGCTGCATCATGCATATAATTCTGCTGCTACCTATCATTCCATGATTCTCCTAGCTGCTCCAGCCCTTTGCCATGCTTCTGCTAGCCTGCACACTTCTGTCCATGCCATCTTCTAGAGTCAACACACTTTGGCTACACCATCATTGCCCAATCCCGCAGTTGAGCATTAATGCTCAACCACAAAAGAGATTTATTCCACTACTGACTGCAAAACCTGGAACACACTATGAGAAAACTAAAACCATATGTACATAGTTTTATTGCACCCTATTGCCAAAACTTCAAGTGGGTTGCCCCACCCCTTGCATCACATAGCTTCCATGTGGATCGAACACCTACCTGTGATATCTTTCAGCCATTTGTAATTGCTCAATAGAGTGCCGTACCCAAGCACCTAGACCACCATGTGTGTAGGCTGCCCATAGCCTACCTTCTATACTCCATGCATTCCTCTGCAACCTATCTTCTCCAGACCAAGCAACACCAAGCATATCATCATCAAAAAAACATGTACCTGACACCAAGCTCCAACACATGTCTGACCCTCCCTCCCAACAAAATAAAGTGGAGGCCTTGAGCATATACCACTGCACCTGTTGAACTAGACACCGCCATGCTGTATCTACCATCTTTAAATTCATCAACCATAATTTACATACCTTCACTGGAAGCAAAGCCACTGCTTGAGATTCTCCTTTCTCCACGATTGGACATGTCTACTGCATCGGAATCTCCTCCGTCTTTGGCATCACAATCTCCTCTTTTTCCGCACACTCCATTCCAGCATCATCGAGCCCTTCCTTGTCAAATGTTCCTTCAAGGTCCATCAACACCTCTTGCTTTTCAGCTTCAACCACCTGCTCTTCAACCACCTCTTCTACCGCTGCATCATGCTCCTCCATGGAAGAGAGAAACTCGTTTCCTACTGCATCCACATCGACTTCCTCCATAGGCACTACTGCTCTATCTCTCTTGGCAAAATGGTGCACCTCTTGCACCACCATGGCACATTCCACCGCTACTTTCATCAGCACAGCCATTAGCATGGCACCGCACACTACCTTTACCTGCATTCCATCATCTGTCAGTCTAGACCACTCCATTTTGCTTTCATCAAGCATCTCGGCTTGCTCTGTTCCCTGCTCTTCTTGCACATGGGCTACTACCATATGATCAAACATATAAGAGGGCAGCTTTACCTTTACCAGTTCAGGTTCATCAGATTCCGTCTCTTTGTCATAGGATGTGGACTCATCCGCTCTATTCTCCTCGCTTGTCTCCCAGCTAATCGAGCTTGTATCATCATCAGAATCGGCATCATATATCGAGTCCGTATCAGCATCTGCATCCACTTGCTGCTCCACAAAAGCTTGACCATATTCACCACTTTGCAAACTTTCTTCATCACCTTTTGAACCCTCGGTATCTGCATCTCGATTGCATTTTTCTACCTTTTCATGCAAACTCTCCACAAGAACATGCTTTACCTCTTCAATCCGTACCGGAACCTCGACATCTGCTATTGCTTTTGCATCTTGGTTCACCTCGACATGGAGCTTCTCCTTGTTGACAAGCCCTTCCACCCTCGACACATGCACATCACAAATTGGAAACCTCCAAGGAACATAACCAATAGTAGGTCTTACCTCAACAGGCTCTGCATTTTGAACCATTGGAATCCCCTTGGGTGATCCAAGAGCACTTTGCTACCTCCGCAACAGGCATATAATCTGTTGGCTTTAACATGCCCAACTCTAGCTTCCACTTCACCTTTCTGCTCTTTATCTTTGCCAGATAGACCATGTCTTCATAGGTATCTGCACCATCTTCAACCATTAGGAGAAAGTTGGACTCACTTTTGGGCCCTGTAAGAAGTGCCACGTCGGCTTAGAGAGAGAAAATGAAAATGTTAACTTGTGCATTTTATGTGATAATTTTTTGCGCAACAAAAAGCCAAAATAACATTCTTTGGTAGGTAGCTGCCGTCTTTATCATTCTTATCCTTCGTTCTCTTGTCAGGAATCCAACTAACCGTATGACTAATGATTTGAAATGCCAACTTACAAGCGTTCCCTCCAGAAACATAAGCCACACGAACTCTATCAACTCTAAACTTGAGAATATGGATTTCCCTCCCAAAACTTGAGATATTTCTCCGTCTTCTTCTCTATCAACTCTAGGAATGGAGAACGCATCTTTTCCTGATGAAAACACTAATTTGAACGTACAATCCTCGACCCCTTCATCTTTAACACTTACCCAAAGAAAGAACACACATCATCTTCATGTTGATGTATTGCAAGAGTACACACCATTGCAGAAACGTAGGAGAGAGTCTTTCTTATCTCAACGGGAAAAAGAACTTAGAAGGACAAACAAGGAACATCATTTGGATTTTTGGACCGATGGGTCTATTTATCCAAAGGATCCTATGACAAATGCGCCACCTCCCTTTGCTAATATTACTAACCTCTTACATTTCACAGGTGATGGCAAGGATGGGCTATTGGTATACATTGAAAATTTGGAAATGAGAGGATTGAATGCGGAAAGGCAAAGAAACTTCCTGGCAATGGAGAACATGCAACTGAAGAAACTTAATGAAGCATGCTCTCAAAAGATTTCATCAAACAAAGAGACAATCCAAGGCCTTGAGAAGAAGATCACAAGTTTGCGTGAGAAAGACACCGTGCTTGGTAGTCGAAAAAGAAAACGAGATCTGTGCAACCTTGAGAACATGAAGGTTGGTAGTGGTGGCCTCAAAAAACGAATACGAGCTTTAAGGTAACTCGAAGTTTGTTTCTTCAATGTGCTTCATTAAGAAGTGGATACACTTACTTTCCTATACATGATCATAATGCATTGTGCTTTTTTGGCAGGTCTTTACTACATCCAAACTCGAACGGTGCAGGCTTCAATGTGGGAGTGCATTACATCCGTCTAGTTCCAAAAGAAGTAGTTGAAGAGATGATAACTCAGAAAAAAAATTCGTAAGTTGAAAGGGAGGCTACTTACCTCCTTCATGAACGAGAATCAGCTAGAACCAATGGAAGTGCAAGCAATACTTGATGAGAGTGGCATCTCGCAGATGGGATACAGGGCACTCTTCAAAGCATTAGCTAAAAAATCTCAAAATAAACTACAGAGAGGATCATTGCTGCCAAAGCCATCACATGTAAAGGCTGCTCACCGGCACGTAAACGATGAGGTGTTTGAGAAACTTGGGTCACCATTCCATATTGAAGCAACGTTCTTAGGCAAGGGTAGCAGAGAGGTACATTTTAACGAGCACAACAACCTCTTGGTTGATCTTGAAGCATTGCAAAGGTATGCAGTTCACTTCTTTGACATCAGTCGAGATGAGTGCGGTGGGGTTCTCAAGTTTGTTTTGAAGCTCGACAAGTGCGAGGTCCTGAAGAACAAGAAGTTGGAGAGAGTCACCATTACCCTCATGAACAGAGCTCTGGATCCATCAATAACGAAAGAGGATCCACGATACTTCAGCGTGCAATCAGAAAACAACATTCTATCTCTAGGATCATTTCAGGTATACTTCGTTCAATCTCTGATAACAAAAATATTGATTATTTGGTTGTTGATTTTGTGTTTTCATTTTTCACTGCAGGTTGATAAGGAAAATTTTGAAATCCTCGATTGGGTTTTTAGTCAAACCCAAATTCCTTCTATCATCAGCGAACAAAGAAATGGAGCCGTTCTTTCAGTGGAAGGATTTGACGACTACACAGTGGAATGGCACATGGCAGGTGACTCAAAGGCTCTTAAGTGTATGTACAACATAGCACACGGAGCAACTGTGGCAAAACCATGCTTATATTGCATGGCTGATACACAATCACTTGAGAGTGTGCAATGGATTAGAGCTCCCAACAAACATCTTCAAGATAAAACTTTTAAACCAGTGCTTGATATTCCTCTGAGTAGAGTTCACGTCTGTACACTTCATGCACTCTGTCGAATAATTTAAAAGGTGGTTCATTTGTACATATGTTTTGCATGGACATTAAAGCCAGAGAGTGAGTCGAAAAGAGTGATCAAAGCATTAGAGGGAGTGCTCTCAGACATTGGTTTGCATGGAGGAAATGTCAAAATCGAAGAGGAACCTAAGATGTCTCAAAGTCGGTACAAGGTACCGAGGAAAGCATCGACAGGCGGAGTGAAGGCAAGAAGGTTTCTTGGGTTTAGCCTCAAAGATTCAGATAGAGAAGAAAGGAGAATCCTGTTCAATAAATGGAAATAGTTACATAAAGTGGTTAAAGACAATTCTGGTGGTGGGGAAATCCAGAATCACAAAGCGAACGTGTGGAAATCACTAGATAAAAATTTCCACTACCTTGAGCAACATTCTTGGGACCAAAGTAAGCTCACATCATTTTAAGCAGCCTTGCTGGATTGGAAAAAGGCTTACCTTATAGGGTGGGGTGGGCAACATATCACACATTACATGGTAGGTTGGCATTCTATGTATACAAAACAAAATTTTAAATTGTACTCAACTGACCATTTTGTTTTATTTCAATGTAGCACATACTGTTCAACCATGGTCCATATTTTGCCAAGACATACGGCTCACTATCAATATGGTCCACACAAGGCATGGAAAAAACCCACTACATGGCAAGAACAGGTTATTTTAAGCACACTCGGCATGGGCGAGGAAAAGAAAAGGCCAATAGCCTATTAGAGTTACACCAATGTATTATAGACGACTAATTCATAGAGCAAGGCAGAAGGAACTTCTTAAGAGTTCAGAAATTACACGGTCTTTACAACACATCCGCAAAGAGAAGAAACAAATGGCTTGGGGAGCTTCAAATGTGGCGGAGCGCCATGCGAGGTGGCGCTGGTCACGAGTCAGGAGCGAGAGAAGATGGACCTGAGCCCGTCGTTTTTATCCTCTTCGATGCACCTCCTTCCTCCTCACTTTGTACCTCTTCGATGTGCAAGCTCTGTAGACGAGCTCGTTCCTCTATTGATGGCAGCATCCCTACGGGCATCATGCGTCTTCTTTCCCTCAGAAACAACCGCTTATTGTATGGATCTAAGCTTTCCGGGTCTTCAACCTCTGTAGCCAGAGCCTGAGCTGTGTATGACATGAAATATGGGGCTCTGAGTGCATGGAAACCATGCCCAATGCCAAATACACGTAGAGCAAATTGTTTTTCAATCACAATTACTCTTTCTGCGTTTAGTGGGAGGGGGTGCCCACCACACAATCTTGTAATAGCTTTCATTGCAAACAGAGGGAACTTTGCACTGTCATTGGAATATTCCTTGTGGTATATTATGATCTACATAATAATTGCAATCAATTTATTAGCCGTAAGTGAGATGAGTAGAATTGTCAATTAATTAAATTGTTTCTACAAACCTTTTTGTGGTTGAAACGTCCGATGTAGTGAGACAACGCTACATCCTTGCCTTCCACTCCAGTGACAAGCCCTGGGTGTGAGCCTCCCGCTCTTCTAAGGAAACTATCGTCATACACTAGCACCTGGCAGCAAAAAAAAATGTTCATGATATTTTATCACTCGGCCATCTCTAATACTATCTGAATGCTCGACAAAAGTTACCATCTGATTCTCGTCCATTTCCAGCATCGGCCTCCCCCATAAGTGAATGGACTGACTATTCATTACATGATCTTTAGGTGCCACGTGTCTACCCATGTTTTCCAAGACGAGTTGTTTTTTTGTCAATTCAAACTGCTCATCTGTTGGCAAATCGGCCTCTCCGGACTTCGCCTCATTGAACGTATCTTTAATCAGTTGCGGCCCTGAAGTGAACTGTGAGTCGCGGACAGCTGTGTCAGCAATAAGATATTGGTCCACTGCATCATCGTCCAACAAACCCATGTCTGCCTCACAAAAATTTGCAATTTCCGCTAGGCAGTAGTCCTCCCGTATATTGAGCTCATGCATGATATCTGTGAGTAGAATATAGTGGGTGTCGCCCGCCATAGCAAAGCTGGGAGCACAATTGAGAGGCAAAGTCGCTTCCATACTTGGGCTTTCTTGCCTGCACCCTGTTGCTGCATCCGCAAGAGAAAGAAGAGTTAAGCCCGCATCAAAGGTTTCCTTTAGTACCTCTTCCCGCTCTTCTTCTAGATTTAATTGCACCTCCACATCCTCTACCTCTTCCTCCGGCGCCAATGGACAACTACGGAAAGTTGTTGATTGCGAAGTCTCTGACTCGCCATCCGTCTGCAATTATAAGTAACAGACAAACCCATGGTAGAATTCCAATAAGAGACATTTTTTTAGGTGCTTCATACACCTGTCTTGTACAAGTAGTGCATTGGAGGGACACTTTTCAAGACAGCGATTCAGTCTCATTGAAGCACTCTTGTCAGGGTCAAGGTCGGCAGGGTGCACATATCGCATGCCATCAACTGTCATGGAATTGTCACAAGTGACTGCCTCATACTGTTGCAAATGGTTTTGTAGGTACTCAAAGGAGCAATCTATAATCCTCTGTATAGAAAACTCTGCATTGAACATTCCTGAAAGTTCTGGTGCACGGTGATGAGCTCGGGCGTTATATAAGAATGTGAATAGTTTTTCTTAACATGTATCCTTGCTCACGTCTGTCTCCAGGACTATGATCCCCATGACTGAAAGAAAAAGCAAGCCAAAACTATTTGGTGTCATAACAAAGCGAATGTTGGGCCTTGAGTACCCCTCAATGTCCTATTTTGCCTGGTTAGGCCCCGTGCGCTCATGTCATAAGAGGTGACATTAGTTGAGTCAAAACCAAGCGAGTAGGGTCCCCAAGAATTTCCGAAGGACCCTCTTCACTTGGTTCTATCCCGTGTGCTTAATTCATAAGAGTTGACGTTAGTTGAGTCAGAACCAAGCGAGTAGGGCTCCCAAGAATTTCCGAAGAACTCTATTCGTTTGGTTATGTCCCGTGGGCTAATGTCATATCGACAGGTTATGTCCCATGCGTTAATGTCATAAGTGGTGATGTTAGTTGAGTCAGTACCAAGCGAGTAGGGCCCCCAAGAATCTTTGAAGGGTCCTATTTGCTTGGTTCTGTCTTGTGGCATTTGGAACAGGTGGATAAGAACAGAGCATATTATATTATCAGTGATAGATTTATAGGTCACATAAGGAGTAATTATTCCAACCATGAATGCGATACGGTCACCACATAAGGAGTAATTATTCCAACCATGAATGCGATACGGTCACATAATGAGTAATTATTCCAACCATGCATGCGTTTTTACCCTAACGCAGTGGCTTCGGTGCGCACACAGTTAACAACACATAGGAAGGGGAGAGGCAGGGAGAAAGAACGTGTCTCTGCAATATCCAATGGCACTGAGTTGGATGGTGATGTAGGCCACCGACAGCAAGAACCAGTAGGGGGGCGATGGCGATGGCGACGCGGCAGCAAAGGACTCGACCCAGTGGAGGTCACTCAACGCAGGATCACGAGAGCTGGGAAAGGGGAATAGCGCAAAAAATTCAAAGTCGATGGCGAATGCAAGGGCGATCGGCATCTGACTCTAAACGCAGGATCACGAGAGCTGGCCAAGGAGAAAGGCGTAAAAAAGGCAAAGGCAATGGCGATCGGCGTCTGACTATAAACGCAGGATCACGAGAGCTAACCAAGGGGAAGGGCGCAGAAAAGGCAAAGGCATGAGAGATGGCCAGGCAGAAGGTGCGAGATGGAGATGGAGATGGAGATGGCAACTGCAAGGGCGATTGGCGTCTGTCTGACCCTCAACGGTCACTCAAAAAGGCACGTGGGCTGCGCTCTCAGGGACAACCAGTATTAAATGGTCTCAGATTCCCATGCAGTACGATTTACCAACCGCAATCTCGCACATAAGTGAAGTTGTCAGCCTCCCCGCGGTAAGCATTCTAAGTTGAGGCATTACCCCCGCCAAACATCTCAAGTTTCAACTATTCTGCCTCTTTTCGTGTCCTCTACTGCGCATCATTCTAATTAACCCTATCCCCATCGACGCTACGCGGTAAGAAAAATCCATCACCTCTTACTCTCGCGCATCGTCCTTCTCTTACTCTTGTTCTGCAGTGCTTCAGCGACGCGGAACTCTACACATAGTGAAGAGGTATGCTACTTACTACCCTTCTACGCACTTGTATTTTGTGTAGTTGGTCAATACCAAGCGAATAAGGTAAGGTCACTTAGTCTGAAGTGCCCTATTCCCTTGGTACTAACCAAAACAAAAGTTAAGTGATGTCTGCTAGTACAGAGGCCAATACTAAGCAAATAAGGGGAAGGTAGCCCCTGCTCGTTGCGGATTTAGGGTTTTCCTTTGCCAAATATGCCTTTGGATTTCGGTCCCGTGCGCTTTAATTTGCTGTAGTTGGTCAGTACCAAGCGAATAAGGTAAGGTCACCTAGTCCGAAGGGTCCTATTTGCTTGGTATTGACCAAAAGAAAATTTAAGTGATGTCTGCTAGTACAGAGGTCAATGCTAAGAAAATAAGGGGAAGGTAACCCCTGATTGTTGCGGATTTAGGGCTTTCTTTTGCAAAATACGCCTTTTGATTTTATAAGAAAGAAACAAAATTACAACTGAACACCGGGTTTGAGTTAGAAAACACTTTAGACTTTACAAAGAGTGGCCTATTAGTTTATGGGGGGTTTAGGGTTCAGAGCCATCTTATCTCTTCGCAAAGCATGTTTGCAAAGTTAATGGCTTCCTCATATTTACTAGCTAGCTCAAGCACTTCATCCTTCATTTCCTGAAGCCAATTAATGATTGCCTCCATAGAGCCATTCTCGGTGAGCAATCGCTGCATGTCTTCAGGACTTCTTGCTTCCAGAGAGTTTTTAAGGATTGAGACCCTCTACCTGACAATCAGCATTTGCTGCAGCTTCAGGCTAGCATCTTGCACAGAGCATTTAGCAAGTAAGCTCTTCAAACTAGGAGCTTGGAAATTGGGAGCAGAAAGCAAAGAATTACCAGCAACTTACCTCGAGATTTGACTCCCGTGTTGACAGCAGCCACTCCCGAGCTGTGTCAGTCGGGAACATTAAAGGTAACATCGGGGGAGGGCCAAGGGGGGACCTCATGAGGAGGGCCCGGATGCGGTGTTGCTGGCGCTGCGGGAGTATACCTTGGAAAGGCATCGCCACTATCCTAAGATTCTTTTAGTTGTTCTGCGAAACCCTAAGGGAGGTTCTGAAACAACTACTTCTTAAATAGACTTTCAGACGAGCCTAAAAAGCATAGCATGTGCATGAGGTTTCATGAGAGGGTAGTGGCACAAACCGGGGGAGAGGACAGTAGCTGGGAAAGGGAGCAAATTACTCTTGACAGAAACAACACAATATGTAAAGTTTTGAAACATTGAAAATGTACATTTTTGAAACATTGTTTGACCACCAAAAAATATCTCTGCATTAGTCATTTTGAAGAGTACATCATGGTTTGCATGGTATCAAAGCTCTTTGCGTGCACAAGGTAAGTGACCTAGCTTCCGGTGGAAGCAATTAAGTGAAGTGTATTTGTTATGGACTCCTTGCACAATGTTGTTTTCTTCTTGCGCCTTGGAATCTGAAAAGAAAAAAAAGTTAGATTCAGTCATAGTGTATTAAAGACAATCAAAATTTATCGATTTAGTAAGCACCTTTCTATTGTTGAGACTGAATGCATACAATTCCGGCAAAAGTGGAAGTTCTTCACATGTAAGATCTATCCTAAGCTGTGCCAGAGTTGTGCTTGACATTGTCTCCATCACAGTAAGTAGACTGTCTCGAAAGTAGAGCTCCATTGATAAAGGTTTGTTCTCGAGGTTGTTCTCTGTATCTTGGTCGAGTGGAATAAGCTACGCACTAAGAAGATGATATCTAATATAGTAAAACGATACTATGAAATTTTGAGAGCTTATAATAAACTTGAAAATTATGGACTTCTTTTGCAAAATACAGATTTTGTTCTGTGATTGTTTCCTATCCCAGTTATCATCTAAAAAGTCCAAACAGCTCTCAGACTTGCAAATGAACATTGTTGCGGTAGTTCTTATTTTCTCATCGAAGAAACAATCTGCAAACACTTCAAGAGGCATAAATACTACGAGCCAAACTATTTTTGTGGCAATTGAATACTTGAGGGACTGTTGTATATCTTGAAACAACTTATTCCTGAAGCTTTCACTAGTTTGCGAAGTAGGCAAGGACCAATCCTTGCTGTCAAAGGATGGAAGTGACAAAGGAGCTACACGACCCCAACCAATGGAAGTTCTCGGTTCCACATATGACATATCATAAAAGAAAATTCCATTATCTACAAGTTCCTTGTGTTGTCTTCCTCGGTACATTTGCTCACCAATAAATGCATGGAAAGCATAAAAAATCCCAACTATACTCTCAACTGGTTGCCAATCTGTCCTATTCGATGGATAAATATCTGAAACATACCAAAGATGATATCCACCACTTAATATTCGAATATAATCATGCACTAAGCGAGATGCTGAAATAACTTACAGTTGGGTCGATGCCTTGGAAAACTTGGAGAAGATGTTTGCAACCTTAAGTCTGCATGCTAGAAAGCATGTTGTATGAGGACCTCTTTCACCCGCTTGCTTTGTGCACACACTTTAAACTCTTTAACTTGACCCTTGAAAGCCTCCACGAAATCATTGCGTTGCCTCCTCTTCCTCCTCCTAGTGTGCAGTAGAACCCAACTTTCGATAGTTATACGAGATGGAATCCATGCTTGATCGTCTGTAGTATAACTGTTAAAAATGCTAACAGAGTCAATGGTAGTGCTAGGCCTTCGAGAAGTAGACATGGTGTGCAGTAGAATGAATACACAGAAAGGTTAGCGCAAATATAAAAAAGGGAAGAAGTTTTGAGAGGGAAGTAGAGCTACTCAAAGTCATATTTGGGCGGGAACAAAGTACTAGATAGAGTCTTCAATGAAAGTTATGAAATCCCTCGGTACATAGTTAGTACGAATTACGGCATTTATGCCTTGAAAGCGTGAAATTGTGCAATTTGATGAACCAAAATAAGATTTCCTCCCTTTTTTTAAAAAGAGCTTGACTCCAAAATGTCGATTTTCAACGTAACGTTAGCCTCTTCCTCATTGGTCGAGCGCCACTCTCTCTATAGAACTGAAAGGCCCAAAATTGAGTCCAACTTTCTCCTAATGCTTTTTGCTAATCCTCGGATGCAAGCACTCTAATAGCTTTGACAACTTCAAAGATTGATTGCTTTTGACCCCAATAGCAATCTTTAACTGCTTCCGACAAGCTTCAAACTGCTCAATGAAAGTAGAGAAATCTTTACTTACATCTTGGTGTACCGCCTTCAGTCTTGCACCGTCTTTTTACACCTCTCGAAACCGCTCCAAAAACTGACTCTGCAACCTTTGCCATGATTCTCAATCACTGCTCTTTAAACCATCGAACCACACCTTTGCGCGTCCTCGCATCAACAGCGGCACTGTTTGCAACTTTTTTGCATCCATCGACATATGCATCGACAGCATCCATAATTCAAAATCTAATAACCAATCCTCGGGAACTTTGACACCCGTAAATATGGGGCCAAAACCTGGCTCCACCTTCAAAACTCAACACTATCCGCAAGCAAACCACCACTTTCACACAACCATACACACATACGCCTTGCAATGCACCAGACAGACTCAATCACTCTGCTCCACTCAATTCACAGCCTTCCACGCTCACACAACCTCTCTCTATCTCTCTTTGCACAAAAAACTTTGGGGGGGCACACACGCCTGCACACGCCTGGAAACACACGCTCGGAAACACACGCACACAAGCAGAGAAGAGAAGGGGGAAGGGGAATGACGTCCAGATATAGTAGAGAGTAGTCTTCTAGCATATGCAATATCATATACAACCAACACATTGACGGCATGAACCTCGGCAACCAAAAACAATGTCTCAAAAGCCTTGGCAAAAAAACCTCATGGCAAAAAAGCTAACCTTCGTCCAAGACCCCAAAAAATGAACATAGACCTCCTTTTATAAGGGATGTGTCTAGGAGACTTAAAAAAGAAATAAGAGGTGATCTTCCATGTTGTGCACTTCACTTGGAACTCCAATTAGAATTTCCTTGCATTGCCACCACTTGGCACATTTCATTTTTGGAAACATTTGCATGGTGTACGCCTTGGTTATTTGTCCGTCCCACTCGGTCGCCTGGTCTTCCCTTCTTGGGGCTTTGAGTTCCCCCTCTACCTCCTGCTGTCCTCCACTGGCCCGATAGACCTCAAACTGTCTCCTTCTTGGTCAGCTTTGTGATTCCCTCACTCCTCCTATCCTTGGGTTTGGGACCCTCCCCTTGTTGAGGCAATAGCGACCTCGCTATTGGGGGGGCACTTTTGATTTCAAAAGAGGGCCTCTATGGCCGTGGGACAAGACCCCTAACTGCCACGCGGGTATGCCGCATCATCAACCTGCCACAGAGGTGCGCGTAGCGATGGCGCCGCCATCATCCCTCCAAAAACCGTCGGTGTTTACGCCCTGCCTAGCGCCTACAACGTCGACGCCCACACGCGCCATATCCAGCGGGAGAGAGAGCTCCCCTCTTGTGATCAAATGAGGGCTCACGGCCCAGCTGTTATACTCCGGCATCCCAGCTCGCGACTACGCATGTGGGCTAAGTACCTGGACACATGGCAGCCCGTGGGTGATCCCCCATTGGCATAGCCTCCAAGTCCCTCGAGAATCCACCTTTTTAAAGTTAAACAATACTTCTCTTGGCCTTCTTTCCCAGGCTTTACTCTATTGCCCCCGGACCCGATTTCTAAGCAATAAAAACTCACTGAAATTCCACCTTCCCGGCTCCAACTACACTTGCCATCTCTGCATTTTGATCCCTCGGCACCCTCGAACCAAGGCCTTCAAAATGAAAAAAATCATCTTCAGTTGCCCTTCCATTATCTACTGTCAACTTTGATCAATCATTATTTCGCACTCCAACCTTCGAATGGCATGCTGTCGATTCCGACTAGCTCCACATAGTGCATACTACCTTTGAGAACTTTGGCGAGGCCCAAAAGATGCCAGATGGAGCACCCTTCAATGCAGTCAAGTGGGCTCAGACCCGGCCCCCGAAAAAATACAACTAGCAATAAAATGCAAACCATAGCTCTGATCCGCAATCTGAAAAAGACGGGTAGACTCCATGAATTGAGCTCTATACACCCGTACCACCACTTCCACTTGGACCACATGTCCCTAGCTTCCCTTTCCGGCAAGAATCTGTAATCCATTGAAACTTCAAACTTCAATAACTTAGGCTCCGTAGCTCGGTTTGATGATCCGTCTGGACCTGCTCCTTCAGCACTCCAAGCTCTTCATTCCTCGACCCAGAAGCTGCACTTTGCATCTCCTTCATCTGTTCACCAAACTAGCCCTTCATGGAGCCTTCCTTGGCTTATAAGCCGCATCAAGCATACAATTCCGCTGCTACCTATCATCCCATGATTCTCCTTGCTAGCCTGCACACTTCTGTCCATGCCATCTTCTAGAGTCGACACACTTTGGCTGTACCAATGTGTTCTTCACGCGGTGAGTACCGTAGCTATATAAAGCATCTTGACTACACACTCCAGAACTCGCTCACATCTACACAATGTAGGAGGTATGGAGGACAAGTAGAGAGGAAAGGCAAAGCTTTCCCAAAATATGATGGCATAAATGAAGGAGGTAGAGAAGACGATAGCGGAGGCAAAAGCTCTTTGAAAGGAGCTGAAGAAGAAAAACTAAAAGGCAAAGGCTGAGGAAAATAGCACCGTAAAGACCGAGGACAAGAAACCAGCAACAATAAAGGAGGAAAAAGAATAATTGAAATGAACAAACAAGATTGTGCTTTATTAAAGTTGTAATGGAGTCCTTGAAGATAATTCAAATGTCTTCATATATTGTTCCTTTGTCTTTGCCTCTTTGTTTCTTTTTTTGGTTAATGAAGGAAGAGCTTTAATCAAAATGTGTTGCACAGCAATGTGAGTGGGAGGTTTATGTCACACAACCATTGACTTGCTTGCGTTGTGCATTGATGGAGAAATGTCATGACACAACACCATAGGGAGCTCTCTCCATGATATGGGTGGTCCCTGTCGTGTTGTGATGCGACATCCAAATGTTGCACCACCATGCAATAGGAAGGCGTGTCCAAGATATGGGTGGTCCTTATCGCGTTGTGACGCGACACCCAAATGTCATTCCACAACCCAATAGAGAGGCATGTCCACAATATAGGTGGTCCCTATCGCGTTGTGATGTGACATCCAAATGTCGCACCAGAACACGATAGAGAGGATGGTTAGTCCTATTGTGCTATGATGCACCTTTAAGAGTATTGCACCACAGTGCGATATAGAGGTCTAGCTGTGGTACACTCCTCCTACTCGCGTAGTGCCGTGATTTTTTTTTCTTATCACGACACAATGTGAGGAGGTGGTTTGGTCAAACAAGGCACATCCCATATTGCATTGTGTTGCGACAACCACATTGCCGACCTCGTGTCCCAGTTGACATGCAATATGCCACGTGTCATTCATGCGGCGATGCACTCTTCCTAATGATGATGTGCGACTCAATTAATTTTGGATGCCACATGTTTGGTAATGATGATGATGTCCTTGAAGATTATAAAATGTTTCTATTTCCGAATATCCCACTGTTGTTTGACGACTGTCCTCACCTCTCAGAATCAGCTTTTGCAACATAACCTTGTCACTGCTCAATCTTCTTCTTATTCTTCCCCACAACACTTTCCAGGGTAAACACTTGTTTCCATGGCTTGCACGAAGCAGACCGCAAGAAAGGTTTACCCGCGAGACAACCAACCTTCATCCTCAAGATTGCATGCAAAATCCAGCCTAACCTTCGTGAAACAATGCGTAGTCGAAGGTACGAGCAAAACCAAAGTGTTCTGCTTAAGCTGCACAAACTCCAAAGACATGTTTCTCTTGTTATTCCTAAGTCACCCTTTCAAAGAGTAATTCATCAAATTTGTGAGAGCCAAATTTGGATTTTCGGTGGGCCAGAAGTTCAATGGGTTGTCTCCACGAGGCAATCGAGGACTTTCTGATCGAGCTATTCCAAGACAGCTACGTCCTCATAGCTCATGCCCACAGAGTGATAGTGATGCCTCGGGATATCAATTCTCTGAGGCTGTTACAATTTAGGTACGACAAGACACTTGCTCCAGTCTATCTATCTGAAAGGAGAATGGATAATATTTTGGCAATCCCTCCAATAATCAAAGTGAAGGTGAAGAATGTGAGCACCACACAACACACATACAACACACATTTGAATGTGAAGCGGATCCAAGAGGCACTTGTGGAACAGCCTTCGAAGGAGTCAAATAAAAGGGAGATGTTGTTAGCAATTGACCAAGCTAATAATGACACCCTACATTTCCTTGGCCCAAATTTTAATGTAGCACTTCTTGTATGGGATCAAAATTTTTACTTTCATTTCGGCCCTCAGAAGATAGGTTTTTTTGAAATAGTGGGAGGGAGCTTACAGACCAAATTATCAACTTTGGTCTATGGTATGTTAAATTATTTTTGTAGAGGTATTTAATTGATTTTGGTTTATTAAAGATTCTCATCAATTAATTTTCTCAATCCGCAACATGCTGGTTTTGAACCTTGCACGGAATCTACAATCCAAGGTAGCCATTTTGGACGCACAGCTGTCAGTCGTGCTTACCTCAGAGGACACTTCCCTGATTGAAGTCCTTGATTGGTTTCAACGAGTGAACATGGACACGGCGAAAGTTTAACTTCTAGCTTACAACGAAAAGTAAGTATTTTTTATACCGCTAGTCTTCACTATTTTATATACTACGAATAGCAAACTAATTCCTTTTTTTGTACAATCAGTTCACATTGGAGCCTTGTAGGCTTAAACATTGAGCACAAGTGTTGCTACCTTGCAAACTCTGTGCATGGTTTTCATGGGAATTTCTGTAGGTAAATAGTTACATGTTTCTTGATTTTGCAATTTTGATGCAACGTGTGGTCACCATATGCTATGTATTGCAGGTCTATTCATAAGCTTGTTGCTGCATGGGAAGCATTGACCCAAGATAGTGTTTGGGAAGATATGTTGATTCTGAGTTGCAAGATTCCAAAGCAAGACGACACGCATTCTTGTGGATGGAGAGTTCTTGCAAATGCGAAGCTTCTTTTGGAATGAAGTTATGCTGAGGAGCATAGAAGTGTAAGTGCAAAAGTTTCTCTTTTGTAATCCTTGCACACATGATTTCTTTCAATTACATATAAAAGCTATGGAATTCATTTGCAGGCAAGGAACCTGGCATATTATTTGAACTTGCATGTGGAGGTATTTAGGATGATGATCATCCAGAATATGATCAATCATGTGGAGAATCGTCCTGAAGGAGTCGCTGATGCATTTTTCATGCCATCACCACAACCACAACCTCGGCCTCCATCTCGAAGGTACAAAGCAGCACCTCCACCGATGATAGACCAAGCACCCAGACCTGCCTTCGCTCGTGTTTCTGGCCAGTCGACCTCTAGTCTTTTTGTAATACCCAATTTTACTCAAGAAGACAATGCCATTGCACAATCTTTTCCTCAACCCCAAGCCCATGACTCAACCCCCAATCCGTCTCATGAGCCTTTGCATCCTAATCATGATAATCAAACCAAGGAGAGCTTCCCTCAATTGTAAATGAGAGCTACTAAGATTTAATTGGACATTATTACTGTGTACATTATTAAACGCAATGTAAAGACAACTTGAGTTGATTTTGAAAATATAATTGTTCTCAGACTTTATTTGCAAGAAACTCCTTAACAATGCATTTTCGCATGAATGTAGATTGCAAGCTTGTTCTCAACCACTTTCTATAATATTTGCAGTATAGAGCAATGTGATATTTTGTGTGAGCCGCCTTCTTCAATCAAGAGTTGCATTGCACTAAAAACAGTCGGTCATCCTTTATCTCTACGCACAATGTCTTCTCTCCTTTCTCTGAGGCACCTGCATGAAAATTAATCGAACAGTTAGATTAGACCAAGATTTTGTGTTGATAACCAGCAAAAAAATAATTAACACATCATTAATGTTTACATACAAAACATACTATCTTTCGCATGTTGCACTAGAAAAGAAATTTTGGAGGCAAGATGAGGTCAACCCCATTCTCCAAATCCTCACGCACTTGTCGTAGTGTCACGTTGCCTCGAATGCTAAGAACAGTTAAGCACCATATTAGAGAGTTAAAAACTTTAGAGTCAATTTGGGATTCATCAATGTCTTGAAGATTTGACCATATGGACAAATCTCAAACTGTTTTTTTAAGACCAAAGCCTTCCACAAGGTAGTACTTGAAAAGATATTTCGAGCCATGCTCTCAAAATTTTGGCTAAGATTTGGCCATGTGGTCAAATCTTAAGTTTCTTTTGAAAGTAGGAATAGGGAAATTCCCAAATTCACTAATATGGTGTTGTTAGCAGATCAGGTCCACACCATACCTCAAGCATTCTCAAAGGATTGTTAAGGTCATCATTTAAATCTTGGTCCAAAGCTACCAGATGACCATTCACTCGATGCCACCTTATGTAGTGGAAGGAAGCTATGAAATTTTGAGAAGCTATCATACACTTACACACAATAGACTTCTTATTTACCTTGCATAAGACGCCATCAAAATCATGGACATCCCAAGATTCATCTAGAAAATCGAGGCCTTTCTCTGTCTTGCAGAGTAGCATAGTTCTTGTCTTCCTAATCTCTTCATCATGGAAAAAGTCGATGAACACATGCATGGGCATGAAGATTGAAACACGTACCAGCCGACTAGCAATATTTGGTCTTAAGCACTTTTGTATTTCCTTGTGGAGCTTTAGTCTAAAACACTCGGAGATTTCAGATGACGGGACTAGCCACTCTGGACTGTCCTTTGAAGGAACCGGGAGATATTCTAGAGTGCCAAATCCAAGCACAGAACGCGGAGCATTATAAAAGTGGTCAAAGAAAAAAAAAACCTTTCAGCCAACACTCTTCGCGTGCTGGTGTTATAGAGTAGCTCTCCCATAGTTGCATGGAATGCATCAAAAATGCCAATAATGCAATCCACCAACTACCTCTTTTTCGGAAGGATAAACATCTGCAACTGGCAAGTTAAACACACAACTATCGGAAGGATTTAAGAAAACTTACAATTAAGAAAAATTACAGTTTGGTTGGTTTGTTGGAAATCCAGTCGGCGTTGTTCGTAGACACAACTCTGAGTGCATATATGCATGTTCAATGAGAACGTCTTTGACTGTTTTTCCCGTTTGTGACAAGCGAAAGTTTTTCACCCTACCAGCTATTCACAAACTCGTTGCCCGTGCGCTTTCTCTTCCTCGTCTGCAGGAGAACCCATCTTCCAACTATAATGGTGTTGGAAAGCCATGGATCGTTGTCCAAATCGAAGCTATTGAAAATTTGACAGACTTAATACTTGCGGATGGTCATCGAGGTCTTCTCTTCTCCATTAGTGATTCATCTATGTAAGGAAAGATGCACAACACACATGTGAGAGGGGAGTGTTTCTGAGTGCAGACACAATACAGTAAAATGCGAGCAGAATAGTTAGTTGAGCGCAAATGAATGAGAATGAGCGGGAATACTACAAAGTCTCTTCTATCAAAAAAGTGCACACAACTACATTGAGTGTGAGTTATAGTACATTTGTCCTATATTCGGTCCTGAGAAGAAAGATTCTAGCAAATCACAACGTACATTATTGTTAAGGTTTTTTATGCAACTAAAAACTATTTTTGAACGTGCCAAAATTTGAGATAAAAACAAAGAAAACCCAAGCTACCGTCACGGTAGCCCGCCATCCATTGGTCGCATTGCATTCTCTCTCTAGCGCTAAAAGGACCAAATTTGAGTCCAAACTTTTCCTAATGAAGAAGAGATTTTGTAGCCGGAGAGCATCCTATGACATGAAAATAAGATTTTAATAAGTGATAAGACTATCCAACAATATCTTCTCAAATTCAAGAATTATCCTTTTGAAGATGCAAGGTGGATGCAAGACTAGTAAAGTACTTATAATGACTCCTGTCAAAAGTATGAACAACTATATTTCATAAGTAATTTTGTGCTTTTTTTTACTAGTAGACCTTGCCAATGTACTATGAAAGGTTATCAGGGCTAAGTAAAAACATGCTTGTGATAGCTAAGCCTTCCAAGCACCAAATGGAGTTAGTCACCACTTTGGAAGAATTTCAACGATTAAAAAGGGATCCTCTACCCAAAGCAATAGGACTAATTATGACAATGTCAATGACGACTAGATTTCAAGGGAGAGGTAATGTCATGAATATTAATTTCTAGCCTTCTAAACGTATTTTCCAACTTAAATCGGCAACTTAAGTCTAGGAAAAATAAAAAGAGAACAAATGAAATTAGTTAAGTGTTGATGGACCAACCTAGTCAAGGCTAGGACCAAAAGGAAAGTCCGTAAAAGAGCAAGGGTAATTGCTAACTAGTTATCTCAGTCATTGTAAAGGCCAAGGAAGGATAAATGTATCCCAGGAATCCTTGATCAAAGGTATAGGACAAAGGAAATGATCGTGAGAAATTATAGGAGTCTAAAAATAGAAAAGGATTTTGCTAAGCTCAAGTTTTAAAATAAATCCTTGGAGTCCAACTATGAAGTCTGGAAAGCCTTAGGGTGGAATTCTAACTCGCCAAAAAATGTATATATTTAGCAGGTTTTTTGAGCAGCTTGACGGCACCTCCAAAGAACTATGCTAAGGCTTTGCATCGGAGATGAATTTTTTAAAGCCCAAAGGATGAGATTTATTTTTACCAAAGATTATCCTAATTTAGCAGGTAGTTATAGCCCTGGGTTAGCTCCATAAACCTTCGAGGTTTGTGCAAAGGTCATGCACCTGAGATAATTAATAAAAAGGTAGGTTTATCGTTTTTAAAAGAAAGAGAAATGCTAAAGACTGAGGTTAGATCAGAACTTCCTCATTTAGTAAATTGACTCTAGCCTTCATTTCCTAAGCTTAGTTAGGCCACATGTCCAAAGTAGCCTACACTTGCTTTGAGTGAACTTAACAAGCGTGTGAGTGGTGTTTTCACTTGCCAAGATGAGTCCCAAGAAGAACGGGGGGGGGGGGGGGGGGGGGGGGGGGGGGGGGGGGGGGGGGGGGTTCTAGCATGCAATGCAAGATGGGAAAAGTGTTGGGCATGCTTGAGTTGCATAGGATGTGTTCCCATCTCATTGGTCAAGTGTAGAGCATTCTAACTCAAGACTAGTTGCACTCTTGCATAGCTATATAAAAGAGGGTTCGTTGGACTTTTGAAGCTCTTGATCCTCTCACACACTCTCTCAAATGACCAAGTTGGAAAATCAATCTCTCTCTCTCTCTCTCTCTCTCTCTCTCTCTCTCTCTCTCTCTCTCTCTCTCTCTCTCTCTCTCTCTCCACATTTCAAGTATGAGCCAAAATGATCAATGATAACTTGGAAAATTGTCAAAACACGCAAAGAAGTCCTTCCAATCCAAAGTTTTAGTTATCTGTCACATTTTTTGATCCAAATCACCCCATATCTCATACGCAAGGTCTACATCAAGACTAGAACCAATTTGCACCAAAAAGTGTTCATTTTGATGAAAAAGTTAAAAATCACTATTATTTACTTTCTTGCCAAAATGGGAAAAAATTGCAACTTTGACCTTATGGGACCAAAGCACATGATGTCCCAAGCCCATTGCCCAAATTTGAGCTAATTTGGATCTCAAAATCTCAAAATCCCTTTATATCTATTGTTTCAAAGACAAAAAGCCTAAATCTAGCACCATTTCCACCCTATGCACTCAAATGAGCCCACACTTCACTCAGAGCACCTAAATGTTATATATTTCAAGCCTATCATGTCAAAAATGCAAAAAGTTGAAAAAAATCCCCAGCTGTAAATAATCACGATTATTTATTTTTGCTGCAAATTTTTGCTGGAACTTTATGATTTTGATCTTTACATGTTTTTATGCATATATGCATGTTCCAAAATTGATTTGAAGCAAATTGGACTCAATTTGTCAGCAATTCAGACTGAAGGGCATTTCAGAGCAAAAATTGCAAAAATTTTCTAACTTTGGCACTGTATTCACTTATGAGCAATGCAAGCTGCGGAGAAGGCCAAGAAGAGGGTGTCCCAAAAAGAGAAGCTGCAAGAGTTGCCACCCTACCAACTGGACCCAAGTTCAGTAAAGAAGACCAAAGCAACATATTTATCGAGAGAACAACTTGAAGAGAACAACACCACGGTTTTCATAGGCAGGTTCAAAAGTGAAGAAGGACATCAAATAGAGCTGGAGATGCTATCAAAAGAGATCTATGATGTCGCGGAAAATCCAGACACAAAAGAAGCCACCATAAGGCTCAGCCTCAGGGACTTCTACGACCAGGAACCATGCGGTGTAGATTTCCAGAAAGCCTATGAGTTGTTATCTACAATTAAAGAGGATGGATCAGCCCAAATCACCGACCAACAAGGGAAAAATGTAGTAGTGGTTATCACAAAGGAAATTGTGGCCGAGGCACTGAAGTTGCCGACAGAAGGGATAAAATGAGGGACCAAGACAGGAAGATAGTAGCCAGCTTCACCAAGGAGACTGCTACTGCAACCTTTCCCGACCTCATGCAAAGTCAAGTGGAAGAACCAACATGTCTTTATCAACAACACTTCCATTTTCTAGCAAGGAGACTGCCATGGTACACCACACCTAATCATGTAGTTCCGGCTACATTCACCCAAGTGTTGAAGTCAAAAACCATGCAACCAATTGATCATGCTCAGTATGTGCTATCAACACTAAAGGGCACCAAGAAAGAAGGTAAGATCACCTATTTGGGTGCACCTGAAGTATTGAAAAGAGTAGCATACCATACTATTGGCATGGCAGATAATTTGTTGCTAGCCCCATATTAGAACACATGGATTGTGTCTGCATAGCCTTTTCCAAGAACCACTCGTTCGTCAAAGAGAGTTTACAGGTTGGATGAAGAATTGGCAAAAATCTCCAATGAAGCTCATAGCAGTGAGAGCTTAGACAATGAGGAAAGGCGAGCCAGAATAGAAGAGATGAAAAAGAAAGCTGTAGATGCACACCAAGAGGAACCTCAACAGAAGAAAGCGAGGTTTGAAAGAGAAAAACAAACCTACAAAAGAAGCCGCCAAGCTACAGGTGAGGACCCGGAAAAGTGGGTTTCAAAAGAGATAAGGGATCCAGAACGAAGAACCCTGCAAGGAAAGAAGTAGAGGACCCCACAGATTTTCTTGAAAGAATGTATGCAGAGGCGGAAGCACTGAAGCTAAAAGAATATCTGGAAGCTGATAGTAGAGCAAGAGAGAAGTAGCAGAGCAACAAACTCAAGTGGAGGCTACTGCACAAAGCGAGGCACAACACTATTAGGAGGAAATGTCTCCAAAGCCTACCTCACCCGCTAAAGAACAGGTAGACCACCCGATGCCAAGTCCTCCCTCTTCACCAACTGTTCGACCCACTGAGGGTGAGGAAGCCAAAGAGAAGGAGCCTGAACCGTAAGAAGCAGCAAGTTTTGAACAATTGGTAGAAACCAGTTTTGAGCAACCAAGTCCAATTGAACATACAGAGGCCGCACCTTCTACAACCACCCAACAAGAAATGGCAGAGGCATCTACTAAGCCTCAAGAAGACAAAGCAACCGAGGCAACCGCACAACCTCAAGGAGAGGTAGGACCCCCACCACAACCGCAAGCAACCACCACGGAACCACACAAAGAGTTACAAGTTGAAACGGTTGAAACATCCAAATAGTCTCTAGAGCTTGAAGATTGGAAGAAAAATGATGAATTCATATTACAGGTGAATGAATATGCTAAGCAGATGCAGGTGATGATAGAGAAAATGTGAACCGCAGCACTTAGCCACAGTGCTAAGGCTAGGGAGCTAGAGATGGTCATCGATGCGCTACAAGGAGAGCTAGATGATAGGATGAATGTCATCTCAGATCTAAGAAGACAAATCCAAGAGCTGAGAGCTGAAGATGAACAACACTAGCTAGCCAAAGAGAAGCAACAAAAGGAAATGGAGGAGCTAGGAGTACTTCTCACCAAGTTAACAAATGCCTGCAAGATCAAAGACCAACAACTGATAGAGGTAACAAATAAACTCTTAACCACAACTCTGTCAATAAAAAAGATCCAAGTGCAACTCGATGTAGCAAACGCATCTCTACAATATTCAGAGCAAAGGATCAATGATCAAGAAACAATTTTGCGATGGATAAGGAAAAATCCTGTAGTTGCCTTGATCAAAGGCACATATGAGGTATATAAGGCTTTGGAAAAGAAGAATAAGGATCTTGAGCTAGAGCTAAATCTAGAGCAGTCACAACAAAGAGACCTTGTGTTGATGTGGGTAAAAAGAGAAGAACAACTGCTCAAGGAGAAAGTAGAGCTAAAGAGAGTCAATCACCTGCTGCGAGAGGGATAGCTAGAGACACAAGAAGAATTTGGTACCTCAGAGAAACCAAATGTTGAAATTCTGAGATGGAAACACAGGTGACAGAAGGGATACAAGAAGAATACTTTCAAGTACCACTCATAGGTGATGAGCAAATTCCCATGGTCCATCTGTCTAAAGCTGAAGAAGATGCACTCAAGGAGAAGGTTACCTAAGAGACAGATGCAAAATGGAAAGCAACGATGGATTAAGAGTTGAGGGTTCTCCATTCAGTCAATGTCACTCAACTCACTTCCAACCACATCAATGCACAATGGCATCAACAATCATTGCCATATCCCTTGATCAAGGTAGAGCTTTTACAGGTCAAAGAAAGATTATACAAAGATATGCAGACTTGCAGAGGATGTCCACCCCAAGTGGAGAAAGAGTTGGTTGAACAAGAATCCCAGATATTTGATTCTGTTCACAAGAGCACCTGCTGCACTTCAGAAAGACCCAACCTTTCGTCATGTACCACGGGTAAGGACATGGAAAGCACATGAAGCACTGACTAAGAAGCGGCCTACATGGCTGAACTATCTAAGATTGCCAGCTCCAGAGCAGGGAACATCGACAAAAGAATACATGGTGAAAACCCTTATGGACACCATGAAATTATTCAAAAGCCTCCCTGATCTCTCATGTGCCATTCTCTACAAAATTTACCGATTGCTACTCACATGCATTGAAGCTGTTCACAAGCCAGAGCAAGTAGGAGCATGGTGGATGTCATTCCTAGAAGGCAATAAGGGTCTCTGCTACGACCTAAGTGGCTAGCCTTCCGAAGAAGCGGCTTCTACACCCGATGCATTTTCTTGCCTTCTAGAAATATGTTGGCGTTTGAGAAAGCATTTTACATAGGGTTCTTCACTTGATGAATGAAGATATTTGGGCCAATGATAAGCAACCTAACCTCCAGATTTGTTGGCTACTTATTCATTGAGCTCAAAAACAGGGTCACCATGCAGTTCTTGCAAGTTCCTGACAAAGAAAGAAGCCTCATATATGAGAAGGTACTCCACTCGCTTAAAGACTGCCTCACCAACCATCAACCCGAAGATTACTTCAGTCCATGAAGCTGTGTCAAGGAACGACACATGCGACGAGGGGGGAATGTTAGCAACAAGCTAACTTAGATCACATTTTTTGGAGCTTTCATTGTAAAAACACTTATTATTTTGATGAATCGAGAATATTGTAACTCCTATTTTCCAGATAAACTTTGTAATTGATGAGCCAGGGCTACAAGCTTCCAGATTGTATCAACCTGTGTTTAGTTAGAGCTCCCAGATTATTAGTTCTGACCACCAAAAACCTTGCATTAGGAAGAGAATGGGGTCTAGGAGGGCCTCTTTATTTGGCAGTTTAAGGGAATCAAACCTCTAGTATTAAGAAAGCAATCAAAGAACACTTTTTTAATTCAAACAGAGGAAATGACTATTTTATTTGAATTCAAATTTTCCCCTAAAATGAAATTCAAAATCTAGCAGGTAAAACCATATCGTGTAACATATCTATGGAAAGAGCTCGATGTGTAGATTACGGATCTATAATCTCCACTCAAATCGGAGATAATATGTAGAAGTTATGGAAGACCGAAAATCATAAAGTTGTTTCCCCTCTTTTTGGGAGGAAAAGTGCACCCTTTGACCACTCTTACACCTCTCTTACACACCCTCCATTCTTGCACACATGGCATGAACCTATTCGTCAAAATTCTAATCACCTCCATAATCTCATGGCAAATAAAGAGGCCCTCCTAGACCCCATCCTCTTCCTAATGGCTAAGGTATAAAAGCCAATTTTTGGATAATAGAAACACAGCGTGAGCTAACGATGCTCACTTCTCTCCTTCTCGTGCTTCCTACTCCATTCTTGGTTGTCACATTGCAATTGCGTCTATTGCGTTGCAACCGCAGGTAAGAGCTCTACGCATTGACGTAAGCATTTCACGGTATTTTGTAGCTTTTGGCATCGCCGACCCACGGACTAATTTCATCATAAGTAGGTGTTGGGTAAAGCCCAATGTGGTCGCCCAGGTAAGTGGGCGGGCCGCCATGTATGTACACATATTCTTTTGTAAAAACCTAATAAGAACTCACTATGCTCTACACATTACAGTAGAGCGAGTTCACCATATCGTCGTGCTCTTCTTCTCGCACTCTCTCTCGCGTCGCACTTCCGCTCGTACTCCTTCAACTGGTATCAGAGCTCAGATCGAGGCTCGGGGCAGCATTGCAGGAGGCTAGAGTCACCAACTCAGATTGGAGTGAAATTCGACAGGCGAAGACACGGCCCATCTTGTGGGTGAGGCCTAAGAGCTTGTTGTTGTCAGAATTTCATTCTGAGGTCATCTCGGCCACCGTTCGGCTTCAACAAAGGTCTGCGCAGGCCATTTTCGACTACGTGGTCTCGACGGGTGCAGATCCGCCGACTCTGCAAATTTGGGGTTTTCGGCCTACGACTGCAGGTGCTGAGGATATCGACACTCCCAGAGTGCTGATTTGTGGTTGTCTACACATCGAAGGACGACTCACAGTTCTTGGAGGCGTGTCACATACGACACGGGCGCATCTACACACAGACTGTAGGCGACATCCACTAGTTCATCAGGTAGCTTGTGTTTGCTGCTTGATATTCTAGATTTCATCCTGACATTGTAGGTACTTCCACATGGGATGTATTGTCAGAGATGATGTATGTCTGTTGAGGGTTTGCTGGCTGTGAGTCACGCAGCAAACAACCGCCGTAGCGGTTACAGCATACAGTGGGAAATTTGTGGATATATGATTTTGTGGAAAGTCTATGTACTGTCAGATCTACTGCAGCCTTTGTTGAGGGTCGAGTGAGGTTTTATTGAGATGGGGGATTCTCGAATGTTGAGATCCTTTCGGTGATACAGGTCTTGGAGCGATCCCTCGAGCACCCTTAGATAGGCAGCTAGGATGTATTGACTGTGAGTTAGACAGTTGGGATTGCATCTTTGCTTTACTGCCGTTGAGGCATTGTCGCAGTCTATGCTTACAGGACAGTGACAGGACAGTCAGAGATAGTACAGGTGCAGGACAGGTTTACCCGCAGCTTACAATGTCAGAGAGACAGTGTTTTTTGAGCTGTTTTTTGGTCTGTTTTTGAGTACACCAGAGCCATTTTACAAAGGATACTTTACCAAAATTTATGCAGAATCTGAAGCTTTCTTGGTTCATTTGACAGGTTGATATTGGTTCAGAGGTCAGTTTACAGGGGAAACTCTACCGAATTTTTCCCAGGAAAGTAAACCACTGTGAAGCGTAGCTATGGCTGGATCATAGGACACCGCTCTTTACAATATCAAGAAGCTGGATGGAACCAATTTCCCATTGTGGAAGCAGGAGATTTGGCACGTGTTGGTACAAAAGAAGCAAATAAAACCTATAAATCTCAAGGGGATAAAACCAGAAGATATGGACGAAGATGAATGGAGCGAAATGGATGAATTGGCACTTTCTACCATTATAATGACTTTGGCAGAAAGCGTTTACTTCAATGTAGCAGACGAGATGTTGGCTTATCAAGCATGGTTAAAGCTTGAGTGATCTTTATGAGAAGCAGAGTGCAGCTTCACAGGTATACTGGCTGAAAAAGCTTGTTGACTTGAAGATGAAAGAAGGGACACCTATGTCCAATCATCTGAATGAATTCAACACAATCTATAGTCAGTTGTCAGCTCAAGGTGTCAAGTTTGATGAACCTGTTAAAGCTATGTTCCTGTTGATCACATTGCCGGAAAGTTGGGACACTTTTTGCACAGCTTTGAGTAATTCTGCACCTCCAGATGGTTTGAACATAGCAGGTGTAGAAGGAAGTCTGCTTACTGAAGAAACCAATAGAAAGACAATGGACAAAGGCAAAGGAACAGTCTTAGTTGTCAGAGGAAGGACCAAAGAAAAGTACAAAGGTGGAAAGAGGAATCAGTCTCGTAGCAAGTCCCGCAGTGCTAAAGGCAAGAGTGACATAGAATGCTACCATTGTGGCAAGAAGGGTCACATGAAAAGAGACTGCAGAGAATGGAAAGCAGAAAAAGGCAAAGAGAAAGCTGAAGACCATGGTGAGAAGAACAAGTCCTCAGTGAAGATTCAAGAAATAAATGTGACCAACACTGTTGCAGAGGATGACAGTCTAGTGTCAGGAGACATCTACTTCTTGAAGAATACAATGGACTCAGCTCTTCTTAGAGCATCTGATGGAAATGCACTGAGTGATTGGATTATAGACTCAGGGGCATCACTTCATGTGTCTCCAAACAAGGAGTGGTTTACTTCTTATGTGACCACTAAAGATCATGTTCGGCTAGGCAATGGGCAAACATGTGAGATCTTAGGTGTTGGAGATGTTCAATTGAAGTTTCAGAATGGCTCTTCTTTCACGCTGAAGAATGTGAGACATGTTCCCGCAATTACAAAGAGATTGATCAGCACAGGTTTACTTGATGATGCTGGCTACGTCACCACTTTTGGACAGAACATGTGGAAGATATCCAAGGGTTCTATGACAGTAGCACATGGAGTAAAGTCTGGAGGACTTTACATGATTTATCTATCAAATGTCTCTAAAAATGTAATCAATGTAACCGAGCAGGCGAACTTTTCTTTGTGGCATAGCCGGTTAGGACATATGTCCAAGAAGGGAATGGAAATCTTATCTCGTTCTGGTTATTTTCCTGGCTTTTCATTTAATGATTTTGAATTCTGTGAACATTGTCTGTATGGTAAGCAAACACAGCAGCCACATAAGCATAGAAGCAATAGAAGAGATACACAGTTTGCACTTGTTCATAGTGATTTGTGTGGACCTATGCCTAACCTATCTCTAGGGGGATCTTCTTACTTTATGACATTTATAGATGATTACTTGAGGAAAGTATGGGTTTACTTTCTCAAGCACAAGGATGAAGCGTTGAGTGTTTTCCAAACGTTTGTGACACTTGTGGAGAATCAGAGTGGCAAGAAGCTTAAATGCTTACGCACTGACAATGGTGGAGAGTATGTTTCAAAGGCCTTTCAGGACTTTTGTGAGTCAAAAGGTATAAAACGTGAACTTACTGCTCCTTACAACCCTCCTCAAAATGGTGTTGCTGAGAGGATGAATAGGACCATACAAGAGAGGTCAGAAGTATGTTGTCTAATGCACAGCTTCCAAATGGGTTTTGGGCTAAAGCTGTATCAACAGCTGTTCATCTTGTAAATAGATCTCCTAGCAAGGTTTTGTAGAAGGATTCAGTGCCAGAGATGGTATGGTCAAGCAAAATGCCCTCATACAAGCATCTCAGAGTCTTTGGCTGTGCGGTATATACTCACGTTCCAAAGGAATTTAGGAACAAACTTGAGCCAAAGAGTAGAAAGTGCATCTTTCTAGGCTATGGTAATTCTGGTGAGATGGGGTACAGACTTTGGGATCCCGAATCTTGAAAGGTTTTCCGCAGCAATGATGTTCACTTTAATGAATCCAAATATCATTCTAAACCAGAGAGGGTTGAGGAGATTAGAAGAGTTGTCTTCCAAGAAGATGGACCTGCACGTGCAAGACAAAATGTCAGGGCTCAAGAGGAGCAAGGACAGGATAGAGTGGAACCACAGGTTGTGGTTGAGCCTGAGCCACCTATTGTGCGTAGATCTGGACGTGTCACGCGACCTCCTGATAGGTATGTTCCATCTATGAACTATGTCATGTTGACTGATTGCAATGAGCCTTCATGTTACAAGGAAGCAGTGAAAATGAAGGACTCCGGGAATTGGCAATTGGCCATGCAATCAAAGATGAAATCTCTGCATAAAAACAATACATGGAAGCTAGTTAAATTACCACAGGGCAAAAAGGCTCTACCTTGTAAATGGGTTTACAGGTATAAGATCACCGCTCATGATAGTCAGCCAAAGTACAAAGAAAGGCTTGTTGCCAAGGGCGTTAAGCAAGAACAAGGCATTGACTTTGATGAAGTCTTCTCTCCGGTGGTGAAGATGACTACATTGAGATGCTTTCTTGCATTGGTTGCCATATGAGATTTGGTGTTGCACCAAATGGATGTCAAGACAGCGTTCTTGCATGGTGATTTAGATGTAGAAATTTACATGCAGCAGCCAGAAGGGTTTGTTGAGAAAGGCAAGGAAGATTGGGTATGCCAGCTGTTAAAGAGTCTTTATGGCTTAAAACAATCACCGAGGGCATGGTACCATAAATTCCACAAGTTTAAGCTTTCTCAAGGCTACAAACGTAGTGAGTTCGATCACTGTCTATATACAAAGAAGGCTAAAGATGGTAGTTGGATGATCCTTATTTTGTATGTGGATGACATGTTGATTGCTGGCAAGCACTTGGAAGAAATATCAGCTTTGAAGTCAAAGATGGCAAAATCGTTTGACATGAAAGACATGGATGGGGCAAGTCATATACTTGGTATGCGCATTGAGAGAGACAGATCAAAGAAGTTGATTTGGTTATCTCAAACGAAGTATATTGACAAGGTTTTGCAACGTTTCAATATGGAGAAGAGAAAGGCACTGAGTATTCCATTGCCACCATATGTGAAACTTAGCAAACAAGATTGTCCTGTGTCTGAGGAAGAACAGGCTGAAATGGATAAGATTCCATATGCGTCTGCAGTGGGTAGTTTGATGTATGCAATGATTGCTATTCGCCCAGACATTGCATTTGCAGTGGGAGTAGTAAGTCAATACATGTCAAACCCAGGCAAGAAACATTGGGAGGCAGTGAAAGGAATATTGAGATACCTGAAACCTACAAAGAGTATGCGTATATGCTATGGGAGCCAGGAACTAAGTGTAAAGGGTTTTACAGACTCAGATTATGCAGGTGACTTAGACAACCGAAGGTCTACGTCAGGGTATGTCTTTACATTGGCTGGTGGAGCAGTATCATGGCGTTCTAGATTACAAGACTGTGTTACTCAGTCTACTACAGAGGCTGAATATGTTGCATCATCAGAGGCATGCAAAGAATCAATTTGGCTTAATCGACTAGTAAAAGATTTGGGAATCAAAGAAGAGATGCCTGTGTTATATTGTGATAGTCAAAGTGCTATACAATTGGCTCGCAATCCAGTTTATCACTCAAAGACAAAGCATGTAGATGTGAAGTATCATTTCATCAGGGAAATGCTTGAGGATAAGCAACTTCAGCTTGTCAAAGTTCACACCACAGAAAATCCTGCTGATCTACTTACAAAAGGACTTCCCTCAGAGAGCTTTGCGTATTTTCGCAAGCAGTTAGGTGTAGGGTAGTACATCACTTCTCTACATCTCTTGTATATTAGCTTGTATAGTAGCTTCTCTCACACTTAAAGTACCACATTGGACTTTAAGTGGGAGGTTGTTGGGGTATAAAGCCCAATGTGGTCGCCCAGGTAAGTGGGCGGGCCGCCAGGTATGTACACATATTCTTTTGTAAAAACCTAATAAGAACTCACTATGCTCTACACATTACAGTAGAGCGAGTTCACCATATTGTCGTGATCTTCTTCTCACACTCTCTCTCGCGTCGCACTTCCGCTCGTACTCCTTCAGTAGGGATTTATGCTTTAAAATAAAAACCTAAGTATAGGTGGGGTATTGGGGCATCATTTCTAAGCATTTAGATGCATTCTGGGTCAAAAACAACTAGGTCAAAAACTTACTAATCGTGATTTTTGCACTTGACTTGAAGTGAGATTTGAGACCATAAGCATGTGTCCTTAGGTTTTATAAACATGTCCCAGAAGTTTCGTGACATTTGGATGTTGTTTGTTTGATGCTACAACAGATGTGATTTGTTTGCCGATGAGCGATTAGCTTTTGGTGATTTCAGTCATTTGAGTGTAGCCTGAGTTAGATGCAAGTTGTTTGTTGTTTTCCAAGAGATTGACAACCTCTTGTAGCTTCTATGCACTAGTGGAGTGAGCTTTGCCCTGTGGATTGACAACTATATTCGTGGTTCTCACTACATCTGCAATAAGATAGGAGTGAGGTTAGAGACCCGTCCCACACTTGGAATGAGAGAATGATAAGAGGCAAAAGGAGTTCAAACTATGGAAATCTTAAGAATTAGGAGAGAGGAGAGAGAGAGAGCGTATTGTGAAGAAGAAGATCAAGTTTTAACAAGCCCGATTAGGGTTTTGGCCATGGATTCTCTAGGACAGATGTGTGTGTGTGTGTGTGTGAAAGAGGTTTGGCTATGGCTTTCTTAAGCTTACTCTCAAGTTTGCACCTTGAGAAAATGAAGTCCAGAGACGTGAAAAATGAGAAGAGAAGCCCACTTTTTATGCACATTTTTGATAAGTGCTTTCACTTATCTTGATATCTTATTTCCTATCTTGATAACTTATCTTACTTATCAAAACTTTCTCACCAAGTTACTTACTCACCTTATCCTTATGTTCTCCTTTATCTTTTTCTTTTTCCTTTTTCCTTATTTTATATTTTCCTTTATGCTAATTTTTCTCAAAATAAAAATCTAATTTTCTATGCATTGGTTATGTCTATGTCCCCATGGCATAAGCCAAAAGTGTCTCGTGAGTATGATTTGGTGCTTAAATTGAGCCTGATTTTTCTCGAGCAATTTTTTTTCTTTCTATTATTTTCTTTTTCTTTTTTATGTTTTAAGTCGGTGGATTAGATGTGTTGGCCTTGCATAAGGGCTAGGAGAAGGTCCTTACAAGAGGAAATTTCACATGTAAGAATCAAGGAGTCAAGTGGACAAGTGTCTGATGCTCAGGAGACTTGCTAAATATAGCCTATGGGCTTTAATAACCAAATTTTTGGGCTTTTTGGGGGGGTTCATATATATTTTTTTCTTTCTGTGAAGGCATACAAAGACAGGGGAATTTGGAGCCTCCATATCCCAATCTCCTTCAAGACTTCTGATATCTCTCTCCCTTGAGCCATAAGCCATCATATATCACCATCATAGCCAAGATCCCATGACCCTACGCTTTCATATCTCCCTCTCACCTTTGTGGAGCTCTCAAGTTTGAATATCATTATTCCATAATCTCTCTCTCTCTCTCTCTCTCTCTCTCTCTCTCTCTCTCTCTCTCTCTCTCTCTCTCTCTCTCTCTCTCTCTCTCTCTCTCTCTCTCTCGCCTTTGTTAAATCCATGCTTATTATCTTAAGATTCATTAAACCATGTGTACCCTAACTCTTTCAAAGTGCATCAATCTGCCATAATCTAGCCATGATACATTAAACTCTTGGCATTAGAGGGACATTAAGAATGCAACAAGAAGCAAGAGGTCTTGGAATTTTTAGTAAATGAGAGCTCCATTATCTTCAGCACCATCATTGTTAAGATCATCAAATTTTTTCCCTTTAATCACAATGTCCAATCGGATTAACCCGTTGGGAAGAGCTTAAACTCCTTAACCCTGATGTAATCCCAGTTATGGTGCCATTAACGTCCCGCTTTGATTATTGAGAAAGCTTTACTGAGGTCTATTTATGCTCATGGTGATTCTTGAAGTTGTTTATGTCTATTATTCTCTCTCTCCCACATCTCTCACAAACAAAGGCCCCATGCCTTCTCGACTCACCTTTCAAACATAAACCCCCCGACATTCTTGATCCCGATGCAAAATGAACTGTGGTAGGAGGTGAAGATGGAGATGCCAGGACAATTGATGCAATTTATTGAATATTTCAATTCAAAACGATTTGATAGGCACCGAGAAGCTCTAGATGTGCCAAAAATGCTACAATTAGTTCAGGGATGTTTGCTCAAAGTTAAAGCCATGAAGATGAAAAAGTAAATTGAGGATGCGGTGGAGATGGCACTTGATGCTGTATGAGGGTATGATCCAGAGGTTTTTATTGCATGTTATGATGCCGAGATGAAGAGTTGAAAGGTTATAAAAGACAGGATGATTGCAACTTTTGAAGAAGTTGTAATCTATGAGCTCAAAGATCTAGTTCAAGAACTAGCAAATACGTATCCAACATGGTGGGACTATTTTTTTTAGAAGGACTTACTCTCAAAATCTCAAGGATTATGGATTTGAAAATACAATAGATTACTAAATGAAGCCCAATTGTCTTCATCAAAGGTGAAGGGATCAGATTCAGTTCCTCAACTATGATGAACACATTTCTATAAGAAATAAATCCAAGGAAAATATTGATTTGGAAGTAGCAAATTTGATCTCAAAGGACCATATTTTGAGAGACCTAGCAAAGGTAAATAATGAATTTAATGTTGAAGCAAAAATGTATATTTTTTTTTCAAAGATTGCTTGCATGGAAGTTCCCTACAATAATGATTCTAGTGAAGATGTAGACTGTACACCAAGTGTTTCACAAGCTACTGACCTTGGCATGAGATGTTCTCAAGGATTTATCAAGAAGATGAGCCTCTATAGGATACTAATGGATCTATCAGCACTATAGTCGAGTAGGAAAATAGGTTTATTGTAGAAGATTGCATCAGTAAATCTATACATACGCAGTACTTGAAAAAGTGTAGGAGGTGGAAGAGCTAACATAAGATATGCTTGAGGGTATCCCTTCAAAAGGGGTGTGGATGAACCTCTACAGTGTAATGATGAGTTTCTAGGTAACATAGATGCAAATGAGGAAGCATAGCATGACATTGATGAGTATGAAAATTTTCTCGATCATGTTAATTGTGAAAAGGTTATCCAAGGAAATTTTGCTTCTATGCTTATACATGGGCTACATGAGGAGTCTAAAGTTGTTTTCCATGATCAAGCTTGAATATCAAGTAAAGATGCCTCTGATGATACAGGTCCAAATTGTTCCAAGGTTCTTCATGATGGCTATGAAGCTAGAGAGGGTGATGATTCTAAAACACCATGGATACTGAAAAAGGTGTACATATTTCTTCATTTCCTTGGATAGTATGCCAATTATGGTAGGATTTGGATGTTATTTCTAATGATGCTTATGTCATTGATGGTTTGGCTGCCAGTAAAGGGAGCAATACTCTTTAATGATTTCTGGTAATGAGCTTAAGTTGCCAAAAGTTTATGGGATGTGGGTGCTGCATTATGCTTCAAGTGATTCTTTAGTACATTGTGGGTCCTATCAATGCTATGTTCTCTTAATGGTATTTGATCTAGGAGATTCTAGGTATCTTGAAAAGTAGGTTCAATATGGATGGGTATTTTTGGGTATACATTGTTGCTGCTTTTTGTTGGATTCAGGAATAGCATATTTTCAATAGAAATTCTTGAAGTTAATTGATACATAAGATGCATGCTCATGTGGATATTATGTTGCTCCAGTGTTGAGGCAATTATTTCTTATCTCATTTGATCCTTGGGGATATTGAAGTACATGTTGCAGATACAAAGGATATCGATAATTTTTTATAGAAGATTGCTTGGCACTAGGTTTTGATTTGTTTGGATCTAAGCCACGAGGAAAGAGTTTTGGGTTTTGTGGTCAGTAAGCTTACATGGCTAGCTTCCAATTGACTTCTTTGGACAAGTGATGAAGTATCTTCACATCTTTTGAGTTGGTTCTACTGCCAGAACTTGAAAAGAAGGAATTGATAGTCATTCCATGTGTAGATAGACTAAGGCATACTTGAACTTGGCAAAGTTACTTAAATCGAGCTTGATGGTCAAGCCGTGTGCATAATTAATTGAAGCACTTGAGTATGGCAAGGTTCACTAAACAGGTTTTGCATAATTGAGTGCTTTGGGGACATGACATATACAATTCAAAGATTTGAGATGGACAATTACCTAATGATTAAGCCACACCATTAATGATAGGGTTTAAGCCTTTTTTTTTTTTGCATGTACTTACCAATTATGTGAGCTTGATTATTGCAAAGAGATTTAGGTGCGTATAGCACATGCATATTGAAGACTGGTTGGCATAGATCGGAGGCTATGCAGGCTTAGACGGGGTGGATTTTATGCATCTCCACTTCCATGATGAGAAAAATACTAGAAGGATGCACATTCTACTTAATTGAAGCTTACCTAATTATTGATTAGTGATCAGGCATTGATAACAAGCTAGTTTTAAGCTTTATGTATGCCAGATGTGACTTTAAAGGGCCAACAAATACCTTAATGATGCTAATAAAGAGTATGTTTGAAGTGAGCACAAATGGACAATTATGGACTAGATATGTAGTACTTAGAGTGCTCTATAGGCTTATATTTACAGCTTGTCAATTAGATCTACGATGAGGAAGTTATGACAGTTTGAAGTTTGAATCAATTGTAGATCCTTACCAGATTGGATAGCTGCTGATGAAGGGTCAAGTTGGTGTGAATGCATGGGCGTGAAGTTATCTTCATCTAGACCACATCGGTCTTTTCAGATTGGCAATTAGAGTTTTGGTTGCCAAGATACTGACAGTTTAATTTTCATCAAGGGCCAGCTCCATTGGTCACCTTGGTTAGTGTTCCATTTGAAGGTTTTGCAACATTGTCAGGGTTTGTATGCCAACTATGCAGTGTGAGAAGGCCATAGGAATTTACAGCTTGTCAATTGGAGCTTGGACCGCGACAAGGTATTGAAGTTTGAAATTGGTGACGTTTGTCGGCATGAGGGCATCGGGTGATTTTTGGCATTTTCAGTTGCATCATTCGAAGCCTCAATGGATTCCAGATATGGTGGATATTTCTCGGGTCAAAGTCAAGAAGTGGAACTTTTTTCGGGTTTTTGCGGCTTGTCGATTGAACCACTAAGCAAAAAATGGAGCAGGATCTGAGTGGCATCACAAGTGTTTTTTTTTCTCCAAAGGGTTTGTGGGAACTTTTGAGGAGCTTGAAGGGATGGAATGAGGACATGCTACCACATGGCAGGGAGGGGGAGAAATACCCTATATGGAACGTAGGTCTACGAAGATAGTGTATACGGGTTGGGTGAAATTCCCTTCATAAGAATCACAAAGGGCTTGAGGATCTCATGGAGCTCATAGCCATGGCGAACCGCCCCGTGGGTGCTGATATTTGTCGTGTACAATGGCTACAACTCTGTTGGGTGTAGAAGGTGGCCCTAGTTTCCATTTTCATGGCAACTTTTATTGGCGGTAGTGCAGATGTGTTGCTAACATGGTAGTATCGCAATAGGGGCTTGTCCTACACCATTACGCACCCATACTTTTGAAGGGGGGGTGGACCCCACTAGCAATATCACTAGTGCCAAGGGGCCCTTGTTGTAGAGCACAAAGACACACACACACACACACACACACACACACACAGAAGAAGAAGAAGAAGAAGAATAAGTCACCTATAAGAGGCAATTTCACATGCAAACATCGGAGAGTCAAGTGGACAAGTGTCCGATGCTCAAGAGCCTTGCTAATATAGCCTATGGGCCCCAAATTTTTGGCATTCTTGGGGGGTTGAGAGTTCGTTTTTCTTTCTAGGAAGGCAAGAACAGAGGGGAATTTGGAGCCTCTATGTCCCAATCTCCTTCAAGCCTTCTGATATCTCCCTCCCTTGACCCATAAGCCATAATATCTCACCATCATAGCCAAAATCCCATAACCCTATGCTTTCATATCTCCCTCTGAACTTTGTTAAGCTCTTAATTTTGAATATCATTATGTCATAATCTCTCTCTCTCACCCTCATTCAACCCAAGATAACTAGCTTAATATTCATTAAACCATATGTACTCTAACTCTCTCAAAGTGCATCAAGACGCCATAATCAAGTCGTTATACATTAAATTCTTGGCATTGGAGGGACATTAAGAAGGCTGAAAGAGGAGAGAGCTCTTGGTAGTTGTAGCAGATGAGAGCTCCATTATCTTTAACACTATAATCGTCAAAATCATTGATTTTTTCCCCTATTAATCACAATGTCTAATCGGATTAACCCGTTATGAGGAGCTTAAACTCCTTAACCCTGATGTAATCCCAGTTATGATGTCGTTAACGGTCCACTTTGATTATTGAGAAAGATTTACTTGAGGTCTATTTATGCTCATGGTGATTGTTGAAGTTATTTGTATCTGTTGTTCTCACCCTCCCACATCTCATACAACCAGAGGACCCATGCCTTCTTGGCTCACCTTTTAAACATAGACCCCCCAAAAACGTTGGTAAGCCATGGTACTTAAAGACCTATAAGATAAAAAGGTTTCCATATGGTGTACTTTAATAGTCTTTATGACCAATATGAAATGTGCTTGCTTGCTAAACGGTCTACTATTATCCATATTCCTGTGTTCCCATGTATGGACTTGGATAATCCAAAGAAATATCCATGGATATACTTTCCAATGAGGAATCAGGTATAGGCAATGGTTGAAGCAATCCAAGCGACTTCCCTCTATCATACTTTGTCTTTGACATACTAAATGAATCTGGCAACATAGTCCAGTATGTCTGCCTTCATTGTTGGTTCATAAACGTACATCTCTACTCCCTTGAGAGTAGATTGAATCCCTTTATGCCTTGCATAAGGTGGAACATGAGATTCGTACATACCCTTTTCCCCGTAAATTGTGTGTAATACATAATCTATTTCAGTAGAGAAGATCACCATCTTGCACATTGTATGGTTCCAATTTCTTCCCTAGTGTATTAGCTGACATTACATTTTTGAAGTTTGGATCCATAGCATGCTCATCTATCATAGAGGATAGATCATTGTGAGTAGCTATTGATATAACATTCACCCTTGGCCTTTGTGAAAGTGCATCAGCTATTTGGTTGTGCTTACCAACTATATGAGAAATATGAAATTAAACTATGAGAGAGTGTTTTCCCACCTCATTTTCTTATGATTCAATTTAGTTTGCATCAGAAATTATTTAAGACTTTGATGGTCTGTGTGCAAAACAAATGGAGTGCCAAGGAGATAATTCTTCCAAGCATCCAGGGCATCTAAGATATCTAAAAGCTCTTTTTCATATATGCCTAGATTATTTTTTTGGTCATGCAATCTCCTACTTTCATATGCTATGGCATTCCCTTCTTAAATCAAAATAGCTCCAAGGCATTGTCCACAAGCATCACATTGGTCATATTATCTCTAAAGCAAGAATCCAAATGGACCTTGCAAAGTTGGAGGTAACAAAAGAATGGACTATACCAACAAATCTACATGAATTAAGAAGCTTTATAGGAATTTGTACATACTATAGAAAATTAATATAAAAAATATCATTCATAGAAGGCCCATTGTATAATTTGACAAAGAAGAATGCTAAATTTTTTATGGACTGCAAAAGAGAATGAAGCTTTTGGAAATTTAAAAGCAAAGCTTACCTCTCAACCCATTGTAATATTACTAAACCTTTCAAAGATTTTAAGAAAAAAACTCTTTTCTTTTGATTAATGTAAAGCCTATTGTCTCTCAAAACTTGAAATATTACATGGAGATGTTGCTTATGTTCCTCAATCATCTTCAAGTAGATGATAATGTCATCAAAGAACACTCCCATGAAGTTGAGCCTCTCCATCATTTGATTGAAGGTAGTTGGAACATTGGTGAGTCCAAAAGGGAGTACCAAGAATTCAAATAGGCCAATTTTTTTCTTAAAGGCCGTCATATGAAAATCTTTAGGCACTATCCTTATTTGGTGATAGCTACTTTTGGGATATATTCTACTAAAGTAGGTAGACCCTTGTCACTTATCAAATGAATCTTCTATCTTGGGAATAGGAAATTTATCCTTTATGGCTATCCGACTAAGCGCTTGATAGTCCACACACATTCTATAAGTACCATATTTCTTCTATACTAGTAGAACAGATGAACAAAATGGAGATGAACTAGGCTAGACCATCCCTTTTCCCACAAGCTCGTTCACTTGTCTTGTAATCTCCTATTGTTGAGCTGATGAGACTTGATAAGGAGGCTTATTAGGTGGTGAACTACAAGGTAGAAACTCTAAGGAACTATCATCTTGTCTGCTTTTGGGAGGTAGCTCCTTCGGAATGTCATCTGTAAACACATCTTGAAGCTCATTTAGGAGACTATAAAGTTCTAACTCCTCTTCAGTTTCATCTCTAGCTTCATAGGAACACATGTATCTTTCTTAGACTCCTTGATAAAAACCATCAAACAAGAAAGAGATATTTTCATTACTTTATCTAAAGTTTGAATTTGTACAAGAGGTAAAGTGTTTCCCACACTATTAACGTCAAGTGCAAGATCCTTTCCTCAATAGGAAAAGAGGACTTTTCTCTCAAGAAACTTTATAGTCGTAGCTATGCAATCAAACTATGGTGCCCCTAGGATAACATCTTCATGATTGAGTAGAGATGAAGAAATCTTCTTTATCAACATAACTTTGCACATGGAGCCTTATATTTCTAATCAACAGAGTGATTGAGACCTTTTGTCCTTTGAAATCTCCATCTGCTTGTATCACATCTCCCATCTTGAAGTCAAAAAATCCTAGCTTGGTAGCTAGCTCAACAGAAATGAAGTTGTGAATAGAGCCACGGTCAAACAATATGAAAGCATCATGCTCTCTTACTTTTTCCCAAGAATAAGAGAGTGGTGCTCCTTTTCAATGGCCTTACTCTTTTAGAGCTTCCACCATTGTGGCTCTAGGAGGGTGATTATGCTCATTTCTCTTAAGACATGCCCGGGAAACATGACCTTTCTCTCTACACCTTGATCCACTTATTATCTTTATGATAATGTTCAACCTCTTCAATAAAAATATCTTTACCTTTATAGCCCTTTTATTTTTCATTTCCTTTGTTGTTGTTATTAACCTTGGAAAAATTCTATGTCGCATTGTTCTTCCCCTTTGGCTCAATTGATTCTTTGGCTTTTGTTGGCTTGGAGTCCTTCTTAGTCCCTTGTTGTAAATGAATCCTTGAGGTAACTATAGTATGATGTATGAACTTTGTGATAGTTTTAGGTCTTTGTGAGTTGACATAGTCCCTCATCTCCTCAGATATTCAACACAAAAATTATTTTCTCTGTTCCACAAAATCTATCTTTTTGTTAAAGAGTGGCTTTGAAATGTAGCTCACATAACTTATCCACAAATTTTTTGACAAACTCATATGGGGCATCACTTGTGAGCTTATTTATGCATCAGAAAGTATTTAGTTTATTTATTCATTTATGCATTCCCAAAAGTTAGTCCATCAATGGTGGGCAAGCCTATGTAGCCAAGGTGGAGCTCCAAAGACTTGTAAATACTAAAGCTTTCAAGTGATGCCAAAGAAGACGTGGAGCCTTTATTGAATTAGGAAGATGGTTTCTTTAAGATTCCATGGTATAAACCCCCTTCCCTAACCGTAAACACCCCAACATGAAGAGAGGAATTGCAGGAAACCAGGAAGACAAAGGTGGAAAGAAGTATTTTCCACAAGAGAATGGATTCTTTGTATATGCTTGCTCATGGTCAAGATTTTATCATATGGTATAATAGAGTAGTAGATATGGATAGAAAGAAACTTTCATTGGCTTGGATTTGCATCCATAGCCAAGATCTTGAGCATAGAGTCCATCTCTAGAGCTCCCATGAGAGAGGGATAGAGAGAAAAAGAGATCTTGATTTTCCAACTTGGGCACTTGAGAGAGTGTGTGAGAGGAGCAAGAGCTTCAAAAATCCAACGAGCCCTCTCTTATATAGCTATGCAAGTGTGCAACTAGTGTTGAGTTAGAATGCCCTACACTTGACCAATGAGGTGGGAACACCTCCTAATGCAACCTTGTGGGTGCACTATGTAATCATGTTAATGTAGAACATGAGTTTGAAAGGAGGGGTTTTAAAATGCAAAAAAATTATGAAATTTAACAGAGATATATTAAAATAAGGGGTTTTTATATTAGATTTTGAAAAAAGTCCTAAAATAAGGGGTCATTTTATTCATTCAGATATGTTAAAAGAGGGTTTTTTTAATACCCCATGAATGCACATTATATAGGGGGTTACTAACTGATGAACCCCCAGAGAATGCAACTAAAGCATGCCCAACACTTGTCCATGCATGATAGAACTTGCCCCCCTCTTCTTGGGACTCAACTTGGCAAGTGGTAACACCACAAACACTTGTTAAGTTCACTCAAAGCAAGTGTAGGCTACTTTGGACATGTAGCATAGCTAAGATTAGTAAACAAAGGCTAGAGTCAACTTACTAGATAAGGAAGTGCTAATCTAACCTTACTCTATATATTTTCTCTTTCATTTAATAAAAATCATAAAATTACCTTTTTATTAACTAGCTTGGGTGCAAGACCTTTGCATAAACCTTGGAGGCTTATGAAGCTCACCCCGGGTCTCCTGTGCAAAAGCTTAGCACAGTGATTTCTCATGGGGTTGTAACCTTTAAGAAACTATTCATATAATGTGCGTTCAAATGGTATTTACTTATAGGCTTAGGGTAATAAAATGATCCCTTTTTCTTAAAACTTAGGGGTTTTTCTCTAAAATCAACTAATAATCCCCTTTTGTTAATATAATCCTAATAAAATTTTAATTTTTTTGCAATTAAAAAACCCATTCATTTGAACTCACATGGTGACTTACATATCTAAGAGGTGAACCCTCTGAGAGTGCTTTGGAGCTGCCCTTAAGCTACTCCAAAAACCTACTAAATTTAGAGATTTTGTGGCAAGTTAGAATCTCACCCTAAGGCTTTCCAGACTTCATACTTGGAGTCTAAGGTGTTGAGCTTAGCACAATAGCTTTCTATTTTTAGACTCCTATAATTGCTCTCGATCATACCCTTTGTCATGTACCTTTGATCAAGATTGGGTGGATACATTTATCCTTCATCGACCTATTTTAGCGGGTTGCCATGATTGGATGTCTGCAACATAGCTGTCTGCTGGCACTAACATAATGTCAATACTTAGGGAAATGACTCGGATGGGGCACAAAGACTCTTTGAGGGTGTCAACCTCAAGAAGTGAACCTATGAAACAAAGCTATATAAATCACTAGAAAATCTATCACTCTCTACTTAGGAAATCTGCTTGTGTCTTATCTCATGGCTCAGTCAAAATGCAACAAAACTTTTGAAGGAAGTCTAAGAGGTCTATAAAACATTATCCTATCAAATCTGGTTGCAATTTAACAAGGTACCAAAATCACAATCCATCATAATCAAGGTCCTAAAACCTGCAATAACCATTAATATACTCAAAATAAAAGATTTAGCTCACAAAAAGGTCATTAAAAAAAAACCATTAATATACTTAAATTAACAGATCACAAAGGTTGCAAACCACAAAAAAATTGATAATGGTTATACCTAAATTCAAGAGCACTTTTCTGAAAAAAATTGGGATTACCAACTCTTGAGAAAAATCTATTACAAGTTGCTTGAGAGTAGTCGCTCTCAGGCGTACACTTCAAACTTTCTAAAACTTTAGATAAAGATACAAAAATTATGTTCAAACTCAACAATTTGAGTTTTATACCTAGGCTCTTTTGGCCAGTGGTCGGCTTACAAGGTTCAAATCTCAGAATCATGCATTACAGCTCATATTTACAAAAGTTGGGCTCAATAATAGCTGGCTAAAAAATCAAAGTTTCTCTTATTTACAGAGCTTGTCTCAAAACAATAATGGGAATACAAAATTGGTGGCTTTATGAAGAGGTGGATGACTAGGAGGATACCCGTCTGGTCCATCTGCTAACATCCTCCCCTTTCTAGCCATTGCATGTCCTTGTGCAATCTTGGTCTTGAGTGTGATATGCACTTTCTCTTTAGTAGTAAAAGATTTTCTTCTTGAGGGCTTGGTGATTCTTAGTAAAAGGCCTTGGTGATTCTTAGTAACTTTTTTGCCCTGACCACCATATCTACTTGGACTACTAGATCTTTGAAGGATTATTCAAGATCGCACTCTAATTTGTTGAAGATGATGAAACAGGAAACAGAAGGAAGACAGCAACTCAGAGTAGGAAGAAGATGGAGAAGGAGAAGACACAGAGCTTGTGTACGAGATCTCTGTAGTCTGTCTCTCTGTATTGGAATAATAATTGTGTGTACAAACTCAGAGCTACAAAGCTTATATGAAACCCTAAGAGATAAGGTGTCCTTTCACACCAGATGTCCAGGGGGAAAAACCCAGTGGGAGAAAAGTGCCCCTGGTGAAGCGCGTATACACACTAACACTACTACATGTCTACAAATCCCCCCTGTAGTGATAGTGTGAATCCGTACAAGGTAGCAGATCATCATGTGTATGAGAGTAAGCCCAAAGCTTTTCGGAAAGCTTCAAACTTTTCTCGTGATAACGCCTTCGTAAATAGATCTGCAATGTTATCCTGTGTAGGACAGTAAGTTAGTGTAATCTCCCCTGCATGTAGCCTTTCCCTGACATAGTGGTAGTGAACCTCTATGTGCTTTGTTCTTGCATGAAATACTGGATTCCTTGCAACTGCCATAGCACTCTGACTGCCAGTGAAAATGGTAGTGGGTGCCTGTTGACACTCACAAAGATCTGCCAATAACCTGCGTATCCATACACAATCAACTGTTGCCGTGAAAGCTGCCCTGTACTCAGCTTCACAAGTTGATGTAGCCACTGTGGGTTGCTTCTTGCTTAGCCAAGATATACATGCATTTCCCAAGAAAAAACAATTGCCACTTGTGGAATGTCGTGTGTCAAAATCACCAGCCCAATCTGAATCGCTGTAACCAAGAAGCTGCATAGAACTGTGCTTTCCATACATATCCCCCCTTGGAAAGAACATGGCAAGATTAGGGGTACCTGAAAGGTAACGAAGTATGCGCTTCACAGCCTGCCAATGATGCATACCTGGGCTGTGCATAAATCTGCTTGCTTGTGAAACCCCAAATTGAATGTCTGGACGAGTGTTGCCTGCCAAATATATCAAGCAACCAACCGCTGCTGCATAAGTATGTACATCAAAAGGTTCTCCAGCATCGTGCATGCTCAACTTTGATCCAGTTTCTACGGGTGTAGAGATTGGCTTACAATTTTGCATACCAAACTTGTCCAAAATTTTATGCAAATATTTTGCCTGCAACATGTATATGCCATCTTCTGATTGCACAAACTGAATACCCAAGTAATAATGTAGCAAACCAAGATCAGACATCTCAAAGGTTTTTCTCAAAGCATCTTTAAATGCTTCAATTTCATCTGCACTATTGCCTGTAAGAAGCATATCATCCACATAAAGTGTTAGCATAATGAGAACTCCATCTCTCTTTTTGACATACAAAGTACTTTCTGTTGGACTATTCTGAAATCCCTGGCCAATCAAATAAGTATGTATCTTCTCATACCATGCTCTTGGAGCCTGTTTGAGACCATACAAAGCTTTACGCAATCTACATACCTTTTGCTCTTGACCTTTTACAACAAAACCACTTGGTTGACTTACATAAACTTCTTCCTGCAAATCACCATTCAAAAAAGCAGTTTTGATATCCAACTGATGCACTTTCCAACCATGATGAGCAGCAATTGCAACTAGTGATCTAACTATGGACGCACGAGAAGTAGGAGCAAAGGTTTCATCATAATCTATGCCTTTCTGTTGCGCATAGCCTTTTGCCACAAGCCTTGCTTTGTACCTGTCAACAGTACCATCTTGTTTCCTTTTTACCTTAAAAACCCACTTTGTACCAATAGGCTTTTTACCTGTAGGCAAGTCCACTAGATCCCATGTATGATTCTTATGAATAGAATCAATTTCTTGCTGCATAGCATCTTTCCACTGAACACACTCTAAAGCTTGTTCAAATGAATCAGGCTCATCTGCATCACAAAGAGTGCTAAAGCAAGCCAAATCTACTTGCTCTCTGCCAAAAGTAGTACCAGCACGTGTTTTTCGTGGCAACGGTGCATCCAACTTGCTATCCTGCAAAGTTTTCTGAACCCATTTAGGCAAGGTTCTTTCTTCCCTGAGAACTTCTTGCTCTTCACGCACAATTTCCTCTACATCATGAGGTGTCACATGCTGATCAAAAGATTGATCAAGATTATCAACCTGTTGTGATTCTTGATTCTCCACAAAAGAAGGAAGCAAACCTTCAAATACATCATGTGTCTGCATATGAGGTACATCAAAAGCAACCATAGGTTGAGCAGTAGTTTCTGCAAAAATTACATCACGACTTTCAAAAATCTTGTTTGTAGCAGGATTGTAAAGTCTATAACCTTTACTTCCACTACTGTACCCCACAAATATACATTTGATTGCCTTATCATCAAGCTTCCCACGTAACTGCTGAGGGATGTGAGCATAAGCAAGACAACCAAAAACACGAAGATAACTGACTGAAGGTTTTTTGTCATACCAAGCTTCATATGCAGTAATGGTCTTCAAGGCACGAGTAGGACACCTGTTCAAAACATGTGCTGCACAAGCAATTGCCTCCATCCATAGCTTATGAGGCAAACTCTTAGCCTTGAGCATACATCTAGCCGTCTCCATTAAAGACCTGTTCTTCCTTTCTGCAACACCATTCTGTTGTGGTGTGTATGGCATAGTGCATTGGTGTTTAATGCCTTTCTTTCCCAAAAAATCCTTAAATGCACCTGACATGTATTCACCTCCTCGATCGGTACGAAGAGTCTGTACTTTGCAACCTGTTTCATTTTCAACCATGGCGACATAATGTTGAAAAACTGCAAACACATCTGACTTTGCTTTGAGTGGATACACCCAACAAAACCTGGAAAAGTCATCAATGAAGGTCACAAAATAAAGGCTGTTTCCCAAAGATGGCGTCCTCATAGGACCACATACATCACTGTGTACAAGTTGCAACTTTCGTGTCGCTCTAACTGAACCATCCTGCGAAAATGCAAATCTGTGCATCTTTCCAAGAACGCAACCTTCACATACATGTCTTGGTGGCATCTCCAATAAAGACAAATCATGCACCATATTATGACGTTGTAAAGTCATCAAACTGCCATAACTAACATGCCCAAATCTAGCATGCCACAACTCAGCATCCTGCATGGCCTGAGTCTTTGTTTCTGCAATACATACCTGAATCTGCTTTTCATAACGATCTAGCACAAATAGTCCATTTTCCAGCGTACCTGTAGTGATAAGAGAATAACCATTCTCTCGATCTCGTACAACACATCTGTCATCCTCAAAAATGACCCGAAGACCATTTTTTGCAAGAGAGGATACAGACAACAAATTCTTCTTGATCCCTGGAACATATAAGACATCTGGCAAGCATAAATCTGAACCATCTGAAATGGTAATCAAAATCTTACCAACGCCTTTGATTGGATAAGAAGCATTATTTGCACATGTCACCTTCTTTCCTGCTGGAGCTGCATCCAATGAACAAAACAAATCCTTCCTTGAAGTAATATGCCTGGATGCACCACTATCAAAGTACCAAATCATTTGTGTCTTGTCAACACTGTAAGCAGAAAAATTTGAACATACTACAAAAGCATAAGAATCCTGCACAAAGTTTGCAGACTCTTCTTTAGCTGTAGAAGAATCACCAGAAGCTGAAACAACCAAACTTGACTCTTTCTTCTTTTCTTTAGCAATTCGCTTTTTACACTCACTAATGTAGTGACCAGGTTTCTTGCAGTAGTGACATTTACCTTTCTTCTTGGACTTGTCGGAATCACCTTTAGACTTCTCTGAAGATTGTCCTGCACTAGACTTGGAGTAATGAGCACTCTCTTTACCCCTGTTTTTGTTCTGTACAACAAGAGCATGATCCATACCATCCACCTGTAAAGACTTGTTCTTACGTGATTGATCCTCCTGCAATAGCAAAGCCACTAACTCTTCAAAATGAAGAGGGTCAGGATTAGCTCGCAAAGACAGAGTCAAAGAAGTCTGAAAAGTCAAATAAGATGGTGGTAGTGAATTGAGTGTTTTGGAAACCAAGTCCTTCTCTGGAATCACTTCATCAATGCTAAGCAATTGCTCTTTAAGATCCCTGATTTTTGTAAGATGCTCGACAATATCGTCACCTTCGTCCATCTGTATTTTGTCAAGTTGTTTCTTCAAAAACTCTATTCTGACAGCGTTTCTTCCTCCAAACATAGCTTGCAGAGTGTTCCAAGCATCCTCAGAAGTTCTGCAAGATCTGATATGTGGTGTGATTGTCCTCTTTATGGTTAAGGCAATCACAGCCATAGCCTGTGCATCTTTAGTATCCCATCTCTTTTGCTCTGGAGTGACTTGTGAGGGTCCTGCACCAACAGCTGCACCACGACCAGGCGTGGCAGGTGCAATGCTACCTGGACGAACTTCATCTCCAGATACATAATCCCACAATCCTTTACCAACCAAAACATTTTTGGCCATAAAAGACCAAAGAGAATAGTTGGTACCATCCAATTTGTCTTCGGATGTAAACGCACCAAAAATCTCTTTCTCCGTAGATTGAGCCATACTGTAGATGCACACAAGAGAGCAAAAGAACCTCCAAGAGATTCACAAATCTCTTCTCCAATCCAAGCAAAACTCTACACAAAATCTCAGCACAAAGCTAAGACAAGCTGCTTCCCAAAAGAACTGTTTACCTGAAGAAAATCTGTCAGAAAGCACACCCTCTTGATCTAAACGCCTCGGAAAAGTAACTTCTGCTACGCTGCTCAGAACGAAATTCTGAGGGCTCGAACGGCTTCGAAAGGGGGGTAAAACCCCAGGTCGCCTGATCAGAATACTCCCGGAACGTCGAGGATGCTCCCGCGAACAAATTTTTCGAAAACTGCCTGAAAACTGCGATTGCGCGCGCGGACGCGAAAACGCAAGTAGAGGCTCTGGAAATCACCTTGCTCTGATACCAATTGTTGAAGATGATGAAACAGGAAACAGAAGGAAGACAGCAACTCAGAGTAGGAAGAAGATGGAGAAGGAGAAGACACAGAGCTTGTGTACGAGATCTCTGTAGTCTGTCTCTCTGTATTGGAATAATAATTGTGTGTACAAACTCAGAGCTACAAAGCTTATATGAAACCCTAAGAGATAAGGTGTCCTTTCACACCAGATGTCCAGGGGGAAAAACCCAGTGGGAGAAAAGTGCCCCTGGTGAAGCGCGTATACACACTAACACTACTACATGTCTACAATAGGCAATGTGGTGAGCTGGAAAATCCTTCATCAAGAGTTTGAATATGGGGGAGTCTATCTCAAAGAATCCGATCATGAATGCCTCCTTGAATGTTTCCATAATCTTGGTCTTGAGTGTGATATGCACTTTGTCTTTAGTAGTTGAAGATTTTCTTCTTGAGGGCCTTGGTGATTCTTCTGAACTTTATTGCCCTGACCACCATATCTACTTGGACTACTAATCTTTGAAGGGATTATTCAAGATTGCATCCGATAGGCAATGTGGTGAGATGGAAAATCCTTCATCAAGAGGTTGAATATCGGGGAGGCATATGCCTCCTTGAATGTTTGCATATAATGTGAGGGCAAAAACATGACCCGAGTGTATGGACGAACTCATGCCCAATGGTTACCTCTACATTCATAGAATGGACCTTTTGTTGGTGGGAAGATGGTGGTGGTCCCATTGGTTGTCCTATCTTAGGAGGGTATCCTCTAGGCTTATAATTTTGGTTTGTTATGAACATGAGCATGTCATGTCCTAGGAGGGTATCCTTTAGGCTTATAATTTTGGTTCATTATGAACATGAACATGTTTTTTTCCATCGTATATTAATTTTTTGTTGTTTAAGCAACATATGAAGGTTATGCAACTCATTTATGCCTCTCCAAAATGGATAATCCTCCGTGGTATATGCTACTCCTTCTAACTCTCCCTTGAGTTTCTACCGGCTCTTCGTAATAGACAGTTTAGGGAATCATTGGCTCGCTCATGAGTGGTTCTATTGGCTGCATGTATCTAACAATGGCTTGATTTTCTTGAGTTAAAGGTGATTTTTGGCCCATTAAAGGTTGCAGTTTGTCACCCTCTTGTGCTACATTATTGGGTCCTATCTGGTACCTCCAAGGTGGTCACAATTATTGCACCATGGGAGGCTCATATGGTATTTCTCTCAAATAATTTTGGTTGTAAAAACACTCATTTATGTCATGGTTGATGTATTTCTACTTGATGCACACCACTTTAATGCTCTTAGCACATTGGTTGATTGAGGTTGCGGTGGTTGCAAATTGGGGTCCTATTGGTAAGCCTGATCCATCCTTCAAATCACTTCCTTGACTACTTGATCAACATTTTGTTTGATTGAAGTAGAAGCACTATGGTTTGTAGATGACCCACTAATGTTTGAAGAGGTACTACCAATGGTTGTGTCTGTATCCACTTTTACCTCTATGTATGTCTTGCAATTGTCAAAGCGCTTCTCTAATGACTAATTGTTCAAGTGTGGTTCATGTCTTTAATTGCAATCCTTCTTGAGAGTTTCATTTCTCAAGCTCTCTATGAAGAGATCTGATAGTTGTTTATCTTGAGGTAACTCTTGCAATGGAAATCTCTCTACAATGGGATATATAGATATATTGTCAATGTTGACTCAATTTGCCATATTCACTCACCTAAGCTTTGCATTGGGAATGTCCAAATTTAGCAACTTTTCCTCAAGCTTTATATTAACCTTCTCCTTAGTGCTTGTTAATCCCCATTTGTCCACAATAGAGGGATTTTGCACAAGTAAATACATGGTTCCCTCATCATCAAAGTATCAATTGTTGCTATAGTCCACAGGAACTATATCCTTGAACTCTATAGGTCTCTCTCTTAGTTTCACACAATAGCACCTTGTCCATTTTCAAATAGAAATTTCAAGTGCAAATGTTTCTTGGTTGGGATGGTACCGCTCCCATGGTTGTTTCTTCCTTAAAGCTCACACTCTTGAATCCGTCATCCATATAGGTGTATGATCTTTCTAAAGAAGTATTAGAAAGACTTTCCTCTAAGATTGTCTCTAAAGCTGGCAACGGTCCTTGATTGACACTCTCTTTGATTGAAATACAACTAACTTGGTCTCTAGCGATAGGTTTTCTACTCTGGTATAATCTACTTGATTGTAAATACGTCAAGAATTTACTTTGAAAAACCCTAACATGTTACCTCTTATGATGCATCTATATCCTCCAGTTGAAAGCACTTTGAGCCGCATGCTCTTGCTCTTGCAATCTATACAAATAATGCTTGATGTATATGTTTACAGCTGCTCTATTAGTCAAAATCTGAAATCGATAAATTTTTTTTCACTTTTGGCATAAATTATTGTTTTTCGTGTAAAATCCACAATACAAATCCAAATTCAATCTGGAAAAGGCCACTATGCTCCTAGGGACTAGTGCTAACTCTGGTATAAGTATAAGCTCAATATGTGAACAAGGAACATGGATCGCGATCCATGTACCTTTGTGTCAAATTTAACTAAAACTTAGCACAATGCTTCCCCTCAGTCCATTGATCCATGCTATGTGGTTCTTATGTGATTTGGATCAATCTAGGTCTCCCAAAAGTCAAACCCTAGGTTCCTCTGGTGGTGTTCGGACTTGAAGTATTTTTGCCCCTTTTTGACCCACTTCTTGAATTTTTTGGCAACCTTGATTTTGGATGTTTTGTTTGTATTGGTATGTGCTACAAGTTTGTATGGTCTCTATTCAAGAATCAAAAAAGGTACATGGATTGGAATCCATGTTCCATAAGATCTCGACCCATAATTTGATTTGATGATTACTTTGCAGTTTAAGTAGTCTACTCCACCTCTTATTTTTGGATTTCGAAAACTTTTTGTCAATCAAAAGAAAATTTTTGTGCCCTCGCTGCGGTTTTTGACTAGCTATTGGCTTTTTGATGATTTGGTTTTCTTCTTTGCAGTTTTTTCTTTGGTTCCCTTTGCAAAAGTTGTTCCAATTGTTTTCATCTATCTACTACTCAAATATCATTCTCAGATGATCAAACGTTACATGGATCGTGATTCATGTTTGACAACATGTTGGCATGAAACGTGGTCGGCAGAATGTTAAGCCCTATAGAGACCAATTCTCACCCCTTCTTTGATTTGGATCGTTAGAAATTAAAAGTCCCCAAATTTTGGTCAAAATTCTAAGGCTTTTGTGCCTTTTTTCCCAATTTCTTGATTTTGAGTGTATTTCTAGTGTCAACTTTTCTCCAAAATTGTGTATTCAGTGACTAGGAACCACCTTAACACAACGTTATTAGTTTCTATTTAAACAATCACAGAGGTACATGGATCGCAATTCATGTTCCTCCACCAAACTGGATGAAACTTCCCAGATTGCTTCCCTTGGGTTTGATTATCCCCTTTTTCCACAAATTTTTGGGTTTTGATCAAATTTCAAGCCTTGACCATCAAATTCCCCAGTTTTCAAAGTTATGTTCATCACTTACCAAAATATGGTTTTCTACAGTTTTTTCCTTGAACTTTTAAGCCCAATTTGATGGTAAAGGCTACTACTGAGCCTACTCTTAAGTGTTGAAATGAATTTAGGAACAAAAACACACAAGCAATGCAAAATTGAAAGTGAAATTAATATTGAACAATACTTTCAAAACATTGAGAAAAATACATAATGAAATGCTTTTTGTATCTCACTCAAAACTCCTTATGCCTCTTAAGAGTAGATTTAGCAAGTCCTTGACTTCTAGCCTGTACCAAGCACTAAACCCTGTGTCTAGCTTCTTGACTACTAAGGTGTAAATGGAACGGAGATCCAAATCTAAAGATAAGAAAGCTGCTTGACTTCTAGCCTCTACCAAGCACTAAACCAAGTATCTAACTGCTTGACTACTAGGGTCGTTAAAAAAATTTGGCACTCAAACAAAGTCAAAATGCAATGAAACTTTAGGAGGAGGTCTAATGGGTCTAGGTGTACTATCCTACCAAGTATGGTTGCAATTTGACAAGGTACCAAAATCACAATCCATCAAAAATTGCAATAGAACTATACAAAAAGGTTGCCTTATTGTCTAAGAATACTCTCCTCTGGTCAAAATGTCAAAAAACAACCATTAATGCACTCAAAACAGTAGATTTTGAGTTGTGTTTAAACTCAAAAATTTGAGCTTTATACTTAGGGCTCTTTTCGCTAGTGTCCAGCTTACAAGGCTCAAATCCCATGATCAGGCATTACAACACAAATTTACAAAAGTTAGGTTCAATAATCACTCAGCTAAGAAATCAGAGTTTCTCTTATTTACAAAGCTTTTCTATTAAAAAAAAAAGGAGTACAAAATTAGTGAATTTATGAAGAGGTGGGCGGCTAAGAGGGTGCATGTCTGATCCATCTGCTAACAACGTATACCAATGACTACGATAACTAGTTAGCAATTACCCTTTCTCTTTTATGGGCTTTCCTCTTTTGGTCCCAAGCCTTGACCAAGTTGGTCCATCATCACTTGTTTAATTTCCATTATTCTCTTTATTTCCTAAACTTAAGTGGTCAATTTAACTTGGAAAATACTTTTAGAAGGTTAGAAATTAATATTCATGACATTTGACACGACACAACCTTTTATGTGTGCCTTTACCAACTTGTGATTGATCTAAGAGGAGGGTAATGAATTCATTTTAAATAGAGTTAGGATGTGGAACGAGATTGGTGAAGTGAGCTTTGGAGCAAACTTTTTTTTTTTTTGGGTACCCATGCACCACTGGTGCCCCTAATCTTGGTCACCAAAATTGTCACCAATGCCACCCATGATTCTTCTCCATTATCCTCTCGTCCACCACCACCTCCACCTACCCTTTATCCTCCTCCCTATCTTCTTTGCCTCTCTTTCCCTCTCCCTCCCCATGCATATGCACCTCTTCCTCACTCACTTGATCTCTCTCTCTCTCTCTCTCTCTCTCTCTCTCTCTCTCTCTCTCTCTCCTCTCTCTCTCCACCACACCCCCCCTTCATTTAGCCCACTCCATTGTTGCAAACCCCTCAATCTCACTTCCCTATCATTTTCCCACTTCATATCTCTCTTGCTCTCTCTCCCCTTTCCCCCTCATCTCTTTCTTACTAACTTCTCTCTCCCCCCCCCCCCCCCCCCCCCCCCCCCTCTCTCTCTCTCTCGCACACACACACACACACACACACTCTCAATATGCACCCTTTAACAAATTGACCCTCATTGTCTTCCTCTCTCTCTTTATCACATTCTCTTTGTATAACCCCAATCTCTCCCTCTCTTGATCTCTCTAGACATGGAGAAAGAGAGAGGAAGTTTAGACAAGTATTTTGAGTGAGAGATTTTGAGAGAGAGAGAGAGAGAGAGGGAGGGAGGTAGACTTAGCATGCTATCAACATAGTGAATAATAAAGAACTTTGAAATGGTTCATAAAAGATTTCATCTTGTAAGGTTTTCAGTTTCTGAAACCTTAAAGATTGTATAAAGCTTAATCAAACTGATATAATTATTGAAAAAGCAATGTAGAACTGCCCAACCATGGCAAATATTGGTATTTTTGGAATCTTAAGCACAGCAAACCCCGGGCTAGAAATTTTCAGATTTAAATTCGGACAAAAACTAACCCCGCTAGTCCTTCCGGAAGATTCAATGTAAATTAAATTATTACGAAAAACTGAAGGATTGCAGTAATCATTTAAGCATAGACTTTATTAAAGGCCTCCCAGATATTTACAATATAATTTACCAATTAAGCAAAAATAGGTCAAAATATAGCAGAATTGACATTTTAAAAGCTGGCAGGTAATGGGAAGGTCATCACTGACCTGCCAAGGACTCATTTAGTAGTAGGGGGAATTTTTTGACTTGCTGGGGATTGCTTGAACTGCAAGCAACTACCTTTTACAACTTGTGCGAGCTTGTGAGTGCCAGAAAACTATAAATAGGACCCCTTGCTTCACAAATTGGACAGACTCGGAGCCTTGACACTCTCTCTCTCATCTAGAGAGAACGCTACGCAAAAATCACTAGAGATTAAGCTCTAGTCGATTAACCTAAACGGTAATTAACCTAATCCTTCTTAATTAGCAAGGCTAGATTAATCTATTTTGTTAATAAATCAAAGATTAGGCCTATGTATACTCATAAACCCTCTTTTAATTAATTATTCTTTGTTGATGGTTGTAATTAAGCTTGGTAATGTTAAGATAATTAATTATCCTAACATATTAGGGCTGAAATTAGCCAAATTAACCATGAATTATTGAGAAATTTATTAATCAGTGGTTAATTATGAGTTGGGAAACCCATGGTAATTAGGAGAAGCTCAGATAATTAATTATGAGTTATTTATCAGTGGTTAATTATGAGTTGGAAAACCCATGATAATTAGGAGAAGCTCATATAATTAATTTACCTAATTATTTTATAAGATATACTCAATTTTTAAGACAAATTAAATAGGGGAAATTAGTAAATTGATTTCAAATGCTTTGAGTTATTTATCAGTGGTTAACTATGTGGTATTGAACTTATGGTAATTAAGAGAAGCTTAGATAATTAATTTACCTAATTACTTTAGAAAAAATACTTTGTTTTTAGGACAAATTAAATAAAGGAAATTAGCAAATAGATTGAAATTCAATTGAGTTATTTATCAGAGGTTAATTGCATGTTAGGAAACATCTAATAATTAGGTCAAGCTTAGAAGATTAATTTATCTAATTACTTTAGCAAAAATACTCTATTTTTAGGATAAATTAAATAGAGGAAATTAGCAAATGGATTCAAATTGAATTGAGTTATTTATTAGAGGTTAATTACATGTTAGGAAACCCATTATGATTAGGATAAGCTCAGATAATTAATTTATCTAATTACTTTAGCAAAACTATTCTCTTTTTAGGACAAATTAAATAGGGGAAACTAGAAAATGGATTCAAATTGAATTGAATTATTTATCAGAGGTTACTTACATGTTAGGGAAACCATGATAATTAGAAGAAGCTCATAGAATTATTTTATCTAATTACTTTAGCAGAATACTCTGTTTTTAGGACAATTTAAATATGGAAAATTAGCAACTGGATTGAAATTGAATTGAGTTATTTATCAGAGGTAAAGTATATGCTAGGAAACTTGTGATAATTATGTGAAGCACAACTAAATAATTTATCTAGTTACTTTAGTAGAAATACTTTATTTTTAGGACAAATTAAATAGAGAAAATTAGAAAATAGATTCAGAATGACTTCAATTATTAATTAAAGGTTAGTTAAATCTTAGGAAACCCATGATAATTATGTGAAGATTAGATAATTAGTTTAACTAATTATCCTAGTAAAATTACATTATTTCTAAGGAAAAATAAAAGGGGGAATATAATAAATTAATCCAAAATACTTTGATATAAATATGAGAGGTAGAAAAAACTTTGGAAAATCCATGATAAATATCCCAACCTCAGATAAATAGTTTAGGTATTTATCTTTAATAAAAGTAACCGATTTTGCGTATAAAATAGACAAGGGAAATTAGTAAATGAATTTATCTAATTACCAAATAAATACCTGAGGTCTAAAATCACTATTGAAGTGTGGGGAAATTACCTCAGCATAAATGGATGGTATAATAAATTACTATCAGTAAAATTTTACCTAATGTAGACCATAAGTATAGGACCAAAAGGTTATTAATCAAATTTATGAAAATTACTAAAGATGGAACATATTCAAATACAATTTAGGGAGAGTAACCCGTTACTGGATGGAAATTTATTATTTACTAAGGTTAAAATGAAAGATAGACTAAGGAGAAACCTAGTTAAAGGACTTCCTAAATTAAATGGTAATTATGGGAAATTACTTATAGCATAAATAAGTTACAGGAGGAATATCTCATCTAATTAACCATCAAGGATACTTACTTACTCCAAAAATCCTTATTTTTGGGTAGAAAAGGAAAAAGAAGATTATTCAATTAAACTTCTAATGGATTGAGTCTTTTTATAAGGCTGCCCATATGGCTCCAAAAAGAACCAGGGGAAATCCTCTTAGTGAGGAAAAGGATGTTAGCAACAAGTGAAACAAAGCCACTAATGACCATGAGGCTGGGCCTAGCCATAGGCCGACTGAGGAAAGTTTGCAGGCTCCAGCCCAGGAGGAGCAGATGGCCGAGCAGTCCTAGATGTATTTCTATTTTGTTCACTTAAAATCTGTCATAATAATCAATATCTAATTCTCCTAAATGATTTTCTCATATTAAACTGATCATTTAATGTGGGGAAGTGCCAAGGGAGAAAAAGCTAGAATATTGGTTAAGTTAGCAGACCGGCCACAATAGGGATCCAAAGGAGGGAAAATAGGGATCCAAAGGGGGGGCCATTTGCAAAAGAGCCATGTGAAACAATGGGCCAAAAAGACCCTAAGGTTCAGCCCATTAAGACTTCCAAAATGCTAAGGTTCCAAAATTCAAAGGTTGTGTCCAAAGGTCAACCCTAGGGAAAATTGGATGCTTAGTGTGTGCCCAAAAAGTCTTTCTACATCCCTACATGGGAGGGGGCGAGCCCCAAAGCTAGGGGATGAGAGAGAAAGCCACACACACACACACAAGCTCCCTTTACACAAAGGGAATGAGGGACACATGTCAGCTCCCTAGGCCAGATGCCCACAAGGTGTGCCCAATTCCTATTGGAAGACCCTTGAAGTGGACCAATGAGAATTAAGCTAGAGTAAATCTAGTTTAATTAATTTAAAAACATTTAATAAAAGAAACCAATGAGAATTAAGTCTCCTAGAAGACTATTGGGCAGTCTCCCAAGGGGTCCAATGAGCATTCAGGAGCCCCATGGCTTGCCTGATTCCTATTGGCCAGGAGGCAAAGGGGTCCAATAAGAGTTTAGTTTAATTATTTAATTACCTAAAGCTCTCACAAAAGGGGAAAGGGGGACACATGTCTAAAGGCTATCACTTATGCTGCTTAATTCCTATTGGCTTGACCTGGGGAGGTCCAATGAGGCAAAGGCCAGACTTATTTAGCAGCTAGGGCTCGCCCAAGAGAGAGGGGAGGCTGATTTTTGCTTGGCATTGACACACACACTCTCACACTTGACCATGTGTGAAGGGAAAATACTCTATCTCCTCCCAAGCTTTAATGGAGAGCTCATCACCTACTCCAAGCTTGTGAGATAGAAGCCTACATCAACACTCTCTTGGCATGTGGATGCAAATCCAACCAAGATCCAAGCTTCAATGCATGCTCATCTTCTCTACCAAGCTAATTACTAAGCTAAGCTATGCTAATATGAGTGATTATGTGAGGAGATGTACTTCTTTCTCGTAAGATACTTCTTTTTCCTCTCAATCTACTCTCATACCCTGCTAGCTCTCACCATCTTCGAAGGTGTGTGAGGTCTTGGGTCTGAGAACGGGGATAATTCAAGTTGTGTTTGATTAAGTGTTTTGCTTGGTGTATGAAGCTTTCATCTTCATTGCACTAGCTAGTCTTGAAGGAACACAAAGAATTGTATTGTACAATGTCTCTCTTGATGGGAGAAACTATAATACAAAGCCTTTTGGAGGGGGGACCGGCCCCAATGCTAATCTGGTCCTCAACTGTTGTCAATAGCTTAATTGCTCTCTCTCTTTTGAAAGTATTGTCGATGCTATCTAACTAGGTGTTATGCTTTTTGTTGCTCTCTCCACCCAAGCACTCTTGTAATTCTCATTAGGAATCTATTCTAATGAAATGCCCACTATGTTCATGCTAATTTCCGCTACACATAAGATTTTAGGCCATTAAATGTTACATTGGTATCAGAGCTCAAGGTTTCTCTTTTCTTGCTCAAGAAGGGAGGTCCTCAAGCTAGCTACAAATGGTTGGTATTATTAATTGCCTGTGAGTAAGTAGAATAGGGATTTTTCAGCCTTGCAGTGCGCCTGCCTTTGTGCAGTTAACGGGGCATCACCGTCGAGAGCTATGGTCTTAATAGTGGAGTCCTACGGGGCTTGCCTACGGCTTAACCACTATTGAGCTATTAGAAGCTTGACAGGAGCCGGTGCTGTTTTGGTGTCGAAAGACCCTCTCTTCTATTCCTTGCAATTAATGGTATTCGAGCCGCGGGTACAGTAGCTTGAGTGCTTTTTCTAAAGGGGTAAAGAGGAGTAGCAACTAGGGCTTGAAGTGCCAAAGTACACCTAAAAAGTTTACACCTAAAAGTTGTTAGAATGGCTGACAATAGTAAAGAGAGTGAAATTAATGTTGATAACTTTGATTTTGCTCATGAGCAAGCTACTAATGATGCTTCAATGCTTGTTAACTATCTTGTTTCTAGGCTTCAACAAGCCATGGGCAATCCATCTCTCCAAAGTGAAGTGCAACGGCAGCTCCGTGCTCACGGGATTCTCCAAGTTCATCACCATGACGAGAGAACACCTAGGAAGCCTCCTTGTGAGACTACCAAAAGAGGTCTCTCTCCGATTCGGGAAGAAGAAGAGAATCCATATGAAGGGCTCAAGAACTTACTTCTTGATGATGCATCTCCTTCCCAAAGGAGAACTCAAGAGCCTCCACCGAAGGAACGAGAAAGAAGCGAGTCTCCCGCCACCTCGGCGGAGATGGCTCCACGAAGACGGCGGGCTAAACGCTCTCCATCACCACCAAAGCGGAGAAGACCATTACACTCTTCTCCACGCCATAATTCAAAGAGGGATGATAAAAAGCAAGAGAAGAAAAAGGAGAAAAAGAGGACACCCTCTTCTCCATCTTCTTCATCCTCTTCCTCTTATGAAAGCTATGGTGAAGATGACAAAGATCAAGACAAGAAAAAGGCGAGAAAGAGGTCACCCTCTTCTCCACCTTCTTCAAATTCTTCATCTTCTGAAGAAAGTGATGGTGCAACTTTTGAACCATCAAAAAGAAGAGGCCATAGGAAATCCTATGCCGCATGGAAGAGGTCGTCCAAGATGAAGAAATTCAAAGAGGGAGGGAAGAGCATCTCTTTCCTTACCTATGATGGCACCTTCGGTGCTACAGACAAAGTTTTGGCCTTTATCCAACAATTCGATGCGGCGTTTGGAGATGAGGGCTTCACGGAGTCCTCTAAGCTACGCCATGTAGCTATGCACTTTCAAAAGTCCGCCAGACAATGGTGGTCTAGCCTACGAGCCAACGGTGAAGCTCCACGAACATGGAAGGCTTTAAGAGCTTCCATTATGAAGCAGTTTTGGCCACCGATGCCAAAGACAAAGTACTCACCGAATGGCGAAGCTTAAAGCTCTCTCCCAATGAATCCATCCACAAATATGTAGACAAGTTTTGGGACCTACAACTCAAAGCCACTGTCTTCAAAAAGTTGGATTTTGGAGAGCAAAAGCAACAATTTTGTGCGGGCTTAACCGAAGAAATGGCGGAGTATGTCAACTCCCAAAGGCCACGTACCATATCGGTGGTAATACACCATACTATGGTGGCCTCGCGAATCAATTTCCAAACGGGGGGTAAAAGAAATAATAAGCCCCCGGAAAACAAGGATTCCAATGAGCCTAAGGGGAAGGACAATGTCCAAAAGTCTCCTAAGGGCAATTCCAACAAAGCTAAAGAGAAGGGAGTTTACAAAGGAAAGAATAAACTCTCTCCTGAAGAGCTTGAGCGTTATCGTAAAGATAACCGTTGTTTCAAGTGCGGCGAACAAGGGCATGCGTACCGCGCTTGTCCCCAAAAGAACAACCGCCAAGATCCTCCTAGAGCTTCTTTGGTTGAAATCCAAGAGGAGGAGATTCACCAAACTCACCACAAAGGATCTCCTCTGTGCCATGCTTGGGGAAAGGTAAGAGAACATGATGCTTTTATTCTCTTTGACCCTGGTTCTACTCACAATTTCATATCTATGGAGTTAGCCACCAAGCTAGGCATACAATCCTACGAGATGGGAGATATCCTATCCGCAGACAGTGCCTTCAAGGGGCAAGAAGCTTCAGTCACTCCCTTAATCGGGAAATTGAGGCTTCATGTCCAAGGCTATGTGGACAAAGAGGACTTCTTTATCTCTCCTCTCAAGCATGAGGATGTAATCCTAGGGGCACCATGGTTTGACCGCCTGGCTGCCCATGTTAAATTTCCTGAAAGGAGAATCTCCTTTAAGTTCAGGGAAAAGGACATGTATATAGATGCTAAGGAGATGGGTAACACCATCCCCATTGTACATACACCAGCTTTCAACAAGTCAATAAAAGCTCTATTTCCGTGTACATGATTTTTGTTAAAGATTCTCAAAATGAACCTAATGCTTTAGCAAAAGAAAATAAAAGCAACCAAAAGGAATTAGAGTTATCCAATTTTCTCAAGGGGTTTCAAGATGTCTTTATTGACGACATCCCTTGTGAGCTACCTCCTAAACGAGGTAATGACGACCATGCAATTGAACTTCTTCCAGGAAGTTCACCGCCTAACAAACCTCCTTATAGAGTTTCTCAAGCTCAACAAGAGGAGATAATGCGGCAAGTGCATGAGTTAGTTGAGAAGGGCATGGTTAGACCTAGCTCATCTCCATTTTGCTCACCTGTGCTATTAGTGCAAAAGAAAGACGGCACATATCGTATGTGTGTCGACTATAGAGCACTAAATAGGATCACTATCAAGAATAGGTTTCCCGTTCCACGGGTAGAAGACCTATTTGATAAGCTACAAGGATCGACCTACTTCAGTAGGATTGACCTAAAAAGTGGCTATCATCAAATAAGGATAGTTGATCAAGACATTGTAAAGACCGCATTTCGTACTACATTTGGTCTTTACGAATACATTGTCATGCCTTTTGGCTTGACTAATGCACCAGCCACATTTAACCGCTTGATGGAGAAGCTGTTCAGGCCTCATCGAACCTTCACTGGAGTGTTCTTTGATGATATTATCATCTACTCTAATTCATTGGAGGAACACAAGCAACACCTCCAGGTAATATTTCAAGTTTTAAGAGAGAATAAACTTTATGTTAATCGAAAGAAAAGTGAATTTTTCTTGCAAGAGATTCAATATTTAGGTCACATTATCTCTCAAGATGGAATCCAAATGGATCCATCCAAGTTAGAGGTAATAAAAGGATGGCCTAAACCAAGGAATCTTCATGAACTAAGAAGCTTTATAGGTATGTGTGCATACTATAGACGCTTCATAGAAAAGTTCTCACAAATTGCGGGACCATTACATGACCTAACAAAGAAAAATGTTAGGTATACGTGGTCTGCTAAGGAGAACAATGCTTTCGAAAAGCTTAAAGAAAAGCTTATCTCTCAACCTGTGCTTACACTACCGGATCTCTCAAAACCATTTGAGGTCCAATGTGATGCTTGTGGTGATTGCCTTGGGGCTGTTTTGCTCCAAGAAGGGCACGCCATAGGCTATGAGAGTCGAAGGCTCGACCCTGTTGAGCAAGCTCTAGGCATATACGAAAAAGAACTCCTTGCAGTTCTACATGCCTTAGACTCATGGAAGCACTATTTATTGGGGACTCCTTTCATTCTGCGAACGGATCACCAAAGTCTTAAGTACTTCATGACGCAGACCAAGCTCTTCGACAAACAAATGAGGTGGGCAAATTTCCTTTCGCAATTTCATTTTCATATTGCTCACATTGCTGGCAAGCATAATCAAGTAGCCGATGCACTCTCAAGACGCCCGAGAGTGAATGCGGTTTCCATAGCAACTCACAATGATCTATCTTCAATGATAGATGAGTATGCTATTGATCCCGATTTTAGAGATGTGATTTCAGCCCTTGCATTAGGGAAGAAAGAAGAACCATTTATTTTACAAGATGGTTATCTTCTCTATGGCAATAGACTATGCGTTACTAACTCACTACGTGAGAAAGTAATGTATGAATCTCATGCTCCCCCATATGCAGGGCATAGAGGGATTCAGTCTACCCTAAAGGGAATTGAAACATATTTCTATTGGCCTACCATGAAAGTGAACATACACGAGTATGTTTCCAAATGTGTGGTATGTCAAAAGACAAAATTTGATAGAGGGAAGCAACTTGGATTGCTTCAACCCTTGTCAATCCCTAATTCACCATGGGAGAGCATATCCATGGATTTTATCTTTGGATTGCCTAAGTCTATCCATGGGAATACAGGAATATGGACGATAGTAGACAAGTTCAGTAAACAAGATCATTTTATACCTGTCAAAAAGACTATCAAAGCCCATCAAATGGCAACCCTCTTCATTTCACAAATTTTCAAGTACCATGGCTTGCCAATGTCCATAGTGTCGGATAGAGATCCTAGAATGACCAGTAATTTCTGGAAGGGTCTCTTTGAGAATTTAGGAACAAGGCTAAACTTCTCTTCGGCCTATCATCCACAAACTGATGGCCAAAGTGAAATAGCTAACCTAACCATTCTCGATCTACTAAAAGCCTATGTAACGGAAGTAGATCAAAGATCCCAATGGGAGAAGTACTTACCCTTAGTAGAGTATGCTTACAATAACACTGTACATACTTCTACAGGAAAAGCACCTTTCGAGGTAATTGAGGGAAGATCAAAAAGTCCCTTGCTACTTAAGGTACATGGGAAGATCTTCGCTGCAGATGAGTATAGCCGAGACCTACAAGAATCTTTCCAAAAGATTAAGGATGCTATCTCTATCTCACAGCAAAGGCAAAAGACTGCTGCTGACAAGCACAGAAGAGCCCAAACTTTTAAAGAAAACGATTGGGTCTTGTTAAAGTTTCCCAAGGCTCGATTAAGGCACACGACGGGCAAGAATCCTACGGGCCACCAAAAGTACTATGCTAAACTAGCAAAAAGCCTTACAAAGGAGAGCCACCTCAAGAACCAACTATTGAAGACCCACCGGAGATCGAGGACCACGAGGAGGTGCTGCAGCCCGAGTCCATTCTCCGACATGAAGACAAGGTATTAAGAGGCGGTAAGACTATCAGACGATATCTTATTAAATTTAAGAATTATCCTTTTGAAGATGCTAGATGGATGCAAGGCATACAATTAAAGGATAACCTAAACCTTGTCAATGCTTACAATGCTTCCCAAGAGTAAGCAAATGTACAAAATGTTAAAAATGAACAAAAATTTTTGTCTTATAAGACTCTCTTTTTCTTTATTTGTGCACAAAAATGAAGTAGTATGCATGCTTAGATCAAGTTTGCGGGGACGAAGTCTCCCAAACACCAAAGTAGAGCTTGTCACTCTACTATGGAAGACTGATAGGACTAATGTGCAGACATGCTTGCGGCAGCCTCAGGCTCTCAAGCGCCAAATGGACTAGTCATCCATTATGGAATGATGTCGTAGGGTAACATAGGGATCCTCTACCCGCTAAGAAAAGGACTCATGCATATGCTTTATCTTCTCTACACCATAGTCGAGGACGACTATGATTTCAAGAGAGAGGTAATGTCATAATAATCAATATCTAATTCTCCTAAATGATTTTCTCATATTAAACTGATCATTTAATGTGGGGAAGTGCCAAGGGAGAAAAAGCTAGAATATTGGTTAAGTTAGCAGACCGGCCACAGTAGGGATCCAAAGGAGGGAAAATAGGGATCCAAAGGGGGGGCCATCTGCAAAAGAGCCATGTGAAACAATGGGCCAAAAAGACCCTAAGGTTCAGCCCATTAAGACTTCCAAAATGCTAAGGTTCCAAAATTCAAAGGTTGTGTCCAAAGGTCAACCCTAGGGAAAATTGGATGCTTAGTGTGTGCCCAAAAAGTCTTTCAACATCCCTACATGGGAGGGGGCGAGCCCCAAAGCTAGGGGATGAGAGAGAAAGCCACACACACACACACAGGCTCCCTTTACACAAAGGGAATGAGGGACACATGTCAGCTCCCTAGGCCAGATGCCCACAAGGTGTGCCCAATTCCTATTGGAAGACCCTTGAAGTGGACCAATGAGAATTAAGCTAGAGTAAATCTAGTTTAATTAATTTAAAAACATTTAATAAAAGAAACCAATGAGAATTAAGTCTCCTAGAAGACTATTGGGCAGTCTCCCAAGGGGTCCAATGAGCATTCAGGAGCCCCATGGCTTGCCTGATTCCTATTGGCCAGGAGGCAAAGGGGTCCAACAAGAGTTTAGTTTAATTATTTAATTACCTAAAGCTCTCACAAAAGGGGAAAGGGGGACACATGTCTAAAGGCTATCACTTATGCTGCTTAATTCCTATTGGCTTGACCTGGGGAGGTCCAATGAGGCAAAGGCCAGACTTATTTAGCAGCTAGGGCTCGCCCAAGAGAGAGGGGGGGCTGATTTTTGCTTGGCATTGACACACACACTCTCACACTTGACCATGTGTGAAGGGAAAATACTCTATCTCCTCCCAAGCTTTAATGGAGAGCTCATCACCTACTCCAAGCTTGTGAGATAGAAGCCTACATCAACACTCTCTTGGCATGTGGATGCAAATCCAACCAAGAGCCAAGCTTCAATGCATGCTCATCTTCTCTACCAAGCTAATTACTAAGCTAAGCTATGCTAACATGAGTGATTATGTGAGGAGATGTACTTCTTTCTCGTAAGATACTTCTTTTTCCTCTCAATCTACTCTCATACCCTGCTAGCTCTCACCATCTTCGAAGGTGTGTGAGGTCTTGGGTCTGAGAACGGGGATAATTCAAGTTGTGTTTGATTAAGTGTTTTGCTTGGTGTATGAAGCTTTCATCTTCATTGCACTAGCTAGTCTTGAAGGAACACAAAGAATTGTATTGTACAATGTCTCTCTTGATGGGAGAAACTATAATACAAAGCCTTTTGGAGGGGGGACCGGCTCCATGCAAATCCGGTCCTCAACTGTTGTCAATAGCTTAATTGCTCTCTCTCTTTTGAAAGTATTGTCGATGCTATCTAACTAGTTGTTATGCTTTTTGTTGCTCTCTCCACCCAAGCACTCTTGTAATTCTCATTAGGAATCTATTCTAATGAAATGCCCACTATGTTCATGCTAATTTCCGCTACACATAAAATTTTAGGCCATTAAATGTTACAAAATCTTTTAAAGTTCATATTTAAATTAGCATTGCATACGTAAGTTAGGAAGGATAGACTGGCTGAAACGGAAGGTAACTTTCAACAGGCATTTATTTATAATGTAGGAAAGAATTGTTTGGGTTAAAACTGGTTGAAATTATAGGAAAGATATGATTGATCATCCTTAAGACAAATTGTCTCAAGACACCTCTGACTCCTTGATATATTTTGATGATAATGATTGGCTTTGTAGCCATGGATAAGTCGGTTACCCCCATGAACGATGAGTTTCTACTCCGTGTCATGTCTTGATGTTTCTACATAAGTTAGGATACCGGTTTTTATCCTAGGGGAGCCGCCCGGTTGTCTGGGCAACTGGTTTGGTGTATGGGCACCCGGAACCTTGGGTGGGGGTTTATCCACTCCGGATTATGAATAAGGAATGGGTGCCGTATTTTCACCCTCAGGTGGTCTTGAGACAAGAAGTGTACTGGTCATGGTTATTAGGGACAATGTTTTGATTGACAGTACCCTGTCTTAAGTTTACAGATGTCTGTTTTCTAAAAGAATGCTTTCAATGCTATCTTCAAGGAATTACTGTGATGGAACGCTAAAAGAAACCATTATTTTAATTGTTTAAACAATGCGATAATAAGATAAATGAATCTTGTGTGTGTGTGGGGTGGTAAGTGGGGATTGACGAAGGTTGTCAATCATGGACGGGTGGACCTGATTAGTCAGGTAACTATCCATCCCTGCGCACTAAAACGTTTAGGAAACTTCTTCACTTGGAAGAGTCGTCCACCAGCTGCTGTGCCCTCACATCTGTTAGGGGGGAAAAAGCGTTGGTTGAGGATACCTTGCCCAATTGTGGCAGTTATAGGGCCGAAATAGTTTTTTGGATTTTTAATACGTTGTCCCGTTTCTGCTGCGAGACAGGACTAGGTCTTCTTCTGAGGCTATAGACCCAAGCCATTGTCAATGGTAAAGGTCTATTCCTTGGATTTTTCTTGTTTAGAGACTTTGATTTTTATGAGACCTGGAGACCTGACAAGGATCCCATCCCTTTCTTGGTACTGGGTGGTTGGGGACCTTACAAGTCGTATCAGAGCCTGTGTTAATTAAAGTCTTGGACCTAGGGAAAAGTTTAAGGCGTTAGGTTGAAATACGTGATCTTTGACAAATTCAATTAAAGATGTATTTAATTGAAGAGAGGGAGTGGAAGGAAGAGAGATAATTATCTTCATCCTTGCAGGAAAATTTCCATCAGGCCTATTGCAAATCCATGGATTTCAACGTAAGGTTTATAAGAGCTTGCCTATCCCTACACTATTCAATGCAAAAAAGCATGATGAAGTGGCTAGATAAAAGATTTTCTCCTTCCACTTGGAGGATCAGCTGGTCAGGATCTGGTGGAATTTTCTTCATTAATGCGGGAGAGTTAGAAGGTTTAGAACTAAATATGAAGAGACTCAACTGGGCCGAAGATCTTCAAGTGATTGAAGTATACTTTTTCATTGGAACGGAGAATCCAGAGGAAACCCTTGTAATAGGTGTTGTCGAAGTATCACAAAATCAGTGGGTGTTTGATCAGGTGTCTAAAGTAATCTACCCAGGTAGAATTGGGGCCATAGGTGTAGGCCCTAGTTTTAATGGACCAAAAGATGTTGTATATTTTGATCCTATATCTGATCCACCCAAAGTCCACAAGATTCTAGTATAGGGTTGTCGTCACCCTTGTACATAGTAGGACCTTCATGGATTGTATTAACTCTTCTACATACTATGGTTCTCATCGGTATGCTATAAGCAGTTTTGTTTATGGTTTGGTAATTGTCTTCATCCTGTGTGCAAAAGTTTGAGTATTAGATAAGTTAAAAGCATAAGTAAGAGAGATTTCATATGGTACTAAATTCCACTAACTCAATTTCAGGGAAATACTCACGTAAATAGCCTTTACACTATTAATAAAGAGAAAAAATTACTACTAAAGCAAGTTCAACTCCCTACTTTCAAGGGAGAGGGACCCAATTTAGAGCGATATGCTGAAGCGTGGCTAGATGCTATGGATGACTATTTCAAAGCTGCAAGAACTGCTCTAGAAAACCAAACAATGTTGGGTATGTTCCATCTCAGCGGAGATGCCAAACTTTGGTGGAAGCAACACTGCAGAGATAATCCCACGAGTAGTCCATCTTGGGAGAAAATGAAGCAGGCAATCAAAGAACGTTATCTCCCTCCTACACATCAGGCTATCAAAATGAACGAGTTCTTTGGTCTACGCCAACTAGGACTTTCATTAGAGGAGTACTACACCAAGTTCATGTCTTTACGACGCTATGCTCCCCAGATGACCATGGAGCAACAAATTACCCGTTTCTGTCAAGGCCTCATCAAACCCCTGAGTACACGTCTCGAAGCCATGAGGCCTACATCAATACAGGATGCCCTTCTCAGGGCTAAGCCTCTTGCAGCCAAAGGAACCAACTCTATAAGGAACTATAATGGATTTAATAACTTTAGGGGACGAGCAAGGGGAACTTTCAACCAAGGATACCAACAACGTGGACTAGCTGCAGTAGTAAACCTGGAGCAGACCTTCCCAAACGTTAGGTGTTATGGATGCAATCAAATGGGACAGTATAGAAATAAATGTCCTGAAGAGCAAAACCCTCAAACTACTGCTAGAGCCATTCCTCAAAATCAAGGAGATAATGTACGAGGAGGTAGAAATGGAGGACGAGGTAGAGGAAGAGCAAGAGGAGCAAGATCCTATGCAATCATAGGAGAACCAACCTTATGATGAATAAGGAAGATAAAAGAGCCACTCGCTTGGCCATAGTTAGCAATCTTAGAGCTTTGTAAACCACTATAAATCAATAATGTAAAAACTTGAGTTACTTATATATTATAATGGTATACATGATTTTCTTCTCCAAAATTACTTAATGAATCTAAAGTTAAGTTGGTATTTAATCAAGAGATTAAGGGTTGATCTAACAAATGAGACAGAGGTTCTCGATAATATAAGAAGAAATTGAATCTTGAGATTGAGATAGTCATTAAGCAACCAACTCATATTCCTTGTGCACACGATAGCCTTCCTTGAAAAATGACCCAGATATGAAAGTATTAATTTACGAGACTAATAGGAAGCCGAAAAGAACTCTTGGTATGATACTTCTTAAAACCCTTTACATAATGTTGTTCAACCAGGTTAGAGCACAGAGAGGGTGCCTCTGGAGAAATGGTGGAAGCTTGTGCCGAACCCAGATTGCTCAGAATGGCAAGAACACGCCGAGCGCGTACAGATTGGCAAAGTTGAAATACATGATACTTGTCGAGCACTGATTGTTGACAAGGTGGATATATGGATCTTTTATGAAATCGATTCAACCTGGTTTTTGAGATGATACAAATGGTTTATAAAGGTTTTTAAGATGGGATCAACACTAAGAGTTTCTTGAGGAAAAATTGACTAACAGGCAACTCCAACCAGAAACTAGAAAGAACTCTTAGAGTAATCAGTAACATTTGGTAAAGTGGAATGGCTATCCTTTCGAAGATGCCACTTGGGAGGATGAATTTCTCTTCTCAAAGATTTTCCAATTTCGGTTGAGATGAGGGCATCTCAAATTCTTAAGTTGGAGTGATTGTAAGATTTCCAGTTTCTGAAACCTTAAAGATTGTATAAAGCTTAATTAAACTGATATAATTATTGAAAAAGCAATGTAGAATTGCCTGACCATGGCAAATATTGGTATTTTTGGAATCTTAAGCACAACAAACCCTGGGCTAGAAATTTTCGGGTTTAAATTCGGACAAAAACTGACCCCGCTAGTCCTTTCGGAAGATTCAATGTAAATTAAGTTATTAAGAAAAATTGAAGGGTTGCAGGAAAAGGCCTCCCAGACATTTACAAGATATTTTACCAATTAAGCAAAAATAGGTCAAAATATAGCAGAATTGACATTTTAAAAGCTGGCAGGTAATGGGAGGGTCATCAGTGACCTGCCAAGGACTCATTTAGCAGCAGGGGCCGCTTTTTGACTTGCTAGGGACTGCTTGAACTGCAAGCAACTGCCTTTTACAGCCTGTGAGAGCTTGTGAGTGCCAGAAAACTATAAATAGGACCCCTTGCTTCACAAATTGGATAGACTCGGAGCCTTGACACTCTCTCTCTCATCTAGAGAGAACGCTATGCAGAAATCACTAGAGATTAAGCTCTAGTCGATTAATCTAAATGGTAATTAGCCTAATCCTTCTTAATTAGCAAGGCTAGATTAATCTATTTTGTTAATAAATCAAAGATTAGGCCTATGTATACTCATAAACCCTCTCTTAATTAAGTATTCTCTTCTGATTGTTGTAATTAAGCTTGGTAATGTTAAGCTAATTAATTATCCTATCATATTATGGCTGAAATTAGCCAAGTTAATCATGAATTAATGGGAAACATACTAATTAAGCTTAGATTAAATCGAGATAATTATCAGAGCTGCATGAGACAGTCATTAAGCTAAAAAATTATCCTATAATTTTTTGAGTAATTTTCCTTATTAATTAGGCAAAATTGCACTGCTTTTTAGAGAAAATTAAAGAGAAAAATAATCAAATTGATTCAAAATGCTTTGATCTATTTATCACTGGTTAATTATATGTTCGGAAGCCCGTGATAACTAGGAGAAGCTCAGATAATTAATTCACCTAATTACTTTAGCAAGAATACTCTTTTTTTAAGACAAATTAAATAGGAAAAATTTGTAAATTGATTTCAAATGCTTTGAGTTATTTATCAGTGGTTTATTATGTGTTGGGGAACCCTGATGATTAGGAGAAGCTCAGATAATTAATTTACCTAATTACTTTAGCAGAAATACTCTCGTTTTAAGATAAATTAAATAGGGGAATTTAGTAAATTATTTCAAATGCTTTCAGTTATTTATCAGTGGTTAATTATGTGTTAGGAAATCCGTGATAATTAGGAGAATCTCAGATAATTAATTTACCTAATTACTTTATCAAAAATACTATGTTTCTAGGACAAATTAAATAGGAGAAATGAGCAAATAGATTCAAATTGAATTGAGTTATTTATTAAACGTGAATTACATGTCAGGAAACCTGTGATAATTAGGTCAAGCTCAGAAAATTAATTTATCTAATTTTTTTAGCAAAAATATTGTGTTTTTAGGACAAATTAAATAGGGGACATTAGCAAATGGATTCAAATTAAATTGAGTTATTTATCAGAGGTTAATTACATATTAGGAAAATAGTGATAATTAGTAGAAGCTCAGATAATTAATTTATCTAATTACTTTAGCAAAACTACTTTTTTTAAAGAATAAATTCAATAGGAAAAACTAGCAAATGGATTCAAATTGAATTGAATTATTTATCAGACTTTACTTACATGTTAGGGAAACCATGATAATTAGGAGAAGCTCATATAATTAATTTATCCAATTAATTTAGTAAAAATACTTTGTTTTTAGGACAAATTAAATAGGAGAAATTAGCAAATGGATTCAAATTGAATTGAGTTATTTATTAGAGGTTAATTACATGTTAGGGAACCCGTGATAATTAGGAGAATCTTAGATAATTAATTTATCTAATTACTTTAGTAAAAATACTCTCTTCTTATGACAAATTAAATAGGAGAAATTAGCAAATGGATTCAAATTGAATTGTGTTTTTTATCTGAGGTTAATTACATGTTAGAAAAAAATTGAATTGAGTTATTTATTAGAGGTTAATTACATGTTAGGAAACTCGTGATAATTAGGAGAGTCTTAGATAATTAATTTATCTAATTACTTTAGTAAAAATACTCTCTTCTTATAACAAATTAAATAGGGGAAATTAGCAAATGGATTCAAATTGAATTGTGTTTTTTATCAAAGGTTAATTACATGTTAGAAAAACCGTGATAATTAGGAGAATCTCAGATAATTATTTTATCTAATTACTTTAGCAAAAATACTCTGTTTTTAGGACAATTTAAATACGAAAAACTAGCAAATGGATTGAAATTGAATTTAGTTATTTATCAGAGGTAAAGTATATGCTAGGAAACTTGTGATAATTATGTGAAGCACAAATAATTAATTTATCTAATTACTTTAGTAGAAATAATCTATTTTTAGGACAAATTAAATAGGGAAAAATTAGCAAATAGATTCAAAATGACTTGAGTTATTTATTAGAGATTAATTAAACCTTAGGAAACCCGTGATAACTATGTGAAGATTAGATAATTAGTTTAACTAATTATCCTAGTAAAATTATATTATTTCTAAGTAAAAATAAAAGGGAAAATATAGTAAATTAATCCAAAATCCTTTGATATAAATATCAGAGGTAGAACAAACTTTGGAAAATCCATGATAAATACCCCAATCTCAGATAAATAGTTTAGGTATTTATCTTCAATAAAAGTAACCGATTTTGCGTATAAAATAGACAAGGGAATTTAGTAAATGAATTTATCTAATTACCAAATAAATACTTGAGGCCTAAAATCACTATTGAAAAAAATTGCCTCAGCATAAATGGATGGTATAATAAATTACTATCAGTAAAATTTTACCTAATTTAGACCATAGGTATAGGAGCAAAAGGTTATTAATCAAATTTATGAAAATCCTTATTTTTGGGTAGAAAAGGAAAAAGAAGATTATTCAATTAAACTTCTAATGGATTGAGTCTTTTTATAAGGCTGCCGACATGGCTCCAAAAAGAACAAGGGGAAATCCTCTTACTGAGGAAGAAGATGTTAGCAACAAGCGAAACAAAGCCACTAATGACCATGAGGCTGGGCCCGACTAAGAAAAGTTTACTGGCTCCAGCCCAGCAGCAGCAGATGGCCGAGCAGTCCCAGGTGGATTTCTATTTTGTTCACTTAAAATCTTTTAAAGTTCATATTTTAGTTAGCATTGCATACGTAAGTTAGGAAGGATAAACTGGCTGAAACGGAAGGTAACTTCCAATGGGCATTTGTTTATAATGTAGAAAAGAATTGTTTGGGTTAAAACTGGTTGAAATAGGAAAGATATGATTGATCATCCTTAAGACAGCTTGTCTCAAGACACCTCTGACTCCTTGATATATTTTGATGCTAATGATTGGCTTTGTAGCCACGGATAAGTCGGTTACCCCCATGAACGATGAGTTTCTACTCCGTGTCATGTCTTGATGTTTCTACATAAGTTAGGATACCGGTTTTTATCCTAGGGGAGCCGCCCGGTTGTCTGGGCAACTGGTTTGGTGTATGGGCACCCGGAACCTTGGTTGGGGGTTTATCCACTCCGGATTATGAATAATGAATGGGTGCCATTTTTTCACCCTTAGGTGGTCTTGAGACAAGAAGTGTATTGGTCATGGTTATTATGGACAATGTTTTGATTGACAGTAGCCTGTCTTAAGTTTAAAGATGTCTGTTTTCTAAAAGAATGCTTTCAATGCTATCTTCAAGGAATTACTATGATGGAACGCTAAAAGAAACCATTATTTTAAATGATAAAACAATGTGATAATAAGATAAATGAATCTTGTGTGAGTGCGGGGTGGTAAGTGGGGATTGACGAAGGTTGTCAATCATGGACGGGTGGACCTGATTAGTCAGGTAACTATCCATCCCTACGCACTAGAATGTTTAGGAAACTTCTTCACTTGGAAGAGTCGTCCACCAGCGGTTGTGCCCTCACATCTGTTAGGGGGATTAAAGCATTGGTTGAGGATACCTTGCCCAATTGTGGCAGTTATAGGGCTGAAACAGTTTTTTGGACTTTTAGTACGTTGTCCCGTTTCTGCTGCGAGATAGGCCTAGGTCTTCTTCTAAGGCTATAGACACAATCCATTGTCAATGGTAAAGGTCTATTCCTTGGATTTTTCTTGTTTAGAGACTTTGATTTTTATTAGACCTAGAGACTTGTCAAGGATCCCATCCCGGTCTTGGTATTGGGTTGTTGGGGACCTTACACATCTCTAGTGGTAAAAAAATCTCCCATACAAAGAAAACATATACAAATTTCAAAGGCCATAGATGTGAAGATGTGCATTGTTTTCACAATACTTATATGTTATCAAAGACATAATGTGATCCCATCTTGAAATGGCTGACTATTCTTTCAATGCCTGCCCATTAGCGTGTACACAAACCAGCATAATATTTATCTTTAGTTATCAAACAATAATTTCACTCATGTATGTGTAAAACAAGCTATCTAGTGCTCAAAAGTGTGATCAATATTGTAAATCCATGCCATATCATAAATGTTTGGAATCCTTTATAATCCACTTTCAACAAAAAGACATGCAAAATTTGAAGTTTTCATGTCATTAAATTTCAATTGTCTTATGCGCCTTGTTGATATTGCCTCATCACGATGAGCCATCCTCTTGTGGCCTCCAATGTTGCTCCTCATGCTCGTCAAAGAAAAAACCATTGTCATACATGCAAGAAGCTTGTTTGGTGTCTTTCTTTTGGAACATTACCATTTTGAGTGTTTGCATTTGCACAACACAGTCTCTCATAACTCTATATTATTTACGTTGAAGATGTCAAGAATATGAGGATATCATTATAAGGTCTACACTTACCACGCATCCTCTTATCCTCTTGTGCTACCATATGGAATAGAGCACACCACAACGATTGAATGGTCCCAATAGAATCCTTGGCCATGTTAGAGATAAGATAGTTGTAATGCATGGTCTTTGCATGCTAGTATCACTAGATTTACATTCCAATCAAGGTACTCCCTTGCCAAAACAAAAATGTCTATAAGATGCTTTGCACCTAGATGGTTCCATGCTAGAACTCCATCTTTGACAATCCCAATGACACTTGTGAATTGTTGGAAAATTACAAACAATCGCATTAACAATGAGCCACTACCTTCTATCTGTCTATTCGAAAGCTTCATCTGGCCTTTGATGCAACCCTTAAAAGTACATGCCAATCTTGCTCTTGATTTTCATATCTAATGTTTTAGGTGGATCTATTTCTAGTATAGATGCTTATTTAACTGCAAAAGAATTCTATTTATTAGACATTGTTCCTTGGATGATATGATTCCTTTGCATTTCAAGTTGGAAATACCAAAAGAAGTTTTTGGTGACAAAACATTCTCCTCTTCATGAGGGGGATTATTGCATTGCATAAAAGTATCTGTCAAGGCAAGGTCTTATAAGTACCTCCATTGATTCCTAACATTATAAGTCTTGGCATGCATGGGAGTGACCTTACCTCCAACAATGTGTGGGCTCCTCACCTTGACCTTCAACCTCTATTTCATTGACACGATAGTGGTTGTTTGGTCCTCTGAGGATCCTAGAGCCAAAAAAGTGGGAATGAGGTGCACTATCATCATCAATGTCGGCCACTAAGTTTTTGGATGCCAATGGTCCATGACAAGCTTCACACTTGGAGTATTTGTTCATATTTGATGAGGTCAACTTTGTGATATTAACAATTTAAATCCAAACCATATCTCTTTTACTCAATCTAAAGTTTGGGCCAAAATTACTCATCTGACAATACAGTAGACACATCGTGGCATGCAGATTCCAAGTTCATGTGGTTGGCATTCAAGTGCTGAGGTTTGGCTTGCTTGTGGTTGTCTTGCATGTAGAAACAGTGACACGTAGTTGTTGTTTCTTAGCTGCTAGAAACTAGAACCTTCATTGAGACCACAAGGAGGTCTCCACTTTGGCAATCACCTCTACAACAATAGAAAGTTACCAATAGTGGATCTAACTCTCTAGTTGCTAGAGGGCCCTTAAGAGGCAAAGGAAATAATGTTGTGTTTCTTTGTTGTTGTTGCTCTCTTGCATAAATTACTAAAATGAGGCGGTCTCTTCACACAGCTAGTCCAAGTTGGGTTAAAAGTTAGATAAAGCCCTTTAGACAGGTAAACTTCAAGCAACAGATCAAACAAAGACATTGATACTAAAATGGAAATGGAAATAGTAATTGAAAATGATGCATCGTCTGGAATTGAAACTCAAACTAGATTATGTTCAAATCAGTACAACTACAGTATGATCCAAAGGATTGATCTAGGCTTAATGACAAGAGAATACAAGAGCACAATGAGGTCCAAGACACTAGACTCAAGAGCATAGTACAATAGAGTATCATCATGAGTATCCTCATAGTTCATCAATTTAAGTAATGGCCCCTATTTATAGTTGCCAAGTTGGGATTTTGACTAATTGTCCACTATGTAGTTACCACAATAACTACCTCATTAATTACCAGTGTAGCTGTCAATATGAGTTCTTGTCTAGGGATTGTTCCCACCATCTACATGTCCTTCCCCCCAAAAGGGGTGTTTTACCCTAAGTATACCCTCAGACTAAAGTTTTGACCAAAACTTAGTATCCAAAAGACAAAAGACAGAGTGTCAAAAACGGGGAAAAAAAAGGAAATTATGATTCTAATAATATCTTTGTATGAAAACTTTAAAAAGTGCTTAGAAACTAGTGCTAGAGACTTGGGGATGCTTTTGGATAAATTCTGGCCAATAATCCATTAGCAGGATTTACACGTGTCTGAGAAGTGAATTTGACAGCCAAAGTGAACTTTTGACTTTACACCCATCTTTTGCAAGTTGAGTAGAGCACATAAACCAAGTTTCATTTCATTTAGACATATAGATTGAGTATTGAGAGTATTTTACTCTTTCGGGGAGATTCTTGGTAAGAAGGTGATGAATTTGTGCAAGTTTGACTTCCAAAATTTGTTGTGAGCACATGTGCATGTTGTACAAATCAAGGAGCACCTTGGGTAGAAACGGAACTCCATTCTGACCAAAGAGACATTATACGTGTATGTTGTCTTTGAGACCACATTGGGAGCCAAAGGATACAATTGTGTACACCCTTGTGATCTAAAGAAATCAAGAAGCATATAGGCAAAATCCCATTGAATTTGAAGCATTTTTGGACTTGTAAAGGACAACGTACTAGTATAGGTAAAGTGAATGCTACAATTGATCATATCTAGTAGAAAAAGTATTGGAATCAACTTTTGAAAAGTGTTGTGAGTTGCTAGTGTGGTGGAAGTACTCTAGAGTGAGTTTCACTTCATTTGGACCAGATAGACATCATACTCATATGATGTCTACATGGAATCTTTGGGGACCAAAGCTGACATCAAAGAAAACCAGGGTGTTAAGCACCACAAAAAAAGCTTAGGGACCTAGTTTCACCCAATTTGGATCATCTTTGTCTTAGATAACCTCCCAGAGAAGGTGACAACAACCAAGACAGAATAAGGAGAGATCAAGCTGCCAAGGGATGTCAAAATCACAAAGGAAAACTTTAGGTGAACAGATCATATCAAGGAGAGTCTAAAATTGAAATTTGGGCCAAATTTGAGCTTAGAGAGATCATACCTATATGAAGTCTCCAGGAAAATATAGGGGCTAGACAGAGATTTTAACCAGCCAAGAGCCTTCCTTGTGTCCCTAGGATCTTATTTTTCCTTTCAGATAAGATGCTTTTAGACCATTTCATAAAGGAAATCAAGTCCTTATATATAGTTGTGTGGTTGAGATTAACCCTCTAGTGATACCGACCAGCACCATAGAGCACTTAAGTGAGAATCACTAGTCTGACAAAGAATTGCAGAGTCAAAGTTGTATACAAATAGCCAGAACAAAGGATCCTACAAGTTGATGATCATTTTGGAGTGCAAAGTACTTTACAAGTTGAGAAAGTGGTTGGAAATTAGATTAGATCAAAGAGCAATTGCAAGTAAACTTTTAATGTAAGAGGTTTGGGTTGACAATTGTGTGTGTGAAAGATTTGATGAATTTGAGATCTGGAACAATGTTTTCAAAGAGACCAAAGAGTGGTAGGAGATTAGATTAGCTTAGTGTCAATAGAAGAGAGTGTAAACCAAGGAAGGATAGATCTACTAGCACCAATCATAGAAGAGGGCAGTGCTTTTGAAACCTCTTCTGAAGGATCATACCAGTCGATGGCTAACCAACAGCTTAGAGGTTTCCAACAGCAAGGGACTATGGGGGGTAGCTCCTCCCAAAGTACCCTTAAATATACCAAAATACATGGCAATATTCCTAAAGGGAGCAAATGAATGCCCCTGGAGCCCTAATGTATGCTGATGTTCAAGGACTTCAATGCATGTGTATTGAAGAACGGCCAACACGAGGACTGATAGTAATCATGGTAATCGACAATGGTGATAGGTACTACATGAGGAGGGAAACCACTATCACATTGTCAAAGACCCAAAAAATTACAATCGATATGGAGACAAGGTAGAAAAAGAGAAGATGGTTATGGAGACCCAAGATTTATCTCTTAAACTCACTCTTTTTGGAGCCTTCTACATTCATGACAAGAGAGTAGTGAGAATGTCTACAATCTAGGAAAATATTGGGATTTATAAGCATGCAGAGGGAAGAGTCACCTCTTCCTACCAGTGCATGGAACCCCATGTGAATGAATTAAGCATAGACAAAGTCCTGTACTTGTTTTCATATGATTCTATAGCTGAAACGCATATAAGTACGGACAAGAATATGAGCCAATTCACCTAGAGGATGTAGGGAGAGTGATAATGCCAAAACTGTTGGCGCAGGCTTTGGAAGAGAAGCAAAATCCCATAGAAACCCCTAGCAAGTCTACAAATCCCTTTGTAGATGATTACAACACCACATCACAATCAAATAAACATCCATTGTCCAACCGTCAAAATCATAAACATCCATTGCCCAACCCTCAAAATTCACAAACATCACCGCTATCATTTCAAGCATGGCTCAAGAAATTTGAAACACTAGACTTGAACATGAAAGGGGGTGGATATCAGGCAATGTCAGGGCTAGAAGCACCACCAAAACAACCACTCCATTAGCAATACCATGATGAGAGTAGAACGAAAATTCCAAATCCGACCAGGAATGAAGGTTTAACAAGGAGTATTCTAAAAATAGGGATCCAAGGAATCACGTGGAAGAATTTGTGCACATCATTTGAGCTGAGGAGGTCCTAGACATTCCCAAAGAGTTTGTAGGATTTGGGTTACCTCTTGGTGAAAGCATGTTAACGTGTCACACTTTTTCATGCCCCGGACAATGCTAACTAGCACATTTTTGACATATGCTAACTAGTACAATAACATGAGCTACATCTCCAAGATCTATGAGGTATGATATATAGATAGAAAGCTCTTGAAACAAGGAATTCAAATGTACAACCCTTGATAAATTTTGATATTATTTATAATAATGCCCAACTTTTTAAAGATGTGCTAACTTGAAAATGCTAACTAGCACAAAAAGCGCGACACTTTAACATGCTTTCACCCCTCTAGAGAAGGATGCCACCATCTGGTTTGATTCCATTCAACGTAGAGATTTTGAGTCAATGGCGGAGGTGTTTGACAAGTTTATTGAGGAATTCTCTCAAAGAGGGATAGCTCATAATACGGTCTTGCAAAGCCATAAATTCAAGCAAAAAGAAGAAGAATCGATTTAAAAAAATAGCTTAAGGCTGAAACGCTACGTCAAATTCTACCATGTGAAAGAGTTACCAATGCAGTCTAGAATTATGTTGATATTTATCCAAGGACTGAGGAATGCAGACCTTCAGAAGGATCTGCATATGAAGAGGAGAACAATGCTAAATGAGTTGATCAAAGAAGCTCTATACCTAGTAGACAACTGTGCTATCTACAAGGAAGGTGACTATAAGGATTTAGATGATGATTTGTCATCATAGCAAATTGGATCAAAGTCCACAAAATCAGCACAAATGAACAAAGCAGTTGTAAGTTAAGAGAAACTTATTGAAGAAGTGATCAAAAGGATAAGCCCATTTGCTAAGCTCTAGGCTAAGCAACCCAAGTGGGGTGCCATCAAGAAAAAAGTGGCTAAACATGGGACAAAAGAGTGTTACTAAAACAAGGGATATGTGAGAGAGCGACAATCCCCACCAGCCCAGGTAGCACCTCCTCAAGTACCACCAATGCCTAGGTATACAATAGGGAATTTTCTAGGACCATTAGGGGTTGAACATCCATAGCTAGTTTGGGGGAAACAACCACCTCTCCCAGGATCAAGACCAGTATGCATTAGGTAATGCACCAGTTGTAGAAGAACCGAAGGAACAAGCCTTAGTAACTATTCCCTCATATGACGAAGAACCAAGTGGATATATGGTTGGTTCAACATACTACCCCAAAGAGCCAAAAACACCAGAACCTTGGAGCATGATTGGAAATGTTGGACCGCCAACAAGAGCTTATGCTGTAGGAGAAGGTATATATAGTTTGGATGAACGTACACTTTTGTTCATACTTAATGGTGGCTTAGCAGGAAAAAGGCATGCCTATCAACAAAGAGAGTCTCTAGGAGTGCCTCAAAAACCATGAGGACATTGCTACAAGTGTGGTGGTGACCACCTGATAAAAGATGGTCCTCTTATGGAGATCATTATAGTGAATGTGTATTGTCCAGATTGTGGCATTACTCATTTGATTAATGATTGTCCAAAAAACCAAACAAAATGGTCAAAACAACATTGAACATGTTAGAGACAATCCCTTCAAGTAGGGGTTTTGAAAATGAAATGTTCATACCTACACATGTTGTCACAAGAGTGCAAGCTCAAAAAGCAATGAAAGAACCAATAATTGAGGAACCAAGAACAGATGCACCCACTCTTGAATGGAGAAGTCATCACAATACTTGGAAGGCTAGGAAAACATGCATGAGAGGTAGGAAGGAACAAGAACAAACTCCTTAGCATAAGAGATGAAACAAACTAAGGAAAAACTGAGAAAACTAGAAGGTGAGGTCAACAAGGAAAGGAAACCCTTGAGACAGAGATGGAGAAAAATGGGTAACCAAAAGGTGCAAGCTCGAGAGAATCTGTACTAGTTGAAATAGTGAATGAACCTTTGGATGAAATTCTGGAAGCATATGAGACACAGCTTAAAAATATCTAGACCCAATAACAAAGACGAATGATGTACCCATCAGTGAGATGGAAAAGCAAAGGCTCAAGATGTGTCAAAAGATTATCCAAATAGCCCAAGCTTTGTTAGAACCATCGGCAAGAAAACCAGAGGGTTTGAAACAGATTCCAGCTCCAACACTAGTGGTCCCACCAAGATATGAGCCCAAAAGGATTGCTGAGATTCCCACAGCTGAGTTAGAACCCTTGAAGCTAATAAAAAAGCCAAGGGTAGTGATGAATACCATAGATCAAGTATTTGAGGATTTCAAGATTTCCATCCTATCATACCCGAGGCCTACAAAGAAGATGAGGGCTTAGATGAGCTTTGGAGAAAAATACAAGAAGCAAACAAGGAAATTGAGTTGAGCCAGAGAGTTAACGAAACCAATAAAAGAAAGGATGTCTTTCTTCCATGTATTGAGGAATTTGAGTCGGAATCTCAAGTAGACATAGAAATTTGCTCATATTGGTGGGATAGAGGATCTGTAAGATCTTTAGAGAGCTAGCCTTAGTCTCTAAGAACCTTACCCTCCTACATGGGATAGCATGAAGCAAATTCAGATGTAAAGGTGGTACCATCACAAAGACTCTCTTTGGGAAAGGTGATGGACTCTAAAGGATTGATAGAGATATTGTCTACACCAGTGACTTGCAGCATTACGCTAGCTAATCTTCTCCGAATATGGCTGAACATTTGGAAAATGCTTAGAGAAATTTGGGGTAAAAGATCCAACATCACAGATACACAAAGGGATCAGGGAGTTGGAAAATCCTTAGATAAACACGTGACTAGTACCCTTATATAAGGTAGGAGATTATTGTGAAGGCAAGGATGACAATACTACAATTCCTATTGTGTTCCAAGGTACTGCAACCATGGTAATTCTTGCTAGAGGGATTGGTGCGACCATTGCAACCAAAAAAATATGGAAAAAATGAGGACAACCTTTCTTGAGAGCCATAAGGATGAAATTTCAATTAGCAGATGGCTAAACCCTAAACCCTTAGGATTTATAGAGAAGTGATTGTTACTTCTTATGGAATTGAGTATGAGCATACGTGTGCTATAGTGGATTTTTTCAAGAAGAACAACTACGGCATGAGGACGAACATTCATGCGACAAATGAAGATGGTCCAAGACTGGGGTTATGATCATATATACCTCACGCACATGGAAAAGACAACATGAATAAACCTTAAAGACTATAGTTACAAAGATGTGTATGGAACCCCTGTTGAGGAGTTTGTTTCAGCTACATTGGTAGGATGTAAGCTTCCAACTTGGTTAGATAAGCCAAAGGAAGGATGTGTAGATCATCTCAATGGGGAAGCTTAACACAAGAAGAGTGTATTTTGGAAAGGGCTATTGAAAATAAAGAATACATTCTTGAACCCTTCCCTGAATAAATTATACAACCTTTACAATGGATGCATATTCTAACTACCCTAGATGTGTGTGCTATTTCAGATGGTCCCACGACAAAGTTCTGCAACAAGGATGGCTATGACGTGGTTCCATGCTATATGGTGAGAGTGAAAATAAGAAAGAGGCAAAAACAATCTCTGAACATTCCAAAAAAGACAAACTGGTGGAAATAGATGAAATGGAGTTGTTCTACAACTCACCAACATCTTGAACGAGATGAGGATGCTGATAATGAATGCTCTGACAACCCAAGTGAACTAGAGGAAACAATAGTAGATGTTATTGTTGACCGTTGGGTCAACAACACAACATAACTCAAGTTTCATACCAAAGTCTTATCTTTTGCGAGTTATGAAATGCTGCGGATTATGGCTATAAACGTCATTTGTAATGAGTAGTTATTCTAGTTTCAAAAGCCGGGGTGCAATGGCACTTCCAGATTGTAAATACAAAGCCATTTGACCCCTTCAACCCCAATTTTGGTTAAACCTAAGGTAGCCTTAGTATATAAGGTACCTAGGTCATTTTGTAGAAAAGGACTTTTAATCATAATCAAATTTTAGCGCTGCCGTCTACTGTGTGTGAGAGAGAAAGAGAGTGAGCGTGAGCTTCATCCTCTCGCTACGCCCAGCTCGCTCAACACATTGGAGATCCGACAGCACCATTGCGGTAGGCTCGAGGAGAGCTACATGACAACGCCAAGCATTCCCCGCGAGACGAAACGCACACGCCGACGCATCTACGAGCTATTTGTGGCCGTAAGTGTATCAAACAATGTCTGTTTTTTGCGTGCTAGTAGTCTATAGAATCATGGCGACATAAGCTACGCATAGGTACTCATAAATTTCAGTTTCGGGCACTTTCAAAATTCGGCTCTGTCATCCTACGCGTTTTCCGCAGATGGGTTTTGAGTGAGGGTTTTGAGTGTAGAAGCTTAGGGATAGGTGTATCCTAGTGAGGGGATGGTGTTCCTTAAGTTTCGTATGAATCTGGCATGATTAGGTGAGTTACCTTCCGTATATGTGTATGTGGCTAGGTGGTGTAGTTGAGAGCAGTGAGGTTCTTGATTGTGGTTTAGTTGGCCTTCCTGAGTGTTGTATGTGTAGGATGGTCTCAGCCTGACAAGCTTAAGAGATTTCCTCCCTGTGCCTATCGTGTCATCTGTGTCCTCGATTGACATTATGTTGATCTAGGTAGTGTTTGCATGCAGTTCATGGGTGTGTGAGTCTATCCCGTCCAACATTGGCGCCGTTGCCGGGGACACAAGGACCTAAGTAGGTTTCCTACTAACACTCGTGTGATGGTTGCTTGATTTAGTTTTGGCTAAAGAAAGCATTTTTCTTAAGTGGATAGCCAAGAAGCGTGTGTCTTGCCGAGGGTCTGCGACTAGATAGGTTTAGCTAGGATTTGTGGATTAGTGTAGTTGTTGGTGGTCGAGTAATTTGTGAGGTGATAAAAGCGTTTACTAGTCCGTGTGTGCCAGTGAAACGTTTTTCTACTCATAGATGCAAAACCCCATATGATTTGTAAGAGTAGCTTTAGGTAAGTGATTCGATTCTGATCTAGAGCTATTCATCATTGAATTATTTGCTAAAGTGCTTGATTGCATTTGAAATCACGGAAAAGTGTGCTTTTGAGGGTAAAAATGCATTAAACAATCTTTTGTGGATATTTTTGTATGACTGACTGATGTAGTGTATATAAAAGAGCATTTGCAAGGGTTCTATGAAGAAAACCCGCAATTCTGTAAACATAGACATTCTACACGTAGGATGTCTCAAGGGGGTTCCAGAGACTAGATTTGAAAATTCTGACTGCACCAGTGGGTTCAGAGGGTAGGTTTTACCCTAGTAACATATTGACTTCGGTGTTTTTCCCTATTTTTGTTGACCAAAAGCCAAAAGGCGGAGTCAAAAAACGTAAAATTTCTGAAAAGGCTTAAATTGAGTGATTGTTGCATGTTTTTGCAATTGTGAAGCATACTTGCACTTGCTGAGAGCATAAGGAAGCATCAGGGACACTTCAATCTCAAAAAATCAGCAGTAGACATCCTACGCGTAGGATGTCTACATGGTGATCTGGGCATTTTTTTGAAAATCTGAGGTTACCACTGTGTTTAGAAGGTAGGTTTTACCCTATTTTCACCTGGAAAGTGGAAATTTGACCAAATTTTGACAGATCAAATCCAAAAGACGAGAATTGCCAGACATCCTACCCAAATTGTGTCCAAGGCCTAATTTTGAGACCAAACCATAGGATGACTCCAAAGGCATGTTCTAAATGTTGTATTGAGTGCATGTGATCAATTTCATTTCATTTGGGTCATTGAAAGGAAGATTGAACAGACTTTTGAAATCTAAACCAAAATCTAAGCATACCAGTGGGTTGCTGACATCAAGGGGAAGCTGTGGGACAAGTCTGGGGTCAAACAGGCCAAAAAGACATCCTACGCGTAGGATGTCTTCTGTGTGATTTTGGACTCTAAACAAAATTTTGACCATATCTTAGTGATCAGCACCTTAAGGAGAGTCTGTGGTTCAGATTTAGGGAAATTCTGAGCAGTTAGACATCCTACGCGTAGGATGTCTACTACATAATTCTCAAACCAAAATTCTATTGTGACCATACCATGCTGTCATATAGCCGTAGGCAAGCCTCCTAGTCAATTTTGGTCCAATTTGGAGCTGATTTGACTTAGGAATTCATCAGAACAGACATCAGGATTTTGGAACAGATTCTTGAGCATTTGACCAACCTATAGGTGTCAGAATCAAAAAGTAAAAATAGCTGTGAGTTAAGCACATCAAGGGGAAGCTACAGTGCAAGTTTGAGCTGAAACAGAGCAAAAAGACATACTACGCGTAGGATGTCTCAAGCTTGATTTAGGACTCCAAACAAACCTATGAGCACACCACTGTGATCAGCACATCAAGGAGAAGTTGGGGTGAAAATTTCAAGTCATTCTGAGAAAAAAGACATCCTACGCGTAGGATGTCTCAAGGCCATTTTTAGGTCCAATTGAAATTTTGAGCATACCATTGTGTTGTTGGACTCAAGGGGAGTCTCTGGACCAAATTTTGTTAAATTCTGAGCATATAGACATCCTACGCGTAGGATGTCTCCAAGCCAGATTTAGGGTTCAACTGTACTTTTGACCATACAGAAGTGTTCACAGTGTCACAGAGATCCCAAGTTTTCTTCCATTCTAAACTGCATTTCACTGTTTTGGCCATAACTTTCACAAACGGTATCAGATCGGAAAAGTTTTTATATCAAAACGTAGCCTGAGAGCCGCCCTACAGATCTTAGAGCAAAACTTGAACTAAATGTATGCCAACGGCAACCATTTAGTTCAATTTTGAAAAAAAAACATCGTTTGAGGCCTCAAAATTCATCCGGAAGTTAGGGGTGTCTATAAGCGACAATTTGCGAGAATTGTGACGAACCGGTTGCGGTTTTGGACATAGTTTCGACTTTTCCCTAACCAAAGAACTTGAGCACAGTGGACTAAGTCTACTTGAACCAAGCAAAAGCTCTTAAGCCCATAAATTATGTCTACCCTAGATTCAAATGTAGCTTACACAAGCTTGGAGATCCCGACGATACAGGAATATCCTCCCACAATGGATCTTCCAAAGTTGCAATTGATAAAGATCCATCATGTTGAGAGAATTTGGATGATTGGTCATGAGAGTGAAGGACTATATAGATACATTGACGACAATGAGGTCCATCTTTATAGGTGCTCAGATCCATACCTAGAAGAGATAACGGATTACAAGCTCTTATATGTCTACACATACGGAGTTGACTGTCAATGGAGATCTATAGTTGTCGACAAGTATGGACGAGAATACAAAGTTGTAGAAAGCACAAATCCACAAACTGTACTAGAAAGAGGTGGATATTTGGTCAATGAAGGACCACAAATGCCTCCACCAAACATGAGAATTCCTATAGGAATTCCAAGAAGAGAGCCACCAGGATTCCCTTCAAGAGCGATAACGAGAGAAGGATTGGGAGAGTCTCTTGTTAGACTTGTAGACAATCGACGAGTTAGACCATCCCAAGTCCAGAAATGGGTAAACAGAAAATACTCTGGAGATAAAGATCCGAGAGATCACGTAGCGGCTTTTAGAAGAGTGATTAGAGCAGAGGGAGTTTCAGATTTTGCGACACAGTTTGCGGGATTTGGATTGTCTCTAGAAGATGATGCAGCTACATGGTTCGATTCGGTGGAAAAATGGGATTTTGAGACCCTAGATGAGTTGTTTGAGGAGTTTATTGAAGAATCTTGCCAAAAGGCATTGCTCACAATACGATCTCGCAAATCCATAGATTCAAACAGAAAGAGAATGAATCAGTACTCAAAGCATCATTACGGCTCAAGAGATATATTAAGCTCTGTCCGAGAGAGGAATTACCTACGCAAGCACGACTGATGCTAATCTTTATCCAGGGAATGAGACATGCGGGCCTTCAGAAGGATCTGCATATGATAAGGAGAATGACGCTAAACGAGTTGATCAAAGAAGCTCTTTATCTAGTGGATAATTGTGAGGCATACAAAGAAAAGGACTTAAAGAGTGTTTCACAGATAAGTGAGTCCAATGCCAAGCCAACGACACCTATTGATCAAGAAAATCTTATCGACGACTTGGTCAAGAGGTTGATTCCTCTTGTAAGGTCTGATTCGGGAGAGCCGAAGTGGTGTGAAATTGGGAGAAAATGGATGAACCATACGGGGGAAGAGTGCTATTATAGCATGGAAAATGCTAGGGAGAGGTATGTACAACCTGTTCCAGAAGCACCTACTCCACCTAGATACATTACGGGGAATGCGCCAAGGCCAGTAGGAGTTTTAAGGCCACAGCTTGTCTTAGGACAACAACCTCCGCTGCCAGGTGCTAGAATGCAGGTAGACATGAGATATATGCCAATGATGGAAGCATCAAATAAACCAACACTAGTACCAGCTACAATGTGGTATAGCAACCAAAGTTAGTACTACCCTTTGGAGCAACAAAATGTGAGAGAAACACATGGAGTGGTGAGGCCGGTACAACCTCCACCTCCTGGGTTTCAGTCGAAAGAAAGAAGGTATGAAATGGACGAAAGGACATTGCGATTCATTGCAAATAACGGCTTATCTAGGTCAAATCTTGCTTATAGCCAAGAGGAAATGCTAAAAGAATCTCCTCAACCAGAGACAGATTGTCACAAAAGTCGTGACAACCACTTGGTCAAACAATGTCCTCATACGGAGATCATTGAAGTAAATGCTTATTGTCTTGAGTGTGGCATCACTCACTTGATCTCCGATTGCCCAAAAAAACCAAACCAAACCAGGAAAATCACGACAAATGTATCAAGGATTGTTCAGCTCCCTAGTAGCTCAGAAAATGAAAATGTCGTACCAGTTCAAGTGGTTACGAGAGCACAAGCTCAAAAGAAAGCTGATGAGAATCCAGAGACAAAGAACACAGAAAGTGACACGAGTCCAAAGACAGATGATGGACCAAAGACAGACGCAACTAGTCAGAAAACCAAGAGGAAACGAAATAGTTGGAAAGCTAGAAAGACTAGGATGAAAGCACGTAGGGAACGAGAGCAACAATCCCTAGCTGAGAAGCTTACCGAAGCTGAGGAGAAGATAAAACAACATGAGGAAAAGGAGGCACCTTCTCTTACACAGATGGTTAAACCTCTAGAAGAACCATCCACGGATGAGAAACCGAGAAGTGCTAGTTCAGGAGGATCTGTGTTGGCAGAGAAGGTTAATGAGACATTAGATGCCCTCTTGAAAGCCTATGATGCGAGGCTAAAAAAAAACCAACCCAAGAACAGAGGTGGATGGCATATCTCTATACGGAACTAGAAAAGCAAAGGTTTGAAATGTGCCATAAAATGATTCAAACAGCCCAATCTTTACTAGAACCACCAGGTGCAAAACCTGAGGATGTGATCCGTGTCATGCCTACACAAGTAATCCCACCAAACCAGGAACTAAAAGAGCCAGATTCTAGTCATGTGCTCAGACAAAACTCAAAGACCCAGCAGTAGAACCAAGGATAGTACTGAATACCACGGATAACTCTTCCAAGGGATTTCCCCAAGATATACCTGAGGATTGTAAAGAGATAGATGGTCTTGACGAATTGTGGAAACAAGTCAGAGAGGCCAATGAAGCCGATGACCTAAGAAGACAAGTAGACAAGACTGGTGATGAACGAGGATTGTTTCTACCACCAATAGAGGAATTTGAGACTGGATCTCAAATGAATCTAGACTTGCGATCGTGTTGGGGCGACAAAGGATCTGTACAATCTATGGATAGTCAACCCCATTCGCTAAGAACACTACCATCCTACATGGGAGAGTACGAGACCAAGTCAGATGTGGTTGCAGTCCCATCACAGAGACTGTCTCCCAACAAGGCCATCTATTCAAAGGGGATAGTAGATATTCTATCTACCCCAGTCACCTGTACAATAATGTTAGCCGAGTTGCTCAGAATAAGACCAAACATGTGGGCTAATGTGGGTAAATGTCTAGAGAAATTTGGTGTTAAAACCCCAATGACTCAAATTGAGGAGAGCATCAAAGAGCTTGAAATGCCACAACTAAATACTAGGCCAGTGCCATTAAACAAGGTAGGCGAGTATTACGAGGGAGAAGATGGAAACACCACCCTTCCTATGGAATTCAATGGTGTAAAAACCATGGCAATCCTTGACAGTGGAGCTGGTGTGGCCATTGCAACCAAAAAGGTTTGGAAAAAATGGGGAAAACCTGCCTTGATATCCACACGAATGACCCTGCAGCTTGCAGACGGACACAAGGAAAATCCCATAGGACTGCTAGAAAAAGTACTTGTTACTTCTTGTGGCATTGAATATGAACACACTTTTGCTGTTATTGACTTTGGCAAGAAGAACAACTATGACATCATTCTGGGAAGACCGTTCATGCGACAATTGAAAATGGTCCAAGATTGGGGTTATGACCATATATACCTCAGACATATGGAAACCATAACAAAGATAAACTTGAGGGACCATAGCTATAGGGATGTGACGAGAACACCAATTGAGGAGTTTGATTCCGCCACAGTAGCACGATCAGAACTTCCAGCTTGGTTAGGTAAGCCTAAAGACCTGTGGATGTGTGGAGCTTCACAATGTGGTAGCTTGAAACGTGAGGAATGTATCCTAGAACGGGTTATAGAGGATATGGACTATATCCCAGAACCATTTCCTAAAGAAGAGTTAGAGCCTTTTGGATGGGAACACATCTTGGCTGCTCTGGACGTGTGCGCCGTGGAGGATGCTCCCACAACAAAGTTTTGTGATGAAAATGGCTATGATGTCGTTCCTTATTTTGTAGTGAGTGTAATCCAAGAAAACGAAGAAATCCAGACATCAACAAGCTCTCGAAATAAGGAGCAAACAAAGAAATGTGGAGAATCAAAAGATGAAGAAAACGACGAGCTCTATGACTCTGTAGAACACTTCGAGCTTCAAGAAGATCAACGACCCAGGAATCAATGTCATCGTTACATGAATCAAGTGCATCAAAAGTGGATTCCAAAGTCCTCCATGAAGACACGGCCACCACAAGCATCCTCATACATGGCTCCCAATAAGGATGCAAAGACTCAACTAGGAGGAATACGACCAGAGCAACGAGCTAACAATGCTCTAATCAATGGGCTAGAAAAGTTCTCCAAGAAACTACCACCCACGAGCAAACAGACAGTAACTTTCCACTACCAGCCAAAAAATCAAGGGAAAGTACAAGAAGTCAACCTTGTTGAGGATAGTAGCGATAGTGATGAATCTTACGACATCCCCTATCATCAACTAAGACCATCACTATCACCAACCCCTTCAACAACAACCATGACAGGTCAAAATAATAGGACAACAAGTCAAAGCCAAAAAGCTCGACAAATCTGGATACCAAAAAGCCAGATCAGCCAAAAACAGATATGGATCAAGAAGACAAAGATCTCTAATGACAAATCACAAGATCCAACACCAAAACAAAAACAAGGAAAGCGTGCACGAACGGGTAAGAATATCACAAAATTGCAAGCTTTCACAACTCAGGTTTGGGCTCCAAAGAAGTTGATTCAAGCACAAAAAAGTCAAGAATTCATTTGGATTCCCAAACAACCTATCAACTTTCAAAGCCTGAATCGCGTCACCAACCAAGCGTACAAGGACTGAAGCAAAGACCACTGTCGACTCACACAACAAAAAGGTGGATCCCAAAGAAGTCTCTTCAAACACAAACAAAGCATGGGCAAGTATGGGTTCCCAAACGAGAGCCATCAACAAAACAGCCAATAATCGCAAAGAAATGGGTCCCAAAGAAGAACAAAAAAGCTACTGTCAGTGCATCGCCGCTTGAATTCTTACAATTCTTCCTATGATTACAGTACAGTTAGAAGAGAGCAAGTCGCTTCAATCAAGCAACGATATAGGAGCTTCAGAGACCATTACATTGCTTAGAATAGGAAGCCTCGCCAACAAATGCCAATAAGCAAATTGCTTATACCCACATCTTGCACAACATAAATCTTTTCCATGCATTGACTGTGTATGCATAATAGGGCTACATTACAAGGCCTGCATAGGCACAACTTTTTGCCCAAGCACAACACATACCCTTTGCGATACCCTGTCGTAAAGGATGACTCCAAATAGGAAGGGGGGAGGCATTCTGAATGCGGACCTAACATTATGACTATTAGAGGGCAATGTTTTGTGAGATGCATTGAATTTTTGCGTTTTATAGTGATAAATTTTTGACGAAATTTAGAGTATATGCCCTCATAGTAGAGTTACAGAGGAGTATGGGGACAAAATCCATATATGAGCCCCTAGGGACATGTGTATAGTGTACATAGAATTTAGATTTCTATTTGAATGATTTTTCTTTTGTTGAGTTTTTTTTAAGATTTTCTTTCTTTATTATTAATAAAAAATAAAAAAATCCATAATCCACATGAAGAAAAGACTGACGAGAGGCCTAAGCACTACAAAGAGAAGAAGGTACAGGGAAACGATGAAACTTCATGAAGTATGTCTCAGCAGCCACTACAACAGCCGAAGAACTTGTCACAAAGCAGTGTCAACATGCAACCGACAAGTCATACAAGTCAGAGTCGAGCTAAGTCACAAAATGAGTGAGGTGTTAGTCCCAAAGCTTCAAGTAATATTCTCTGTGGTCTAAGCGTCTTAGCTATTCTAGGTACTGCTCAAGCTGGAAGAGTTGAGCATATTTAAGTTGTGTCGCTCATGCTGGTATAGGTGAGCACAAGAGTCGAAGTCTACTATACTTAAGTCTGGTGAAGTGAAGGAGAAGGTCCAAAAGACACTCACGTACTGAGCACTGTGAGATACGAGTGGAGAAACTTCTACATCGAAAACCCTTCTTGGAAAGGTGGAAGCTATTGAGACATATTTTGATGTCACATGTGCTACATTTATTCCTCGAAACACCCATCATCTCCTTCTTTCACATTGCATGCTATTGTTGACAAATTTCTCATATGCATATAGAGTGTCCCATAATTGGCACTTGCATCAGGCACTCTTTCCGTGTTTCACCCAAGCACTCACCTTTCATGAACATGTACTTCACGTTCAACTGCTCAACTCCAATAAGAGCGTATACCAAAGGCATTTTTTTCGCACCGGGTTTTTCCCTTTGGTCATCCAGGTTTTAGACCCTAATCTAAAGACACCTATCACCATCCTCTTGTACATATTCCTTCTACATCAACAATAAGGAAATGCTACTCGAATCAATTGACAAATGAATTGGAGCACCACTTTCAGATCATAGCATACTTCTCCTCAATGGCGAGTTGAAGAATGGCCTACAATGACAAAGCTGCAGACAACACTAACAACATGATTGCACAGGAACAATGAAGTCCCCAATGAAGAAGAGCAGACATAAAAGTAGTCAGAGGATCTCAAAAGATGAATGGTTATGATGATAAATGTCCGCTCTAATGGATCATAGTTCTTGTTGTGGTTCGACAAAGAAAAAAGCAGTGCAACAGATGAAGCCAAAACAACAGCAAAGTGTTGACTGTTGGGTCAACATCACAACATAAATCATACAAAGTTGTCATTGCCTCACAAGATCAGAAAGCCAATCACTCAATTCTACAAATTGTAGAAGTTGTTTCTGAGAATCACAAATACTCCGAATTCACAGATTTGCTGGAGCAAGTGATGGATGGAGCTTTCTCTATCCATGATGATAAGAGTCAAGTTAAACGACATTGGGTTCTTTTGAATTTAGATCTAGCAGTAGACCTATAATGACAGAAACAGATGTTGCAGCTCGGAGCATGGATGTGAAAGACATAAAGTTCTTCATCAATTATGATTTTCCTGAATCATGTGAAGACTATGTACATTGGATTGGACGAACAAGACAAGCTACTGCAAAGGCTATAGTCTATACTTTCTTTACAACAACAAAACGACAGCAAAGAACACATCGCCATCGACAACCAGGTCATGTCGGGGACGACATGCACGCGGAAGGGGGGAATGTTGACCACTGGGTCAACAACACAACATAACTCAAGTTTCATACCAAAGTCTTATCTTTTGCGATTTATGAAATGCTGCGGATTATGGCTATAAACGTCATTTGTAATGAGTAGTTATTCTAGTTTCAGAAGCCGGGGTACAATGGAACTTCCAGATTGTAAATACAAAGCCATTTGACCCCTTCAACCCCACTTTTGGTTAAACCTAAGGTAGCCTTAGTACATAAGGTACCTAGGTCATTTTGTAGAAAAGGACTTTTAATCATAATCAAATTTTAGCGCTGCCGTCTACTGTGTGTGAGAGAGAAAGAGAGTGAGCGTGAGCTTCATCCTCTCTCTATGCCCGGCTTGCTCAACACATTGGAGATCCGACAGCACCATTGCGGTAGGCTCGAGGAGAGCTATGAGACAACGCCAAGCATTCCCCACGAGGCGAAGCGCACATGCCGACGCATCTACGAGCTATTTGTGGCCGTAAGTGTATCAAACGATGTGTGTTTTCTGCGTGCTAGTAGTCTATAGAATCGTGGCGACATAAGCTACGCATAGGTACTCATAAATTTCAGTTTCGGGCACTTTCAAAATTTGGCTCTGTCATCCTACGCGTTTTCCGCAGATGGGTTTTGAGTGTAGAAGCTTAGGGATATGTGTATCCTAGTGAGGGGATGGTGTTCCTTAAGTTTCGTATGAATCTGGCATGATTAGGTGAGTTACCTTCCGTATATGTGTATGTGGTTAGGTGGTGTAGTTGAAAGCAGTGAGGTTCTTGATTGTGGTTTAGTTGGACTTCCTGAGTGTTGTATGTGTAGGATGGTCTCCGCCTGACAAGCTTAAGAGATTTCCTCCGTGTGCCTATCGTGTCATCTGTGTCCTTAATTGAAATTATGTTGATCTAGGTAGTGTTTGCATGCACTTCATGGGTGTGTGATTCTATCCCGTCCAACAGCTACGTTCTATGACTTTCCAAATCAAAAACCTAGACGTCAACAACGCTATAAGAGCAGGAGATTTGAACACAAGGTTAGAGAGATTTCAATGCCTCAAATAAGGGGTTAAAACATAGTTTTTGATGTTTGAAAAATCTAAATATTTGTCAAGGACCAAGCATTAGGGAGATTCTCTAGAGATTGGGAACCAAAAACACGAGACAACATAAAAAACCTGAGAGAACAAACTCAAAAGGATGAAATTGAAACAAAACCAAAGAAGGCAAAAGACCCAGGACTAGACAAGCTCAGAGAAACTAACTGGACTAAATTTGAGAGAAATAAGAAATACATAGATCTCAAAAAAACTTTTGAGGGAAGTGTGGACAACAAAAAAATATAGTGGTGAAGAAGAGGGTGAGAAAAATGACGACAAAATGAGTGTTCCTTCCCACTACAAGAAATTCAGTATCCAAGACAGAAAGTTAGTGATGACAACCGATACGAGAGAGAAATGACAAGGAGTCTTATGGTGGGCTAGAGGATGCAAAGAAAATAGACTTGGCAAAGCTAGGGGAAGAGCCAAGGCCGGAATACATAGAAATTGATCTAGCTTTAGAAGAAGAGGATAAGCTCATAAACCTTCTCAATGAGTACAAGGACATGTTTTCACGGTCATACAAAGACTTACATGGATCTGAAAATATGCCAACACACAATCCCATTGAAACCTGATGCAAAGCCTGTCCGCATAGAGACCATACACATACAATGATACATTTTCTAAGCACATCAAGGAAGACATTGATAAACTAAAGGAAGGTGAGTTCATCTACGAGATATTGTGATAGTTCCCAAGAAGAATAGTAAAATTCAAGTGTGTATCATTTTAAAGAGGGTTAATGCAACCACAATAAGGGATAATTATTCCTTAGCTATCATTGACCATGTTCTCTAACGAGTGGCAAGCAAGTGGACATATTCCTTCTTGGATGGATTCTCTTGCTACAACTAGCTTGCAATCGCTCATGAAGATCAATATAAGACAGAATTTGCAATTGAGTGGGGTATCTATGCATATAGGGTAATGCCATTTGGCTTGACCAATGCCTCAGCAACGCTCTAGAGATTAATGGCACATGCTTTTAAAGGATACTTGCGGATATTCTTGGAGCTTTATATGGATGATCTATGTGTACACTCTCTATTGATAGATGAACATTTGGAACACCTCACAAAAGTATTTGAGAAGTGCAGGACATATAGGATCTTCCTGAACCTAGAAAAGTGTGTATTCATGGTTAGACAAGGTAGAATACTGGGACATATTGTCTTAGAAAATGACATATCTTTATGGATTTGTATTGGAACAACACCGTATAATATGGTGTTTGGTCTTAATGCTATCTTGCCCCTGGAAATTTTAATCCCAATGCTAAGTGTAGCTAAAAAACTAGAATGGATAGGCCATGAATTATCTTCAAGGGTAGATGACCTTGAAAAGCTAGATGAGCTTCGCTTGAAAGCTATAGCTTCTATCTACGCTCAGAAAAGAAGGCAAAACTAGTTTTTTGATATGCATATGCACTCAAAAGAATTTAAAACAGGCAATTATGTCTTGATTTATAAATTCAAACAACATGCCAAAAAACGTAAAAAGTAAGGGATGGGACCCTTTATGATAAAAAAATATATCACCAAGTGGGGTTGTCAAGCTTGCTACATGGGGTGGTGAAGAAATGCCAAATTGGATTAGTGGATGTAGGCTTAAAAAGTATCACCTTCCACTAACACAGGACATACTCCAAAAAATCCATGAGGAGAAGAAAATGGTGCAAGAAAAATAGTGAATAGTCAAATAAGCTCAAGCAAAAGCAAAGGAACAAATGGCAAAGAGAAGCTTCTACGTTAAGGGTAAGAGCAAGGACCAACACTACGGATTAATACACTCAAACTAGAAAAATTTGATGAAAAGAATACAGTGGATTAGAAGTATCAAGTAGAAGTAAATGCACTTATAGATTTAGGAGCTTAAGGAAATCTTATTTCCTACAGCTTATACAAGCATCTTGCACCTGCGAAATAGCTCCATACTACACAATAAGGCCAAAGGCTACACCATATCCATGAAAGGTGCCCCACGGAATCTAGAAGATTGGGTGATCAAGCTCAAGAGAAATCATCGCAAAAAGTCATCTCCAAATTCAAAAATCCATTTCAGAGTCCGAAGTACCAAACAGGGAGTTTATAAGCTAAATTAATGAGTTTTAAAGCAGAGCCAGAGCTAAAAGGACTTAGGAAACTATCACTAAGCTCCTCAATGCTTCGAAACAAAAATCTTGCATCCCATACATCATACGCATATGATGTCTGACTAGAATATTTACACATGAAAATGGTAATTTCTCCACACTAGTCTCTTCAATATGTTCAGCACAATTCACATACCAAGTTTTAAGCAAATTGGACCGCATGAAGCCAACAACTAGCCAAAAACTATAGAGTTAGAGTCCTCGGGCAAAATATGGTATTATCTATAGAAAGAGTACTCTAAACTCATAGAAACTTGATAGAGGACATGCACATAGCATAAAGATCCTATCCCCATGCTCACATTTTAGTTTTTCAAGGATAGACATTGTAACATTAAATGGCCTAATAACTTATGTGTAGCGGAAATTAGCATGAACATAGTGGGCATTTCATTAGAATAGATTCCTAATGAGAATTACAAGAGTGCTTGGGTGGAGAGAGCAACAAAAAGCATAACACCTAGTTAGATATCATCAACAATACTTTCAAAAGATAGAGAAATTAAGCTAATGACAACATTTGAGGACTGGATTTTCATGGAGCCGGTCCCCCCTCCAAAAGGCTTTGTATTATGGTTTCTCCCATCAAGAGAGAAATTGTACAATACAATTCTTTGTGTTCCTTCAAGACTAGCTAGTGCAATGAAGATGGAAGCTTCATGCACTAAGCAAAACACTTAATCAAACACAACTTGAATTATCCCCGTTCTCAGACCCAAGACCTCACACACCTTCGAAGATGGTGAGAGCTAGCAGGGTATGAGAGTAGATTGAGAGGAAGAAGGAGTATCTTACGAGAAAGATGTACATCTCCTCACATAATCACTCATATTAGCATAGCTTAGCTTGGTGGAGAAGATGAGCATGCATTGAAGCTTGGATCTTGGTTGGATTTGCATCCACATGCCAAGAGAGTGTTGATGTAGGCTTCTATCTCACAAGCTTGGAGTAGGTGATGAGCTCTCCATTAAAGCTTGGGAGGAGATAGAGTATTCTTTCTTCACACATGGTCAAGTGTGAGTGTGTGTGTGTCAATACCAAGCAAAAATCAGCCCCCCCTCTCTCTTGGGCGAGCCCTTCCTGCTAAATTGGTCTGGCTTTTGCCTCATTGGACCTCCCCAAGTCAAGCCAATGGGTGTTAAGCAGCATAAGAGATAGCCTTCTGACATGTGTCCCCCTTTCCCCTTTTGTGAGAGCTTTAGGTAATTAAATAATTAAACTAAACTCTCATTGGACCCCTTTGCCTCCTGGCCAATAGGAATCAGGAAAGCCATTGGGCTCCTGAATGCTCATTGGACCCCTTGGGAGACTGCCCAATAGTCTTCTTGGAGACTTAATTATCATTGGTTTATTTTATTAAATGTTTTTAAATTAATTAAACTAGATTTACTCTAGCTTAATTCTCATTGGTCCACTTCAAGGGTCTTCCAATAGGAATTGGGCACCCCTTGTGGGCATCTGGCCTAGGGAGCTGACATGTGTCCCTAATTCCCTTTGTGTAAAGGGAGCCTGTGTGTGTGTGTGTGTGTGGCTTTCTCTCTCATCCCCTACTAAATGGGCTCACCCCCTCCTTTGTAGGCTTTGAAGAAGACTTTTGTACACACACTAAGCATCCAATTTTCCCTAGGGTTGACCTTTTGGACACAACCTTTGAATTTTGGAACCTTAGCATTTTGGAAGTCTTAATGGGCTGAACCTTAGGGTCTTTTTAGCCCATTGTTGCACATGGCTCTTTTGCAGATGGCCCCCCCTTTGGATCCCTATTTTCCCTCCTTTGGATCCCTACTGTGGCCGGTCTGCTAGCTTAACCAATATTCTAGCTTTTTCTCCCCTGGCCTTCCCCACATTAAATGATCAGTTTAATATGAGAAAATCATTTAGAAGAATTAGATATTGATTATTATGACATTACCTCTTTCTTGAAATCATAGTCGTCCTCGACTATGGTGTAGAGAAGATAAAGCATGTTCATGAGTCCTTTTCTTAGCGGGTAGAGGATCCCTATGTTACCCTACGACATCATTCCATAATGGATGACTAGTCCATTTGGCGCTTGAGAGCCTGAGGCTACCGCAAGCATGTCTGCACATCAGTCCTATCATTCTTCCATAGTAGAGTGACAAGATCTACTAGTTGTTTGGGAGATGTCGTCTCCACAAACTTGATCTAAGCATGCATACTACTTCATTTTTGTGCACAAATAAAGAAAAAGAGAGTCTTATAAGACAAAAATTTTGTTCATTTTTAATATTTTGTACATTTGCTTACTCTTGGGAAGCATTGTAAGCATTGACAAGGTTTAGGTTATCCTTTAATTGTATGCCTTGCATCCATCTAGCATCTTCAAAAGGATAATTCTTAAATTTAATAAGATATCGTCGGATAGTCTTACCGCCTCTTAATACCTTGTCTTCATGTCGGAGAATGGACTCGGGCTGCAACACCTCCTCTTGGTCCTCGATCTCCGGTGGGTCTTCAATAGTTGGTTCTTGAGGTGGCTCTCCTTTGTAAGGCTTTAATAGGCTCACATGAAAAGCATTGTGTATGAGCCAATGATTGGGAAACTTAAGTTGATAGGCCATGTCATTGATTGGCCTAAGAATCTGGAAGGGACCATAGTACCTTTTTGCTAGTTTAGCATAGTACTTTTGGTGGCCCGTAGGATTCTTGCCCGTCGTGTGCCTTAATCGAGCCTTGGGAAACTTTAACAAGACCCAATCGTTTTCTTTAAAGGCTTGGACTCTTCTGTGCTTGTCAGCAGCAGCCTTTTGCCTTTGCTGTGAGATAGAGATAGCATCTTTAATCTTTTGAAAAGATTCTTGTAGGTCTCGGCTATACTCATCTGCAGCGAAGATCTTCCCATGTACCTTAAGTAGCAAGGGACTTTTTGATCTTCCCTCAATTACCTCGAAGCATACTCCACTAAGGGTAATTACTTATCCCATTGGGATCTTTGATCTGCTTCCATTACATAGGCTTTTAGTAGATCGAGAATTGTTAGGTTAGCTATTGCACTTTGGCCATCCGTTTGTGGATGATAGGCCGAAGAGAAATTTAGCCTTGTCCCTAAATTCTCAAAGAGACCCTTCCAGAAATTACTGGTCATTCTAGGATCTCTATCCGACACTATGGACATTGGCAAGCCATGGTATTTGAAAATTTGTGAAATGAAGAGGGTTTCCATTTGATGGGCTTTGATAGTCTTTTTGACAGGTATAAAATGAGCTTGTTTACTGAACATGTCTACTATCGTCCATATTCCCGTATTCCCATGGATAGACTTAGGAAATCCAAAGATAAAATCCATGGATATGCTCTCCCATGGTGAATTAGGGAATGGAAAGGGTTGAAGCAATCCAGGTTGCTTCCCTCTATCAAATTTTGTCTTTTGACATACCACACATTTGGAAACATACTCTTGTGTGTTCACTTTCATGGTAGGCCAATAGAAATATGTTTCAATTCCCTTTAAGGTAGACTGAATCCCTCTATGCCCCGCATACGGGGGAGCATGAGATTCATACATTACTTTCTCACGCAGGGAGTTAGTAACGCATAGTCTATTGCCATAGAGAAGATAACCATCTTGTAAAGTAAATGGTTCTTCTTTCTTCCCTAATGTAAGGGCTGAAATCACATCTCTAAAATCGGGATCAATAGCATACTCATCTATCATTGAAGATAGATCATTGTGAGTTGCTATGGAAACCTCATTCACTCTCGGCCGTCTTGAGAGTGCATCGGCTACTTGATTATGCTTGCCAGCAATGTGAGCAATATGAAAATGAAATTGCGAAAGGAAATTTTCCCACCTCATTTGTTTGTCAGAGAGCTTGGTCTGCGTCATGAACTACTTAAGACTTTGGTGATCCGTTCGCAAAATGAAAGGAGTCCCCAATAAATAGTGCTTCCATGAGTCTAAGGCATGTAGAACTGTAAGGAGTTCCTTTTCGTATATGCCTAGAGCTTGCTCAATAGGGTCAAGCCTTTGGCTCTCATAGCCTATGGCGTGCCCTTCTTGGAGCAAAACAACTCCAAGGCAATCACCACAAGCATCACATTGGACCTCAAATGGTTTTGAGAGATCCGGTAGTGTAAGCACAGGTTGAGAGATAAGCTTTTCTTTAAGCTTTTCAAAAGCATTGTTCTCCTTAGCAAACCATGTATACCTAACGCTTTTATTTGTTAGGTCATGTAATGGTCCCGCAATTGGTGATAATTTGTCTATGAAGCGTCTATAGTATGCGCACATACCTATAAAGCTTCTTAGTTCATGAAGATTCCTTGGTTTAGGCCATCCTTTTATTACCTCTAACTTGGATGGATCCATTTGGATGCCATCTTGAGAGCTAATGTGACCTAAATACTGAATCTCTTGCAAGAAAATTTCACTTTTCTTTCGATTAACATACAGTTTATTCTCTCTTAAAACTTGAAATATTACCTAGAGGTGTTGCCTGTGTTCCTCCAATGAATTAGAGTAGATGATAATATCATCAAAGAACACTCCAGTGAAGGTTTGATGAGGCCTGAACAGCTTCTCCATCAAGCGGTTGAATGTGGCTGGTGCATTGGTCAAGCCAAAAGGCATGACAATGTATTCGTAAAGACCAAATGTAGTGCGAAACGCGGTCTTTACAATGTCTTGATCAACTATCCTTATTTGATGATAGACACTCTTTAGGTCAACCCTATTGAAGTAGGTCGATCCTTGTAGCTTATCAAATAGGTCTTCTACCCGTGGAACGGGAAACCTATTCTTGATAGTGATCCTATTTAGTGCTCTATAGTCGACACACATACGATATGTGCCGTCTTTCTTTTGCACTAATAGCACAGGTGAGAAAAATGGAGATGAGCTAGGCCTAACCATGCCCTTCTCAACTAACTCATGCACTTGCCGCATAATCTCCTCTTGTTGAGCTTGAGAAACTCTATAAGGAGGTTTATTAGGCGGTGAACTTCCTAGAAGAAGTTCAATTGCATGGTCATCATTACCTCGTTTAGGAGGTAGTTCACAAGGGATGTCGTCAATAAAAACATCTTGAAACCCCTTGAGAAAATTGGATAAGTGTAATTCCTTTTGGTTGCTTTTATTTTCGTTTGTTAAAGCATTAGGTTCATTTTGAGAATCTTTAACAAAAATCATGTACATGGAAATAGAGCTCTTTATTGACTTGTTGAAAGCTGGTGTATGTACAATGGGGATGGTGTTACCCATTTCCTTAGAATCTATATACATGTCTTTTTCCCCGAACTTAAAGGAGATTCTCCTTTCAGGAAATTTAACATCGACAGCAAGGCGGTCAAACCATGGTGCCCCTAGGATTACATCCTCATGCTTGAGAGGAGAGATAAAGAAGTCCTCTTTGTCCACATAGCCTTGGACATGAAGCCTCACTTTCCCAATTAAGGGAGTGACTGAAGCTTCTTGCCCCTTGAAGGCACTGTCTGCGGGTAGGACATCTCCCATCTCGTAGGATTGTATGCATAGCTTGGTGGCTAACTCCATAGATAGAAAATTGTGAGTAGAACCAGGGTCAAAGAGAATAAAAGCATCATGTTCTCTTACCTTTCCCCAAGCATGGCATAGAGTAGATCCTTTGTGGTGAGTTTGGTGAGTCTCCTCCTCTTGGATTTCAACCAAGGAAGCTCTAGGAGGATCTTGGCGGTTGTTCTTTTGGGGACAAGCGCGGTACCCATGCCCTTGTTCGCCGCACTTGAAACCCTGGTTATCCTTACGATAACGCTCAAGCTCTTCAGGAGAGAGTTTATTCTTACCTTTGTAAACTCCCTTCTCTTTAGCTTTGTTGGAGTTGCCCTTAGGAGACTTTTGGACATTGTCCTTCCCCTTAGGCTCATTGGAACCCTTGTTTTCCGGGGGCTTATTATTTCTTTTTGCCCCCGTTTGGAAATTGATTCGAGAGGCGACCATAGTGTGGTGTATACCGCCGATATGGTACGTGGTCTTTGGGAGTTGACATACTCCGCCATTTCTTCGGTTAAGCCCGCACAAAATTGTTTCTTTTGCTCTCCAAAATCCAAACTTTTGAAGACAGTGGCTTTGAGTTGTAGGTCCCAAACCTTGTCTACATATTTGTGGATGGATTCATTGGGAGAGAGCTTTAAGCTTCGCCATTCGGTGAGTACTTTGTCTTTGGCATCGGTGGCCAAAAATTGCTTCATAATGGAAGCTCTTAAAGCCTTCCATGTTCGTGGAGCTTCACCATTGGCTTGTAGGCTAGACCACCATTGTCTGGCGGACTTTTGAAAGTGCATAGCTACATGGCGTAGCTTAGAGGACTTCGTGAAGCCCTCATCTCCAAACACCGCATCGAATTGTTGGATAAAGGCCAAGACTTTGTCCGTAGCACCAAAGGTACCATCATAGGTAAGGAAAGAGATGCTCTTCCCTCCCTCTTTGAATTTCTTCAACTTGGACGACCTCTTCCATGCAGCATAGGATTTCATATGGCCTCTTCTTTTTGATGGTTCAAAGGTTGCACCATCACTTTCTTCAGAGGATGAAGAATTTGAAGAAGGTGGAGAAGAGGGTGACCTCTTTCTCGCCTTTTTCTTGTCTTGATCTTTGTCATCTTCACCATAGTTTTCATAAGAGGAAGAGGATGAAGAAGATGGAGAAGAGGGTGTCCTCTTTCTCGCCTTTTTCTTTTCTTGCTTTTTATCATCCCTCTTTGAATTGTGGTGGGGAGAAGAATATGACGGTCTTCTCCGCTTTGGTGGTGATGGAGAGCGTTTAGCCCGCCGTCTTCGTGGAGCCATCTCCGCCGAGGTGGCGGGAGATTCGCTTCTTTCTCGTTCCTTCAGTGGAGGCTCTTGAGTTCTCCTTTGGGAAGGAGATACATCATCAAGAAGCTCTTGAGTTCTCCTTTGGGAAGGAGATACATCATCAAGAAGTAAATTCTTGAGCCCTTCATAAGGATTCTCTTCTTCTTCCTGAATCGGAGAGAGACCTCTTTTGGTAGTCTCACAAGGAGGCTTCCTAGGTGTTCTCTCGTCATGGTGATTAGCTTGGAGAATCCCGTGAGCACGGAGCTGCCGTTGCACTTCACTTTGTAGAGATGGATTGCCCATGGCTTGTTGAAGCCTAGAAACAAGATAGTTAACAAGCATTGAAGCATCATTAGTAGCTTGCTCATGAGCAAAATCAAAGTTATCAGCATTAATTTCACTCTCTTTACTATTGTCAGCCATTCTAACAACTTTTAGGTGTACTTTGGCACTTCAAGCCCTAGTTGCTACTCCTCTTTACCCCTTTAGAAAAAGCACTCAAGCTATCGTACCCGCGGCTCGAATACCATTAATTGCAAGGAATAGAAGAGAGGGTCTTTCGACACCAAAACAGCACCCGCTCCTGTCAAGCTTCTAATAGCTCAATAGTGGTTAAGCCATAGGCAAGCCCCGTAGGACTCCACTATTAAGACCATGGCTCTCGACGGTGATGCCCCGTTAATTGCACGAAGGCAGGCGCGCTGCAAGGCTGAAAAATCCCTATTCTACTTACTCACGGGCAATTAATAATACAAACCATTTGTAGCTAGCTTGAGGACCTCCCTTCTTGAGCAAGAAAAGAGAAACCTTGAGCTCTGATACCAATGTAACATTTAATGGCCTAATAAAATATGTGTAGAGGAAATTAGCATGAACATAGTGGGAATTTCATTAGAATAGATTCCTAATGAGAATTACAAGAGTGCTTGGGTGGAGAGAGCAACAAAAACCATAACACCTAGTTAGATAGAATCAACAATACTTTCAAAAGAGAGAGAAATTAAGCTATTGACAACAGTTGAGGACCGGATTTGCATGGAGCCGGTCCCCCCTCCAAAAGGCTTTGTATTATGGTTTCTCCCATCAAGAGAGACATTGTACAATACAATTCTTTGTGTTCCTTCAAGACTAGCTAGTGCAATGAAGATGGAAGCTTCATGCACTAAGCAAAACACTTAATCAAACACAACTTGAATTATCCCCGTTCTCAGACCCAAGACCTCACACACCTTCGAAGACGGTGAGAGCTAGCAGGGTATGAGAGTAGATTGAGAGGAAGAAGGAGTATCTTACGAGAAAGATGTACATCTCCTCACATAATCACTCATATTAGCATAGCTTATCTTGGTAGAGAAGATGATCATGCATTGAAGCTTGGCTCTTGGTTGGATTTGCATCCACATGCCAAGAGCGTGTTGATGTAGGCTTCTATCTCACAAGCTTGGAGTAGGTGATGAGCTCTCCATTAAAGCTTGGGAGGAGATAGAGTATTCTTTCTTCACACATGGTCAAGTGTGAGTGTGTGTGTGTCAATACCAAGCAAAAATCAGCCCCCCCTCTCTCTTGGGCAAGCCCTTCCTGCTAAATTGGTCTGGCTTTTGCCTCATTGGACCTCCCCAAGTCAAGCCAATGGGTGTTAAGCAGCATAAGAGATAGCCTTCTGACATGTGTCCCCCTTTCCCCTTTTGTGAGAGCTTTAGGTAATTAAATAATTAAACTAAACTCTCATTGGACCCCTTTGCCTCCTGGCCAATAGGAATCAGGCAAGCCATTGGGCTCCTGAATGCTCATTGGACCCCTTGGGAGACTGCGCAATAGTCTTCTAGGAGAATTAATTCTCATTGGTTTCTTTTATTAAATTTTTTAAAATTAATTAAACTAGATTTACTCTAGCTTAATTCTCATTGGTCCACTTCAAGGGTCTTCCAATAGGAATTGGGCACCCCTTGTGGGCATCTGGCCTAGGGAGCTGACATGTGTCCCTAATTCCCTTTGTGTAAAGGGAGCCTGTGTGTGTGTGTGTGTGTGTGGCTTTCTCTCTCATCCCCTACTAAATGGGCTCGCCCCTTCCTTTGTAGGCTTTGAAGAAGAATTTTGTACACACACTAAGCATCCAATTTTCCCTAGGGTTGACCTTTTGGCACCACCTTTGAATTTTGGAACCTTAGCATTTTGGAAGTCTTAATGGGCTGAACCTTAGGGCCTTTTTAGCCCGTTGTTGCACATGGCTCTTTTGCAAATGGCCCCCCCTTTGGATCCCTATTTTCCCTCCTTTGGATCCCTATTGTGGCCGGTCTGCTAGCTTAACCAATATTCTAGCTTTTTCTCCCCTGGCCTTCCCCACATTAAATGATCAGTTTAATATGAGAAAATCATTTAGGAGAATTAGATATTGATTATTATGACAGACATCATATGTGTATGATGTCTAGGCATGTCATAAAAGCATTTTGAGTATCCAAAACTCAATATCATGTCACATATAGCCTCTACACCAAGTTTGGGCATGCATGTGCACATTTTGGTCATTATACCTCTCCTTTTTCAAATTCAAGTGGCAAACACACCATTTATGGCCTTGGGCACATGAGCACTTATCCCAATTCAAATCTGAACGCATCAAAATGGATGCACACATCATGAGAAAGCTATACATCAGGTCTCAGGCAAAAAACCCAACATGGACATCATACACATATGATGTCTAGACCCCTGAAATTGACGTGCTGTAGTGTTTTTGATAGCCCCAACAGTTTTATCACGTTTTCATTAGCTTGCCATTAAGTTTTCATTATAATTGGATATCATTTGACCTATTTTCACCATATGACAAAAATCTAAGCGTACAAATTTTATAATGATGATTCTCTTGTGAAAGAGCGAAAATCATATAATGAGGAAGATGCTAAGATGAAAGTACATATCATGCCATCCTAGTTGTTTATGCCACTCAATGGTGTTTCACATCCGAAAGATGATGTTTCTACCAATGTGAAAGTTCATGAGAAGGAAAAGGATGCAATTAGTGAAGTTTTATTGAATGATCATGATGAGAATCAAGTTGTGGATGCCACTGTTGATGTGTCCAGTGTGAAAGATTACCATATGGGTGATGTGAAAGTGGATGTTGAGTATCCCTCTCCTTTTGTGAAGTAGTTGAGAATGATTTGCAAGTCAATGAGGCTTTTGAGCATGTAGTGGACCATGTTAATGAGGAGATTGTCCATGAGAACTCTTGTGATTGCATTTGTAGTGATGTATGTAGCCATCCCTTGATTGATAAAGATAATATTGAGGAGATAGTGGATATGGAAAGTGATGAAGATACTCTTTCTATGCCTCAAGTGAATAGTTGATTCTACCTTGCTTGATCCTCTTGTTAAGGAGCCTAAGGGTATGTATGGAGGATAGATTACCTTTCAAGCTTGGCATGGTTGAATTGGATGGATGCTTTATAGAAGGCAAAGAAAATAATTTGGTTATGCATGAGGATGTCACGGTTTCTACTAAAGGTTGTAGCATGTTGGAGAATCTATTGCCAGGATATTTGTATCCTATGGTGATAAATGAGAGTCCATATGCGGCTTTTGTGGATCACACATTATGCTTGAAAAAGGGTGGATAATACCTATGGTTCATGCTTTGTTATTAAGATCCTTATTGTGGATGAGCTTTATTCTTGAAGTTGGATTTTGTGTTTTGAGGCCTTTTGATCCAGGTGGACAATGTGTTTATGCTATTGTTGAGCATGAATGCTCTAGCAGACTAGGGGTTTGGCAAACTATGTTGCACGCATTATGAGAACCCCGTTTTTTTTAAAATTTGTACATATGAACATGATGCAGGATGTCAAAAGGGTGTGTGGATTTATTTTTGTGGGTTTTTTAGCATGCTTTAGCAAGAACATGTACATGGAAGGAAAGTCGCTAGTGCAGCACCAATTGTCGGGTTACTATAAGTGTCCTTCAGTAAGATTTTGAAGTGGGACTTGTATATAACAAAAACTCATGTACAAAGCTTAAAAACATTCAGCCAAAGTGCATAAATTTTTATGTTTTGGGTTGTTTGCATAAATTTGCAGGTTTTGGGTTTTTCTAGCTTCTTAATGCTTTTGGATGCAATTTCTTGCTCTTGTCTAGCCTTCTCTACGTGTAGTCGTACCGGGACAGCTCTATTCACGCGTCAATCTTTCAGATAGCAGCGTATAGAATCAATTTTGATCACATTCAGCTTTCTCTCCATTCATTTTTCAAGATTTCTTCCAAGCTTTAAAGTGCCCTAATTGGAGTTTTGCTCTTCAAGTTATGACTAGTTCTCTGCAGGGTTACGACTATGGGATCTTAGTGGCAAATTATGTGCAGACAGATTGGGAGGGCCTGTATCTATGAATTGTGGAATTGATGTTGAATTTGTGGGTTTGTGATGTTAAATTGTGAAAAGGAGGCCCTTGTCATCACATTCATTAGTCGACGTGTGATGTAAATCCGTGATTTGATAGGGTTTTGCTCCTATATGCTATGGTCCTTTGGGTGGGTGTGTGCTTGTAAATTCCCAAGGGAGCATAGGCCTTTAGGTTGTGGTTTACTAAGAGTGGTTTTGGTATACTTTTTGGTACTGAGGTTTAAGTTTTGACGCTCTTGAGCTATAAATCTATAGATGTGTCCCAGTTTTTCTTTTGCCCAACATTGTTTTGGTGCCCACCACGGAGGATCTTCTTCAAGTGACCTTCAACTAAAAGCTTTGATGGCTATGATGATATAGTTTCCAAGGTTCAATGGTCATGTAGGTGAGAATTCTAATGCATTCATTGAGAAGATGGAATTTTCTTGTTTGATTGCTGATAAGGAAGATTCAATGCTTATGCTGAAGATTTTGTTCTTCTTCTTGAAAGAGGATGCAAGAACATGGTATGCTGAATATGAATCTTGGTTGAAATCATCTCAACCTTCCCAAGTGATGACTTATTATGATGTCAAGGGGGTTTTCCTTGAAAGTATTAGGAAGGCAGAGGACACAACGGATGTATGGCACTCCATTGAAGGGCTTATATAGAGTGATGATCAAAGTGTAGATGCCTTTGTGAATAAATTTAATTATTTGTGGAGTAGATATTGTGTCTCTTTAGGCAATGATATTCCTCCTCTCAGGCTTAAGAAGTCTATGTTTATACAAATCTTAAGAGATTATTTGAGATTAAAAGTGGGGTTCAAAAGACCACTTACATTTGATGATGTAGTAAGGATTGCAAAGCATGAGGAATAGAAGAAAGAGAGATTGAGAGAGTTTGGATTGCAGAGTGATAAGGAGCCAAAGGTTTCTCTAAGCCTCTAATGTAATATTTTATCATGATGATTCTCTTGGGAAAGGGCTAAAATCATACAATGAGGAAGATGATAAGATGAAAGTACCCATCATGCCATCCTGGTTGTTTATGTCACGCAATGGTGTTTCACATGCGAAAGATAATGTTTCTACCAATGTGAAAGTTAATGGGACACTACAAGAGGTTGTGTGCACTTGTGATGCTTTTAGCGATGGAAATACATTGGGTTTTTATACTCCCCCACATCGCTAAGACCGTCGCTAACAGCATCGATACGGGAATGTCGCTATGGGCATCTCTATAGTGGTCGCTATAAGCATCGCTATAGCCGTCGCTATATAGTGACGCCTATAGCAATGATCATAGCAAAGTTTACAAGCCTCCTATAGTGACATTTATAGCGATGCTACAGAGCCTTAAATAGAGACGCCCGAGAGAGAAAAAAATAGATCCCAAATTCACCTTTGAAATAAAGTGCAAGCTTAGATATAGACCCAAAGTAGTCACCCACAAGACAATATAACCATTAACTCCATCATCCATAGTATTTTTTGACCAATAAAGATACAAAACTGACAAAAGTAAATTGATGAAAGTAAATCAACGACAGTTGTACACATTATAGGCAAAATCACTTTTGTTAAACTTTGCAAATGTAATAGTTACAACACCATTGTCATTATTGAAAAAATATACTGGGTTTTCAAATAAACTTCATCTCATGATACATATGCTATGACAAAAGGAAACTAATGCTATCTAGCTACGGCTAGACTAACGTCATCTAATAAGACGTCTCATTGCGTCCAAGCACCGTATCTGTCGGATTCTACAAAAAAAATAGTAAGACATCTTTCTGTAAGTATAAACAAATAATTTATAAAACAATATAGCAAATAGAAAAGAGTAAACCCTAATACTAACCATGCCGCCATGAGAACTCAGAATGTCCATCAGGGCGTTTAAGCCCTTCCTGCCTGCGTACTGGTGCTTGTACGGTGTGGGGTCACGTCCTGTCATTGACCATTGTCAAAACATACAAAGAATCCATTATGTTAGAATTTAAAAATCCCTAAACCCTAAACTATCAAACCTAAAGAGCAATGTTAAAACACTTACAAAATCGGCCTCAAATGATTCCCACCCGCCGCTCTCCAAGTGGTACGAGCTCCCTACCTCTACTCGCGCTCTGGCTGCCTCCTTTTGTTGCTTCCACTTGTCAGGATTCTCGCGCGCTGCTTTCTTCGCATTCTTCCAATCTTCTTTGGCCAGCCAATATGGTTTGTTCCACCCATGATTAATTGCTTTTTGCACTTCGGAATGCTTGTGCTTGCAGTATTCGCGCATTCGAATCTTCATTACGTCTTCATTGAAGCAGTCATCCCATGTTGGAACGAGAAACTTGTCATGCAGCATGCTGATGACTCTGTCTTTTAAATCACTTGGTACTTCACTCTAGGTGTTTAGTATTTAGTGTCTAAACACCTGAGAGAAAAGACCGTGCATACGCGAGATCACCTTCTTGCCTTCATCATCCAAGATGTCCAAGATGATGCTACCGCTGAAGTGGACGGAGTGAGGCAAGCCCTCTTGCCGGTGACGTGTGAACCTGGGTGTCTCGGCAGGGGTCTCTAGCGGCATGTCGATGGGGGTACGGACGTCAGGTGTCTCCACTAGAGTCTAGGCCCCGAAGCGAGGAGTGTTGATTGGAGTGACTCCTTGAGGAGTAGCTAGTGGTTTGTAGTCTCTAGGAATGGCCGTCAGCCACGCAAAAGGGGGTGTAGATGACGATGCTGTGGCTGGTGTGGGGGTGGGAAAAGAAGGGGAGGGTAAAGAGCCTCGTCAAATACTAGGCAATGTGGACGCATCGTCGGCGGCATCCCCACATTAACCGCCGCTGCCACCACTAGAACACTAGGGCCTAGACAAGTGTGAAGATCATCTCGTCAACACCGAAGCTTCGAAGTGCACTGAATGCTCCAAAACAGAGGGAGACTCTGAAGGAGTAGGAATGCGCGATGGTGCACCAGAGCGATGATGCTCCACGTACCACTGTCTCTACTAGGGTGACAAAGAAGAAAGAAACTGCTCATCATCCATACCTGCATTAAACACACGAACAATTAAACTTAATATTGAATGAATGGAGAAGAAAACATGGACAAGTAGAGAGAGAGAGAGAGAGAGAGGACTCATAAAGGGGGAGGGATTCTTGTGTAGAGAGATTTTGTTGAATTTTTGTGAATTTGTAAAAGCAATGAGCTCTGGGTGCGGTGGAGACTAAAGCTGCATCACGAAGGTCTCCTCATAGAAGTTGCTTGCCCCACCACTAAATCTAATTGATCAGGTGAAAGAGATGCTAAGAAGCAATAGTAGTGCTTCTTAGTGTCTCTTTCACCAGACCAACTAGATCTAGCGGGGGGATGAGAAGCAGCTATATTGAGCAGACCAACTTCGTGATTGTAGCTTCAGTCTCCATCCCACTCGGAGCGCAGTGCTCGTTGTTCCTTATGTGAATTTGTAAAAGCACTACGCTTTGTGTGTGATGGATACTGAAGCTGCATCGTGAAGGTTTGTTCATATAAGTTTCTTGCCCCACCACTAAATCTAATTGATCGGGTGAAAGAGACGCTGAGAAGCAGTAGTAGTGCTTCTTAGTGTCTCTTTCACCAGATCAAGTAGATCTAGTGGTGGGATGAACAGCATCTATATTGAGCAGACCAGCTTTGCAATTGCAGCTTCAGTCTCCATCCCACTTGGAGGGTAGCATTAGGAAAATTTTGAGCTCATTTTTGGGCCTTGTAAGAATTGTTGATGTGGCATAGCTTAAAAAAAGTGGGGATCGGTATTTTTTTGTAAATAATATCCAAACTTGTCGGAGGTTGGATATTTAGAATTTACTCTTCAAATGCTATCTATTGATATATAGCATGCATGTATCGGACATTGCCTTCATATAGATGTAGAAAAAGGTGATTTTAGATTACCATAACGGTAACAAAAATTGGTTGATTGAAAAAAAATGGCATAACTTTCATAGAAGTCATCCAAAATTTTCGGACCTTATCTCTTTAGAATCCATTTTTTAAAAGCTTTCCAATGATAGGTTATATCATGGGGTTCTGAGAAATATTTAGAGGGGTCTACCGGGTTGCTTTCTTTTGTACAACTTTGATGATGTGGCACTCTTAAAAGGCCCAAAAATGAGTTCAAAACTTTCCTAATGTGCTCGTCGCCCCTTCTTGTGAGAACATACCTAGAGCATACGTACCTAGAGTGGACGCAAAGACCATTAAATACAATGACACAATGACACATATAGACATAAATGGACAAAAAGCCACGTGAATACAATATACAATATAACACGGAGCTAAATTGTTCAAATACAATATTTATGGCTTTAAGAGGTCTCTCTCTCATCCTCGAAAAGCTCAGCATAACTTCCTATATCTATATAGAGCCCTCCGTTTAAACGTATGTCCTCCGTTTCATTTTGTAAATCCTCTGCATGCATCCCATAGAGAGTAGTAGCTTGATGCTCGCCTCGCACCACCTCAGCGGCTTCTGACTGAGCATCTTCTCCGATCTCCTCTATTGATGCCACAGTGATTGGCACATGGTAGCCTTTATGCGTCCGTGCACTACGAGGGGCTACCTCTATGACGTACCACCAATTTGATGCAGACTTTGTAGGATGAAATATCACCTGCCAGAGCCACATAACTTACATGAGAGCTTCCACGCACATATCTTCTAAAATTGGATATGTTAACTATTTACATACTTACTTGTTCACAATGCTCGGTTAGTACGAAAGTTTCTCTTAGGTCAGTCCATTTCTTAGTTGATTCCAACTCAAGAAAACCAGACTCTCCTCTACGCACAGTAGCGTTGCGTCCCTCCATCATTATCTTGAACCATTGCACGTCGAAAAAGTCGACAAAAAATCCTCTATAATTGATCCTCAAAATCTCTTGTAGCATGCCAAAGTAAGTGAGATCCACCACCACAGGATCTGCATCAGAGGTCAGCTAGACTGTTCAAAATTTTCCATGATTTTACAATCTTGAGTAAAACGCTTTTTGTCGATCCGTTGCACCCTAAAATGTCAACCTTTACACCATGCTACTGTGTATGACTTATACTACAACCAACAAAGATTATGAGTGGCCATTCAAACATCTAGACTTTTCTAATCCACAGTGCAGCCATTGAAAAACTGGCTTCTCTAGAAGCAATCAAAAGGTGGATTTCTTAACTTCACAATTCATGCCTTTTGTAGCTTCTTGCCAGCAAAGAACCATTGTTTTGAAAACTATACTCATATCTTTAGGCGTTGACAAGCATGATGCATTTTGTGCTCTTTTTCTTTGACAACTCTCTCGTTTCATCATGGCCCAATACTGTTGCATCCTATGTGTGGCCTCTTGGGGAATCGTCGTTGAGTAATTAGTGCGACCATGAGGAGACATCCCATCATTTATTGGATTGTCCTTGACATGATTCTGAGATGATTGAGACCACTCCCTTGGATTTGAAGCTTGGTGATGGTAACCAAAGCCATTCTCTACAATTATTGGCTGCCCAATAATGTGGTGATCATTTGGAGGCGTACATTGCAAAATTACCTTGGTTGTGCAACCCCGAGAGTACTCCCACTCCTCCTTAGTCACTTCTTCACCGCACTGTTGTGCGCTTTTCAATTGGTTGTGCAACCATCTTAAGCTCATGAATGTTGGTAGACTCTCCAGACCTGTCGGATAGTGCATCGGTGGTTGTCTTCCCCGTCTCCACTCGATTTGTGCCCTTTGTCGCTCTTGCTTTTCATGCTCGTATTGTGAAATACACTTTTGCATCACTAAATTGTGAAGCATGAAAAATCGGTTGATTTTAGCCTCTAGATCTCCATCATCTTGAGTCTCAACGCCGAGATTGCACATGACAATCCCAGATATGTGCTCATTATTAAGTATGGAGCCTGATTTACCCCTTGTAATTTTTTGTGCTAAAATCCCACATTTGTAAGGCCCCCATTTATGAGGAGAAGCCATCGTGCATGAAGGAAAATCACTCGCCGGAAATAAAAATCACTTGCTGAAAACCAAAATTTTCAACCGGAATATTCCTTTTCATCGGAATATTATGGTCGGACGGCGGTTGGAAATTGGTCGAAAAACGACCGGTCGGTTGGCCGGTGGCCAAATTCAAAAGCGGACTTGTCTTCTCAAGGGCGGCCACACATGGGCGGATTGGAGGGTCTGATTTGGACTTATCTACACAAGGGCGGCTACACATGGATGCCTCTCATAAGAGAGGGCAGCCCTTTTGGCCTATAAAAGGAGGCCATTTCTACACACATTTCATAGTGTGTGAAGTTGATGCAACAAGGTGAGTGTGAGGTTGTGAGATTGAACCAAGGTGGGAGCTCTGTTAAGGGTATAATCCCTTTGTAAACTACTTCTTGTTTTGAAGTACTAAAGCCATTGAGTGGCTGATTTCCCGTGGATGTAGCCCACATTGGGTGAACCACGTATATTGTGTGTACTCTCTCTCTCTCTCTCTACTCTATAATCTCTTGTGTGTGAAATCTATGTCTCTCCATTAAGTAATTTACTCAAATATCTATTTAGCTACTTTTTATTTCCTAACAAATGGTATTAGAGCAAGGTTTGCTCGTAGCTAAATTATCTCAAGGAAAGGATTCCTTGAATTGAGTGGGAAGCTCAAGATTGAGAAGTTCAACGAAAAAAATACCAACATTGGAAGATGCAGATTGAAGACTATCTCTACTAGAAGGAACTCTATTTGCCAATAGGCGTTCTTGCAAAGAAGCCCGTAACAATGCCAGATGAAGCATGGATTGTCCTTGATCGAAAGGCACTGGGAACAATCCGGTTAAGCTTGGCGTCAACGGTGGCCTTCAAAGTTTTGGAGATGAGGACCACGGAGGACTTGATGAAGTCACTTGATGACTTCTACAAGAAACCATCAGCATCCAATAATGTATTTCTCATGAAGTGATTGTTCAATGTAAAGATGGCAAAGAATGGTTCAGTTGCAAAACACCTAAATGACTTTAAAACAAACATAAGTCAACTTCAATCGGTGAAAATCAATTTTGATGACGAAGTGCGAGCTCTCCTTATACTATCATCTCTACCAGATAGTTGGGACAACCTTGTGATGACTATAAGTAATTCTATCTCTGGCACAAATACTCTTCAGTTTGATGATGTTGTGGGTGTTCTCCTAAGCGAGGAAATGCGAAGGAGAAGCACAAGAGAATCATCAAGTGTTGCACTATCAGTGGAAACAAGAGGAAGGCCTAAGGAGAGGTTCAAAAACCAAAAGGATCGTGATCGCTCAAGGTGGAGCAAGTCACGCACAAAGTCAGTTCTTGAATGTTGGAACTGCGACAAGAAGGGCCACGTCAAGAAGGATTGCTGGTCCAAGAAGAAGAATGAGACACAGTCTCAAGACAACAAGCCAACATCGGAGGCCAATGTGGCACGTAAAGTAGAGCAAGATGCTCTAATTCTCTCATTAGACAATGTGTCTAATTCTTGGATGGTAGATTCCAGGGCTTCATTCCATGAAACACCACACAAGCAACATTTCCAAGATTACACCAAAGGTAATTTTGGGTATGTATACTTGGGAGATGATGAAGCTTGTGAGATTGTCGGCAAAGGTACAGTTTCTGTCAAAACTGCTAACGGAAATGAATGGAAGCTCAAAGATGCTAGGCATGTTCCTTCTCTTCGCAAAAATTTAATCTCTACAGGACAATTTGACGATGAAGGTCACAACATTGCATTCAGAAACAAACAGTGGAAGATCTCAAAGGGATCTTTGGTGGTTGCCAAGGGAGAAAAGGTCCGGACACTTTACTTGTGTACTATTAGCACGCAACCTTCAGCTTGTGCAACAACTATAAAAGTTGACAGTGCGGTGTGGCACTACCGGCTTGGGCATATGAGTGCCAAAGGAATGCAAATCCTTCAAACAAAGAAGCTTCTACCAGTTTGAAAGAAGTGGACTTAGAGTTTTGTGAAGATTGTGTTTATGGTAAACAAAAGAGGGTAAAATTTCAAAAATCATGAAATGAAAGAAAAAATAAAAAACTTAAGTTGGTTCATTCTGATGTTTGGGGTCCTGCAAGTACACCATCACTTGGTGGCTCATTGTATTATGTAACATTCATAGACGATGCGACTAGAAAAACATGGGTTTATGTCATGAAGAATAAGTCCGATGTATTTTCAATATTTCAAAGGTGGAAAGCCTTTGTGGAGAATGAAACAGGTGCCAATGTTAAATGCCTCAGATCCAACAATGGAGGTGAATATTGCAACCAATCTTTTGAAAGCTTTTGTGCTAGCAATGGCATTCGGAGGCAAAGGACAACCCTAAGGACATCTCAACAAAATGGGATTTTGGAAAGGATGAACAAAACAATCATGGAGTGAGCACAAAGCATGCAGCTACATGCAGGCCTACCGCTTTAGCTTTGGGTGGAAGCTGTAAGTACGTCTGTGTACTTAATCAACCGGTCACCCTCAACGGCATTGGATGGGGGAGTTCTAGAAGAGGCATGGACAGGTAAACCGGTGAATTATGTATTTCTCAAAGTGTTTGGGTGTGAGGCTTTCATGCACATAGATAGAAGCCTAAGATCAAAGCTAGATGCAAAGTCCAAAAAGTGTTTCTTCATTAGCTATGGAGAAGGTGACTTTGGGTATCTTCTATGGAATCCTGAAAATGGTAAAATCTTAAGGAGTAGGGATGTAATTTTCTACGAACAAAATATGTACAAAGATTACTTGAAAAGAAAACAAACAAAAGAAACAGGTGATGAGTACATGGAGCTTTAGGACAGTGAAGACTCAAGGACTACAAACGGTGACAATGTGCAACAACGTCAACCAAATGAGGAGCCTCAACCTATTCTCCAAAGATCTACAAGAGTAAGTAGACTTCCAGAAAGTTTTGTTCCTTCCTTCAACCATCTCTTGATCTCAGATTCTGGAGAGCCGGAATCATACAAAGAAGCTATGCAACACGAATCCAAAGAAGAATGGACGAAGAGCATGCAAGTGGAGATGGACTCACTACATCGCAACCAAACATGGGAGTTGGTTGAGTTGCCTAAAGATAAGCGGGCACTTCAAAACAAATGGGTGTACAAGCTGAAGGAAGAAGAAGGTGGTAAGAAAAGGTATAAGTCTAGGCTTGTGGTAAAAGGGTTTTCTCAAAAGAAAGGCATTGACTGCAATGAAATATTTTCTCCTGTTGTAAAAATGAACTCAATTAGGCTTGTCTTAAGCCTTGTGGCTGCTCATGATCTAAATCTCAAGAAAATGGATGTAAATACGAAATTCCCTCATGGTGACTTAGAGGAGGAAATCTACATGCTTCAACCAAAGGGGTATGAAGTAAAAGGTAAGGAGAAAATGGTTTGCAGATTAAAGAATAGCTTGTATGGTTTAAAGCAATCATCAAGATAATGGCACTTGAAGTTTGATCGATGGATGTTGGATCATGGATTCACAAGATGCAACTCAGATCATTGCATCTACATGAAGAATTTGGGAGATGGGAAGTTCATCATCCTAATGTTGTATGTTGATGACATGTTGATTGCAAGTGCTAACATGCAGGACATCAAAGACCTAAAAGACGAGCTGTCTAAATCTTTTTCAATGAAAGATTTAGGTGTTGCAAAGAGGATACTTGGTACGAAAATATCAAGGGACAGGACAAAGAAGACAATAAAGCTATCTCAAGAGGATTACATCAAGAAGGTACTAGAAAGGTTTGCAATGCAAAATACAAAACCAGTTTCTACACATTTGGCTGGTCACTTTAAACTAACAAAGGATATGTGTCCAAAGACACAAGAGGAGATAGCCTATATGTCTAAAGTTCCATATGTTGCAGTGGTAGGTTCTCTAATGTATGCTATGGTCTAGACAAGGCCAGATATTGCACATGCAGTGAGAGTTGTGAGTAGGTTCATGGACAACCCAGGTAAAGAACACTAGCAAGTTGTGAAGTGGATACTTAGGTATCTAAAATGGACAACAAAAAATGATTTATATTTTGGAGGAACTGATATTTTTCTAATTTAGGGTATGCTGATGCAGATGTGGCAGGTGACAAAGATACTCGAAGGAGCACTACTGGCTATGTCTTCATGGTTGGAGGCACAACAGTAAGTTGGGCTTCAAAGCTACAGAAAGTGGTCTCACTTTCTACCATAGAAGCGGAGTATGTAGCAATGACAGAGGCAACCAAAGAAATTATGTGGCTTCACAGATTCTTAGAAGATCTTGAATTCAAACAAGACAATTGTGTCTTGTACAGTGATAGCCAGAGCGCTATCCATCTTGTGAAGAATTCAGCCTTTCATTCAAGGAAGAAGCACATCGAGGTGAGATATCACTTCATATGCATACACACTCTTTTAGAAGAGGGACAACTAAAGTTAGGAAAGGTGCATACAAGTGAAAATCCTGCTTACATGTTTACAAAGGTGGTCAACAAGGAGAAGTTGAGCTTTTGTTCATCTTCAATCGGCATTCAAGGATAAGAAGCCAGGATGGAAAACAGTCACAAGTTTGGTTTGGAGATCAGTCTCCAAGTGGGAGACTGTTAAGTATGGAGCCTGATTTACCCCTTGTAATTTTTTGTGGTAAAAGCGCATATTTGTAAGGCCCCTATTTATGAGGAGAAGCCATCGTGCGTAAAGGAAAATCACTTGCTGGAAACCAAAATTTTCAATTAGAATACTACTTTCCGCCGAAATATTATGGCCGCACAGCGGCCAGAAAGTGGTCGGAAAACGATCGGTCGGTTGGCCGGTTGGCCGATGGCTGGTAGTCAATGGCCAGTGGCCGGTGGCCGAATTTAAAAGCGAACTTGTCTTCTCAAGGGCGGCCACATGTGTGGATTGGAGGGTTTGATTTGGACTTATCTACACAAGGGCAGCTACACATGGCTACCTCTCATAAGAGAGGGCAGCCCTTTTGGCCTATAAAAGGAGGCCATTTCTACACACATTTCATAGTGTGTGAAGTTGATGCAACAAGGTGAGTGTGAGGTGGTGAGATTAAACCAAGGCGGAAGCTCTATTAAGGGTATAATCCCTTTGTAAACTATTTCTTGTTTTGAAGTACTAAAGCCATTGAATGGCTGCTTTCCTGTGGATATAGCCCACATTGGGTGAACCATGTATATCGTGTGTACTCTCTCTCTCTCTCTCTACTCTATAATCTCTTGTGTGTGAAATCTATCTCTCTCCATTAAGTAATCTACTCAAATATCTATTTAGCTACGTTTTATTTCTTAACACTCATCATCTATGGTTTGCCATAGCGTTTCCCGGGCTTTATAAAATCCGTCTAGCCACTCTCCAATGTACACTAGGGACTCTGATACCATCCAACCTTCTACCATGCTACCCTCTAGACATGCCTTCTAATGCACATATCCCTTCAGCGTTTTCATGACACGTTCTAAAAAGAACATCCATCTCGAATGTACTGTGCCAGCTATTTCCACCTCATTAACTATGTGAACAAGAAGATGCACCTGAATGGTTAGCATGGTAGTAGGAAAGTGTTTCTCAAACATGCACACAACCTCTGCAGTGTTTAGTTTGGTGAATGATATGGAGTCTACTTTGATCTCCTTTTGTGAGATCCATTGCACCAACTTCACAAGTTTGTAGACTGTGTTACAGATGTCAAGAGACAAACATCCCTCACAATGGCCACTGGTAAAATAAACTGCAAAACACGTGCAACAATGATATTAAAGTCTACACAAATTTTTTTTACACAATTCCCACTATGATATATTCCCACTATGATATATTCCACTATGAACATACCTGGCACATTTTATGCCAGTCATGTGACTTCAAACCGGTAAGCTTTCCTTCTTTAGTAAAACACATTTGGAGCAAGTGCATTACGCCAGTGGGGGTCCACAAAGATCGAATGGTCTCTTTTACTTTGCGTTCATGGGCTCCTGTGAAAATCCATGGCACTTTAGGGAGTTTTATCGATCCATCAGATGCTGTCTACGACCAATATTGCTCCGTACGATCCACATTTCTATGGTCAACCCTGGTTCCCAAAGTATCTTTCTTGCCAGTCAGATGGTCCCATAGCAGATTACCCACATTCTTGAATATGTGCATTGGATTGAGCAAGTGATTGATCATGAGTCGGCGGGCCCAATATGGTAACTCGTACCATAGAGAGAGTCTCTTCATCCCTGGGGAAAACCGTCATTAGAAATCTCCTTCTGCTCTAACCATGCTTGTGCAGACATCCTTGGTGGCTCTCTTCTCAAAAAGCCGTCGCAAAACACATGATTCTTTGGAAGATACGCTTGATGACCTTTGTAGATTTGTTTCTTCAATGAGGGCATCCGACGTGCATTTAGTCTAGGTCCACATGTGAAACATGCTCTATATCCTCTTGTTTGAAGCCCTGCATGTATACACATGATAATAGATAAGCTTGAGAAAAACCAATATTTACAGTGTTTGAGTTTAAGTGTAAATCACTTGAGCATTCTGCTAGTCCGGGATAGTCATGCATGGTCCACATTAGAATGCCTTTGATCAAAGCATTCTGTCGACTTGTGTGCCGGCTCATATCCACCACTTCTATGCCAATCCACAATTGTTGTAGCTCTTCCAATAGTGGACGAAGATACATATCCATATTCTTCACTTTATACCGCCCCGGCACAATCAAGCTTAGCCATAGGTGCACCTTCTTCATAGTCAACCACGGGGGAATGTTGTAGTTGACGATGACAACGGGTCATACACTGTAAGATGTTGATCTTTGACCAAATGGATTTATGCCATCTATAGCCAGGCCTAGGTGCAAATTTCAAGCTTCCCTGGCAAAATTCAACCATGTTTCATCTATATGTTTCCAGGCTGTACAATCTGCAGGAATCCATAGCACACCATCCAAAGATTTATTCCCCTCATGCCATTCTAGGGCGGCCATGGACTTACATTCAAAGAAATGATTGATGCAAGGAAGCAGAGGAAAATGTCACAAAACCTTTTGTGGAATTTTTGTTCCGTGGAGATCTACTCGATATCTCTCGGAATCACATTTCAGACACGTCTCCATGTCTATGTATTCCCCTCTCAAAAGAATGCAGTCGTTAGGACAAGCGTGGATCGAATTGTAATCCATCCCCAAGTTTCGCAAAATCTTTCTTGCTTCCTCTCTGGAATCTGGCATCACATTATCAGCTGGCAGTATGTGCTCTTTGAGCAAAGGCTACACAAAGAAAAAAATATGGTACAATTGTGTAAAAATCTATCAGACCATTATACATCTAGAGTTTTTTATTAAAGTAAAAACATTGTAATAGATCACTTGAAAAGCATTGTGATGCTAGTGTCACTTCATCCAAACTTTGTGTGCATGTTGAGAAGAACCAGGAGCGCTTTCAATCTCGACACACGTACTCCATCATACAATGGTGTATCGGCTTCACTTTTCATATCATCATAGGTAAGCCTTTCTGAATCCATGATCGTCTCGATCATTTCATGGATCTCGGGCTCAAACATTGCCTTGGGAATGTGGTCTGCATGATCATCCCCCGAGCTGTTGGAGGCTACATCTTGTGGCCTCACATATGTTGCTTGACCAAAGCACCCGCAAACACGTCTATTGGATTGCAAGGTTGCTGCCTGCTGGCCAGTGTCAGAGTTCGACGAGTTATAATTGGAAACAACTCGATCTATAATAGATGGATCGAACTCGCCAAATTTGCGAACGTGCTGCAAAGAAACACATCTTGTCCATCGCACACCATGCTTGCATTGATTACAAGGAAATAAGATCCTCGTTGCGAGATAGGTGTTTCGGTTGGACGGCCCCACATCCTTGTCACTACTCATAATGAGGGTAAAAACCTTATAACTTGGACAAAAAATTTAATCTTCTATTGGAATTCTTCGTCTTTTATCTCTCTCTCTCTCTCTCTCTCTCTCTCTCTCTCTTTGTTCACACTGTAAACTACCTCACATTCTCTAGTCATGTCCAATCCCCGCACACCTCAGTCTAGAGGTGCATGGAGATCAGAACCACCGGGTTATAATCTTGTCTTTATTGGTCAATGCCTATATTTGTGGGTACAAGAAATCTACACACCCATGTTTACATGATAGTGCATGTAGTGGAAAAAAACCCTTTGCCTCTTCCCTAGCTGTAGCATTTCACAGCATCTTAACATCTTTTCACAGTAGATCTTTATTCGACGGATTACTTAACACATTACATGTTGGCCTCCAATCTAAGTATCATGCTGGTGAAAGCTTTCCAGCTTAAGGTCGCATCCATAGAGAGGAAGAGAGAGATCACCGTTCGTCTAACTCAAATTTATTACCATAATCTCGAAGGTAGACTCTAATATAAAAACTCAATCCAAAATCTAATCTCAACTCTAATCTTATTGAACATGTGGTGACTCCCTCCATTGAAGGGTAAAAGAAATACCAATGGGGATACTAGCTGCGTAGATGTGAATGGGCCTCACTTCATAACACGATTTTAAATTTTAAATTCGTCGTTTGCTCTCGCGCATGTGCGCTCTCTCTCTCTCTCTCTCGGAAGCAGCAGTCGAGCATGCAGGTGGAATTGCTAGTCCGCATGGTCCATCAAACATAAATCTAGATCTAATTTAATCTTAAAATCAAAATAAACCTAAATTTAATCTTATCTAACGTAAATCTTAATCTAACGTAAATAAACCTAACTCTAATCTAACGTAAATCTAACTCAAAATAAACCTAAATCTATTCTAATCTAGCCTAAATAAACCTAAATCTAATCTATAAGATAAATCTAAATCTAACCTAATCTTAAACTCAACATAAAAATAAATTTAAATGTAATCTAGCCTAAATGTAGATATTCAAGTTCTCTTGGGATAGTTTCCTACGGCGTTAAAAATTTCTTCTTCTCGGGTGTGTGTGTGTGCCAATAAAAAGAGGAAAATGGTATAACTTTTCTATCACCCAAGTGTGGTAGATTGGTTATGCCATTTCCCTCTTGAATAACAAGTCTTGAGTTCAAATCCTCATCGACTATATCTTTAAGGTCTCTTGGGATAGTTTCCTACGACATTAAAACTCTCTTCTTCTCGGGTGTGTGTGTGGGTGTGTGTGCGTGCCAATAAAAAGAGGAAAATGGTATAACCTTTCTATCACCCAAGTGTGGTAGATTGGTTATGCCATTTCCCTCTTGAGTTCAACTCCTCGTTGACTAGATCTTTAAGGTCTCTTGAGATAGTTTCCTACTACGTTAAAACTCTCTTCTTCTTGTGCGTGTGTGTGTGTGTGTGTGTGTGTGTGTGTGTATGCTAATAAAAATAGAAAAATGGTATAACCTTTCTATCACCCAAGTGTGATAGATTGGTTATTCCATTTCCCTCTTGAATAACAAGTCTTGAGTTCAACTCCTTGTCGGCTAGATCTTTAAGGTCTCTTGGGATAGTTTCCTACGATGTTAAAACTCTCTTCTTCTTCTCTCTTTTCTCTCTATCTCTCTCTCTCTCTCTCTCTCTCTCTCTTTTCCTCTCTCAATGTGTGTGTGTATGCATTCTTTGTTTATGCATGTGTGTATGTGTGTGTGTGTGTGTGTTCTGTTTATGCATGTGCTCTCTCTCTCTCTCTCTCTCTCTCTCTCTCTCTCTCTCTCTCTCTCTCTCTCTCTCTCTCTCTCAAAAACAAAATGTGTGTGTGGGTGTGTGTGCGAGAGAGAGGGAGAGAGACAGAAATAGGGGAAGGGAACATGAGAGAGAGGAGAGGGAAGGAGCATACCTGGCTCTCCTTCCTCTCCTCGTGTATGTGTGTGTGTGTGTGTGTGTGTGTGCGCGTGTGGAGAAGAAAGAGAGAGAGAGAGGGAGAGCGCGGGTTACCTTTGCTTTCTTGAGTGCCAAAAACTCAGATATGAGATCTGAGTTTTTTGGCACTCTCGGTTTAGTTTTTACCCATGTTGGCGTCGCTATGGGCGTTACTATGAGCGTTGCTAAGTTACAAGTAAACTAGCGCCGCCCATAGCGATGCCGTGGGTTTTCACTTTTAAGCGTCACACTGCGAGGCGTCGCTAATGTGAAGTACCTCTTGGAGTGAGAAGGGAAAGGATGCAATTAGTGAAATGAATGATCATGATGAGAATCAAGCTGTGGATGCCATTGTTGATGTGTCCAATGTGAAAGATTACCATATGGGTGATGTGAAAGTGGATGTTGAGTATCCCTTTCCTTTTTGTGAAGTAGTTGAGAATGATTTCCAAGTCAATGAGGATAATTATATGGAATTGAATGATGTGAATGAAGATCTCTCTCAAATGTATGTTATTGTGAAATACTTTCCAATAAATGATGATTCTATTGAGCATGTGGTGAACCATGTTAATGAGGAGATTGTCCATGAGAACTCTTGTGATTGCATTTGTAGTGATGTATGTGACCATCTCTTGATTGATAAAGATAATATTGAGGAGTTTGTGGATATGGAAAGTGATAAAGATACTCTTTCTATGCCTCAAGTGAATATGGTTGATGCTACCTTGCTTGATCCTCTTGTTAAGGAGCCTAAGGTATGTATGGAGGATAGCTTACCTATCAAGCTTGGCGTGGTTGAATTGGATGGATGCTTTGTAGAAGGCAAAGAAACAAATTTGGTTATGCATGAGGATATCACGGTTTCTACTAAAGATTGTGGCATGTTGGAGAATATATTGCCATGATATTTGCATCCTATGGTGATAAATGAGAGTCCATATGTGGCTTTTGTGGATCACATATTATGCTTGAAAAAAGGGTGGATAATACCTATGGTTCATCCTTCGATATTAAGATCCTTATTATGGATGATCTCTATTCTTAAAGTTGGAGTTTGTGTTTTGAGGCCTTTTGATCCAGGTGGACAACATGTTTATGCTATTGTTGAGCATGAATTCTCTAGCAGACTAGGGGTTTGGCAAACTATGTTGCACGCATTTTGAGAACCCGTTCTTTTGTAACTTTGTACATATGAACATGATGCCTGATGTCAAAAGGGTGTGTGGATTTCTTTTTGTGGGTTTTTTAGCATGCTTTCGAATGCACATGTACATGCAAGGAAAGTTACTAGTGTAGTGCCAATTGTCGGGTTACCATAAGTCCGTTAGTGAGTTTTTTGAAGTGGGACTTGTATATAACAAAAACTCATGTACAAACTTAAAAATGTTCAGCCATAGTGCATAAATTTTTAGGTTTTGGGTTGTTTGCATAAATTTGTAGGTTTTGGGTTGTTCTAGTTTCTTGATGCTTTTGGATGTAATTTTTTGCCCTCGTCTTGCCTTCTCTACATGTAGTCGTATCGGGACAGCTCTCTGCTCGCCTCAAGTTTTCACATAGAGGTTTGTTGAGTCAATTTTGATCATCTTTAGCTTTCTTGCCGGTCATTTTTCAAGATTTCTTCCTAGCTTTAAAGTGCCCTAATTGGAGTTTTACTCTTCATTAGACTAGTTCTCTACATGGCTATGGCTATGGAAGTTTAGTAGTAAATTGTCTGCAGATAGATTGGGAGCTCATGTATCTACGAATTGTGGAATTGATGTTGAATTTGTGGGTTTGTGATGTTCAATTGTGAAAGGAGGCCCTTTTCTTCACATGCATTGGTCGGAGGGTGATGTAAATCCGTGGTTTAATAGGGTTTTGCTCATATGTACTATGGTCCTTTGGGTGGGCGTGTGCTTGTAAAGTGCCAAGGGATCATAGGTCTTTTAGTTGGGGTTTACTAAGAGTGGTTTTGGTATACTTTTTGGTGCTGAGATTGACGTTTTAACGCTCTTGGGATTTAAAGCTATAGAAGTGTCCAACTTTTTCTTTTTCCCAACAGTGTGTGATGCCTCAAATGTCAAAATTGGCCATTGAAGGTGATTTTGACCTATCCAATGCTCTTACCATATGCTCATGAGTCCAAGACACAAGCTTCAAGCCATTTGAATCTCATATATCCAAATTTAGCCATATTACCATTTCAGGGTCTGAAAAGAGTTTCTAAGCCAAAATCTTGCTCAATACTTGTTCAAAAAACATTCTAGGCATATATGTGTGATGTACAAACTATAAGCTATGCATATATCAAGTTTCACCTCATTGAGGCCACATAGACATCATACATGATGTCTAACATCATAAAATGAGCACCCAATGCATTTTTGTCAACTTGCATAGCATCCTTAGGCCCTAACTATCTTGTGATTCAATTTTGAAATCATTTGGAAAGCTAGAAGCTGATAAATTGCCAAATTTAGTAGAAGACACTAACTTTTTGACTTGGAGAGTGCAGAATCATTGGAAGCCAGCAAGTCACCGAGAAAGAAGAAAAGGATCTCCTTGAAAGATATCATAGCAGCAGCTATGTCCTTCACCATTCCACTTGAGACACTGAATCCGACTAAAATTTGGATGGACAAAGCTACTCTACAGGATGAAGGCATAAAGCTATACCAAGGGACATTCAGAGATCCACAAGGCAACACTATTGATGTGATAATGATTCCAAGAGAGATCAATGAATATGCAAGAAAATATGGCATCCTCAAACACTTGGAAAGAGCGGACCTACATGGATTTTTTGCATCAGTGCCAGCTAGTATTGATTTCCAAATAATTTATGAGTTGACCACCACAATCAAGAAAGAATGCACAACAATGCTCACCACACTTGAGGGAGTAAGCAAAGAAGTTTCAATTACACCACAAAACATTGCCAATGATTTGGAACTGCACAATGAAAGTAGCTCTGTCCAAGAAAGAAGAGACAAAGTAAAGATATATTCTCAAAAGAAGACCAACCAAACTTTTGAAGACATAGTGGACCCAAGAGCAAATAGAATTTGCAAGTTAAAACCAAATTTTTCATGTTTTCAACAAGAGGCCACAAAAGCACACGGACCCATCTCATGCCACTACCACCACTTTCATTTGGGCATTAGGGAGTAGTGTACCAAAGGATGTGAACTACGCTCATTATATACATGAGCAAGTAGTTACCTTCGGGACTGATTAAGCCCAAATACATCGGTGGAGCGGAGATCTTGACCAAGATATCATATGAAACTATTGGAGTAAGAGGAAAGTGATCAAACCCACCCACCCAAAACAAGTGGTTGAGACTAAAAGATGTCTCTTTGAAGAAAGCTTCAAACAGTTCAAGAAGAAAAGGTAGAGGAGCTGCCGAAGAAGGGGATAAATGTAATGACCAAGGAGGAAAGACCAAAAGAAACCAACATTTAGAAGACGGTCCATATTGAAACATTAATAGAGAAGTTCAAGGCTGAGCAAGCAATGAAAAGTTATTTCCAAGAGTATTGGGTGCCAGACCCAAAGAAAATGGGCGGCAGTTCCTCTCGACCCCTAGAGGACCAATTTGACCACTATATAAGGACTTATGAAGAGACATAGTGGGTGATTGAATAGAAGAATCTAGAGCTATTCACCACTGAGGAAGTCCAAGACATCAAGAAGAAGCTACAAGAGACACCACAAGCTACAAGTGCATCAACAAGCACAAGAAGCAAAGAAAGAAAAAGAAGAAGGAGATACAAAGGATAAGGGGGGAAGTGCAACACCACCAACGTCTCTCCTTGAATTCCATCGACCACCAAGCCCAAAACCCCCAACATCCCAACAAAAGGATCTGCCAAAGATGAAATGAAAAGGTGATGAAATAAAAGAAAAAGACCAAAAGTATGGCATATCTAACCCACCATGGGTAGTAAACAAATAAGAGAAAGCTGAGGAGAAGTATCACGATCTAAGTACACAAGAAAGGGAACCTAAAGTGCATATATCACTGCTCAGAGTACCCCGGTTGATGTCAATCTCGCTAGTTTTTCAATGGAGACCCCTGGAGAGATCGTGGTGTCCCCTAGAGAGACCAATGAATACCCTTGGAGAGACCCTCTGGTAGGAGTGTTGTTAAGCATGATCCACCAAGTCCCCTTAGTTGGAACACTTCCAGAGCCTGCAGTAAGGACTGTGGTGGCAACTATTGAAGAAGATGTCAGAGCTGCCCACCAAATTTTAGAGTGAATCAGAATGAGATCCCTCTCTGTGGTTGAAGAGAACATTATGCTCAGAACAAGAGAGGAGAACATGATGAAAGATCATAACAACCATGAAAGAGCATTGCAAAGATATATTCAGAGAGAAAAAAGTGCTGAGAGAGAGCAAGATACACAAAGAAAGCACTACAAAAACTGAGGTTGAAAGAGACACCCTCACACTGCAAATAGCCAAAGTGTCAAAGGAAAGCTAAGGCTGAAAGAGACACTCTCACACTACAAATACCCAAAGTGTCAAAGGAAATTGCAAAGCTACAAGAGGAAAAATACAAGACTGAGGATGAGTTGGAATCAGTTAGAGACGAGATTATAGATGTGAAAGACAAATTAGAGTTCCAAGGGCTTACCATACAAAGTTTAAGAGGAACCCCAAGGGCTGCTAGAGCAAGCACAAGAGCAAATAATCAGGTTGTACAAGCCTTGGAAACCTAGATCACAGCTCTACAAAGGAAATTAAATTTAGAGCAAAGACAAAGAATCCATATTACAGAAGGGTCTTTGGTAGCAAAAGAAATACTAAAAGCACAACACAAAGAGCTCTAGAGAGAGAACAACAAGCTAAAGAAAAAATTTGAGATGATATAGGAGCTACTGATTAACAATGCATAAGAGGAAACAAGAAGAGATTAGGTAGTGCATCAACAACTAGCAGACCTAAGACAGGAGGTAGAGCAGGCACGGGGTCAACCTACGAACTCAAATCCAAGCAACTCTAGAGTCAACACCCAGCAATAGCCTATGGAGCTCACAAAAAGTTCAAAAGAACTCGTATTGGTGGAGATACCTCCACATATCCAAGAACAAGGACAGGTGCTAAGTGTGGAAGAAGAGGCCCGCCTCCTCAGTTTATTAAAAAAGTCCAGTAAAGACATTGCTAAAGCCGCAATAGAATGGTAGCAGTGGATGCTACTGTGTGGTCTCTACCTGCCCTAGAAAAGGGTTACCTATGTAAAAATTTCAAGCCTAAATATCAGTTTGGCAAAAGATGTTATTTTGAGAGGTTTCAGTGATCAGATATCATTTTTGTGTTGTGATCCTCGTAGCTTTTAATTCTCGTGAAATTCAATTTTTGTGAAAAATTTCCAAAAATAGAAAGTTTTTGACCCTCGGTATGGTCTATGGTCGACGGACTCGTCAAACTGTGCACCGACCCAGGTTTCCTTAAAAATAGGGTTCGGACATCAAAGGCTGCTATTTATGGCAGGTAGTCATATCTGTTACCTCTGTAGGTCTATCTCGAGTTAGCAAATTTTAGAATTGAATTCGGGTTAGTATAAGTCTAGTTAACCTAAGGTTAGCATTTTCTAAGGTATGTATGGCATGAATGTGGATGTGCATGCATGGGTATGCATGGGCATGGATGTGCATGCATAGTCATGGGTATGCATGGGCATGTTTCCCCATCATGTATGGCCATGGTCATGTGTATAGGTAGTCTTGTGACAACTTTTAGGTTAGGCATGGAGAGTGTAGCATGGGAACTAAGCGTGGCCTACATAGGGTAGAGCATGGGTCAAACAATGATGTGCGGCCTAGTATGGGCAATGGAGCATGGGCTTAGGACACCACACCCCCTCATATATAGCAAAAACCTAGCGCTAACTCCTCTTGTAGAAATTGATTTGTGTGTGTGTGTGTGTGTGTGTGTGTGTGTGTGTGTGTGTGAGAGAGAGAGAGAGAGAGAGAGAGAGAGAGAGAGAGAGAGAGAGAGAGAGAAGGAGCACAGGAAAGTGGAATGGGCAAGTGTGCACACCTCAATAGGGAATCCCACACTTGGCATGGCACTTGGAGGTGTGTGTGTGTGTGTGTGTGTGTGTGTGTGTGTGTGTAAACCTTCTAATTCCAATTATAGCAAGGGACATCAAAGCTCCTTGAGGGGGATGCCTATATAAGTGTAGCTCACCCCTCTCTAGTAGACACATAATCCCCAAGCTAGTGTAAAGAAGTGCTACTGCCATACTAAATTTTTGAGAAGTCTTTTTCTACATCACAAAGGAGATCTTATCAAAAGGGTAGTTACCTTATGTTTATGCTAATCCTATTGCTTCATAGCCTCTTTTCTTTATAGGATTCCTATGTCGACCTTAATTATGCTAGCTGGTTATAACATTAAATAATTTATTCTCTATTATAATCCATGTGGGGTATTGTCAATGGTTTCCATCCATTGATTGTAGTTCCATTGTTGGATTAAGGAGCACCTTGCTTCTTAAGGATATTTAATTTTCTTTAAATTAAGCATGAGTTTATGCATATAATCATCATTGCTAGCTATGTATGTTGTGCATAATTATGTTGTAAAGCTCTTCACCTATGATTCCCTAAGATATGGTGAGACTTTTTTTTCTCTTTTATGCACCCAAATTGAGGATTAATCAAGGAATTAAACCCTTGATTTGCCCATGAAATTAAGTCATAATGATGAGACTTCTTGCATATAAAAAAGATGCATAGTTAAGGTATTGTGTTGCACTAGCAAACTGTGTTTGATTCTGCGGGAAATTAATCATCTTTAACATTTGGTAATTGCATGGTTATATTCTATCATTGTATGCTATATTGATGCATGCAGTTAGTAAATTAATCTTGATCTTATGTTGCATACAAGAGAAGTTTTAGTTATGATAATCTTAGGATGAGTTTATGAATAATTAGGGCATAATCATCTCGTTGTATTCTTGAGTTAGCTTGCATACTTACAGTTGTGAAAGCCTTGTCATTTAATCTAGTATTGTTTGTAATAATAAGGTTATTCTTTGTCAAGTTTTCTCATTGGTTGTTGTGGGAAATTATGCATAGTCTCTTCGTTTCTCCGAAAGAACTAATTCTAGTAGTGAGAAATGGCCCCTAAAAGAACTCAGTTTGGTGGTGCTAACGACTGTGAGGCGGGAACTAGTAACATGGCGAAAAACGGTTAAGCACCAATGAGAGAGAAAAATCCGGCCATCTCAACGGTAAAGTACCGATGAGAGAGAAAAATCCGGCCATCTCACGAGGCATCGAAGAGGAGCTTCATGAGGTAGGATGGATTTTATTTTGTACCTTACATAAGCATTGCATTACAATAACTTTAGGAATGTCTAAACTTTCCAAAAATATGTTGAAAAATCCAACTTAGACAACGGCATAAGTATTGTAATGGTTTTATCTAAGTTTAAGTTCTAAGTTTAAGTTTAAATTAAATAAGAAAGAAATGTTTTATGGAAAGAGTGTTTTGAAGTAGGAAAGAATGATTTCTATGAAAAATTATCTCAACCAAATTTCACTCGTTATTCCAATGTCGACTTAGTCTGAACCCCCTATTGATCACAAGGCGGTAGCTCACGAAGTTATCGCAAGAGCTAAATCCACAACTTTCTTTTTATGCGGTGGATATGTCCATGGCTTGCTTTTCATATGGTGGATACATGATTTTACATGGAGAGTTACTCCAAGAATTGGGTGAATCATGGATTGGTTGTATGGGTGGCCAATTGACAACAAGTGGAGTTAACACTCATTGGAGGTCCTCACGACTCCAGGACATTGGAATTTTTAATGAAGTATTGTTTGTTGAGTACTTTTTCCTAGAAAAGATATGTTTTGGTGTCAATTTGACAATGTTTGAAGGGTTGTCTTAACAAACTTGTGATGGAAACCATAAAATGGAACCCCAAGTGTTGAACAACAATGTGTTAGTAATTAGGCCACACAAAGATTCTGTGAGTGCGGGGTGGAAAGTGGGGGCTTGGCTCATGTTGACAAAGACTACAAGATGGGTGGTCCTGATCAATCGGGAACTCTCTGCCATGTGTGATAGAGTACAAAATTAGATATCTTTTTACACCAGAGCGGAAGGAACTCGATGTACGTGCCTCTGAAAGCTACGGGAAAAAAGGCATCGAGGTTACTTCTCCTCTTGGAAGATGAGATTAGGACCGGTAGTACGTAGGTACGCTTCCCCTGTGGGGCGGAGCCAGACTCCTTTCACTGGTGGCTTGGACTCAACTCACTAAGTGACGAGAGACCATCCACTGGTCTTCTTCTTCTTCTTCTTAGCCAATTTTTGTTTTCTTTTGCATAGGATCTAGCGACCATCAGGTGTCCTCCAGTTCCGTCAAGGTGAGACAGGGAGGAGACGCTGGTTTAGATCCTAGGTTAGTTTGGAATAATTTTTATTGTCTGAAAATTTTAAAAACAAGAAAAATTGGGTAGCTAATCCAAGGCTTATGTGTCAGTATTTTAGGAATATTATGTGGTTGAATATCGCAAATTCCAAGTCTTCAAGCTTATCTATGAGAGTGCTTGTCGTTCTCCGAACTATCTTTTTCGATGGAGCGTGATGGAGTTGCTAATGAAGGCTTACACTCCTCATTCAACTCGGATAGATAAAGGCTGGGAGCTCGACTGGAGCAATGAAGGTGGGATTTATTACATCAATGCTTGGAAGCTGGGATATCTTACCACGGACTTAAAGAAACTATGCTGGGCAAAGAAACTGAGAGTGGTTTAGTTGTACTACTTCTTGCGTACAAACTTGACTATCTCTATTCCCACTTTTCCAAGAGGCACGGAGAAAATGTTGAACGATTGGCTATGGGAGAAAGTAGTGGAGATAATTCCATATCGAAGGCTCATAACTTTTTCTATTCCTCAGAATACCGCTAAGAATATGGATCTTGTAATTTAATTCCCGATTTCCAATGAGTATAGGAACTACTATACCAATCAGTTAGAAGATTGTAGAAATGTGAGTACAAACACCCATCGTTTGTATCACCATATTCCAAGTCAACCAGCTATGCGGATTCTTTAGATGCCGCAGAAAATTATGAAATACCCTAAGCCTCTTTTGTAAGGCTATCCTTGTAAATATTCACTTTATGAATAAAGAACCAAGTCTTTTGAATTGAGTATCTTGATCTTGTATCTTTTATGAAGTTAAATCTTAGTCGTGTGATAAGTCTTTAAATTTTTCAGTCTATCGATCTTATGAAATCATGTAGGTACCTCCTTCTGCTCTTTATACCGCGGTTCAAGAGAAAAAACTTCTTCTCAAGCAAGCACAACCCCCCAACCTCAAAGGTGAAGGGGTTAATGTGGAACGAGATGCAAAGGTTTGGATTGAGGCCATGGAGGATTATTTTGAAGCTGCGGGAACTCATCCGCAGAATCAAACTATACTTGCCATGTTCCGACTTACCGGAAATGCCAAAATATGGTGGAAACAACATTGCTGGGACTCCAACATTGTTGGATCTTCTCAGTCATGGGAAGAAATTAATACTGTGGTGACCGAGCATTACTTACCACCAGCTCATAGGGCCATCAAAATGAACGGGTTTTTCTCACTCAAGCATCTATCCTTGACTATAGAGGAGTATTACTCCAAGTTTGTGACTCTCAAGAGATGCGCCAAAGATGACCTTGGAACAGCAAGTGGCCAGGTTCTTCCAAGGCCTCATTGAACCATTGAACAGTAGATTGGAAGCTCTTAGACCAACAACATTGCAAGATGCTTTGTTAAGAGCCAAGTCGTTAGTTGTGGAGATCATGAAATCTGCTGAAGGTAGAAGAAATTACTTAGCAAAGAGGACTAGACCGAATAAGTGGGATAACAAATAGGCAAACCTTGCTTATCATAATCGTCCTATGGTAGCTACTTCAATTGCTACTGAATTTCCCAATGTGCACTGCTATGAATGCCAAGAGCAAGGCCATTACAGAAACAAATTTCCCAAGAAGACTCGTGCATCCGGTGCAAATGCAGTACCTCTCAATTCCAAGGGCAAATGCTGTAGTTGGACAACCAATTGTAGAAGATGAAGCAGACAAAAGGGCAGTGATGCATGCTGCCATAGACAATCTTGGTGCTCGCCAGTAGTTCATTGTAATTCACGCTCCTGGAACATGCCAAGGTGATAAAGTTGAATTCCTCATAGACTGTGGAAGTACGCATTTATTTCTATCTCCTAGATGCATGAGAAAGTTACAGCTAAGCCAGTATCCTGCAAGTAGACTAGTAGTAGAACTAGCTAATGGGAAGGAAGTGTTATCTCATCATTCCGTAGGCTTGATAGATTTTCAATTAGGGGGTTATGCTACTTCTGTACAGTTCCGTACTTTACCTCTAGGAATTTATGATGGAATTTTAGGAATGGACTGGTTGAAAAAGAACCAAGACCATATTCATTTTGCTCAGGGAAACTTTACATTCATAGATAACCTTGGGAATGAAGTTCTAGTTCAAGGGAAAAATGGGATAGCCAAAGCTCATTTAGTTAAAGCCAGTAGACTTCTAAAGGGACTTAAGAAGGGATAGTAGATTTACATTGTGAAGCTTAACAAGGTGGAACAATCAGATTCAAACTTTCACCTAGAATGGTTGAAAGAATATGCCGATGTTTTCCCAAAATATTTGACCAATTTGCCACCGTATCATGAGGTAGACCATGAGATAGAAACTATACTAGGGTGTGAGCCTGTTTCTAAGAGACCATACAAGATGTCATTACCAGAAGCTATAGAACTTAAAGAACAACTTAGGCAACTGATCGAGTAAGGGTTCATTAGACCTAGTACTTCTCCTTGGGGTGCACCAGTTCTTTTTCAAAAGAACAAGGGTGGATCTTTGTAGCTATGCATAGATTATCGTGGGCTTAACCAAGTGACTGTCAAGAACAAGTATCCAATTTGGAGAATTGACGAATTGTTGTATAGTCCATGGATCCAAGATCTTTTCAAAGATTGATCTTTGGTCATGATACTATCAGATCAAAATCAAAGAATTAGACATATCGAAGATAGCATTTAATACTAGGTATGGGCATTATGAATTCACAGTTATGTCCTTTGGTCTTACAAATGCACCTGCAAGATTCAATCGGCTAATGCAAGGTATCTTTAAACCTTACTTGGATGACTTTGTCCTAGTCTTTTTTTATGATATTTTGGTTTACTCTAAAGACGAAACAGAGCATGAAGAACATGTCCAAAAAGTGTTGGAAATTCTACATCACCATTAGCTTTATGCTAAGGAAAGAAAGTGTACTTTTTGTACTCCCCAAGTTAGTTATTTAGGTTTCATTATATCCACCGATGGAATTTTAGTTGATGCCAAGAAGATCAAGGATATAGTGGATTAGCCTCAACCTTCTTCTGTTAGTGAAGTCAGAGGATTTCTAGGAATTACAGGGTGGTACATGATTTTTGTTAAAGATTATGCTCTTAGTGCAACACCTTTGACAGGACTTCTAAAGAAAGGAATGTGAATCAATTGGAAAGCAGAGCACGAAGCTAGTTTTGTAGAGTAAAAGAGATATTTAGTGTCTTCTCCTGTTTTAAAGCTTCCAGATTTCAGTAAGGATTTTGAAGTTGTGATCGATGCCAGCAGTCTTGCCTTAGGAGAAGTTCTTACTCAATAAGGGAGACGAGTAGCTTTTACCTCTCACAAGCTCAAAGATCATGAGAAAAATTATCCAACTCATGATGTAGAACTTCTCGCTGTCATCCATGCATTGAAACTATGGAGACGTTATCTTTTGAGTCGCAAATTTCAGCTAGTTACCGACCACAAGAGCTTAAAGTGGATTTTTACGCAACCCAACCTCAACATGAAATAGAGGAGGTGGATTAAACTTCTTCAAGAGTACGATTTTGATATCAAGTACCGACCTGGAAGGGACAATGTAGTTGCGGATGAACTCACTCGTATGTCTTTCCTCAATGCTATCTCTATACTCAATAATCCTATTATGGAAAGGATTAGAGAAGCTTCTTCAAATGATCTAGATTATCATTATGTACCTAAGGATCTAGCACTAAAGAAAGCAATTTTATTTGAATCTCATGATAGCTCGACTTCTGGACATCCAGGATATGCAAAGACCTTGATGCAGTCAGAAGAAGTTATTTTTGGCTAGCAATGAAAGTTGATGTTCTTCATTACATAAAACAGTGTTTATCTTGTCAACAAATTAAATCCGAACGAATCAAGCTTCCCGGGCAACTCAAACCTCTTGATATACCTCAAATGAAATGGGAGTATCAGTATGGATTTTGTCACCGGATTACCTTCTATTGGAAGCTGCAATTTTGTATTTGTGGTTGTCGATATGCTCACTAAGGTGGCTCACTTGATACTTGTCAAGACAACCTATAGTGATTTTGACATCAGTAGGGTTTTCATTAAGGAAATCTTTAGACTTCACGAGTTACAGAGAAGAATCTTCAGTGGTAGATGTGAAGTTTACTTCAAAGTTCTGGACTTCTCTTTTTCAAACAATTGGGACTCAACTATGCTTCAGTACAGCATATCAACCTCAGATCGGCGGGCAGATTGAAAGGATAAATCAAGTAATCGAGGATATTCTTAGAGCTTACTGTTCACAAGAGCCAAGGAAATGGATTCAATATCTTCCTTTAGTAGAATATGCTTATAATTCTTTTGATCATAGAAGCATAGGAATGTCACCATTCAAGGCACTCTATGGACAAGAGTGTATAGCTCCACTAAACTTTTTTGATCCAACTATTAAATTTGGAGGCCTCAAAGCAAATGTTAGAAGACATGGAAGCGTAGACTAAAGCAGTTCGCAAGGATATTCAAGCAGCTCAAGACAGACAGAAGCATTATGCAGACAAGAAAAGATCTGAAAGAACTTTTAAGTTAGAGGACAAGGTATTTCTCAGGGTTAAACCTAAGCGGAGTAATCTATCCTTAGGAAAAATCAAGAAGCTTAGCCCAAGATACTGTGGACCTTATGAGATTGTAAAGGTTGTAAGTGACCAAGCTTACAAGTTGCAATTACCCTCAAACCTTAGAGTTCATGACATTTTTCACAGGAGTTTGCTTAAACCCTATATTCCCAATCCCGATCATCATGTAGATGCGGAACAAGTTGTTATTCCTACTTAGGGCATTCTCAAGCTACAACCTAATTACATCCTTGAGACGCGAGAAAGAAAACTAAGGAATAGGAACATCATCGAACATCTAGTCAAGTGGAAGGATTTTCTAGAAGATGACACAACATGGAAAGATCAACTAACGTTTCAGAAGGATTACCCAGACTTACTCTTAAGATGAGGGCATCTAAATTCTTTCACATTGGGTAGAATCTAAGGTCTCTACTTGCCCTAGAAAAGGGTTACCTATGTAAAAATTTTAAGCCTAAATATCAGTTTGACAAAAGATGCTATTTTTAGCAGGTTTCAGTGATCAGATGTGATTTTTGTGTTGTGATCCTTGAAGAACTCTTAATTCTGGTCAAATTTCAAATTTTCTGATATTTTTTCAAAAATAGAAAGTTTTTGACCCCTGGTATAGTCTAGGGTCGACCGGCTCGTCAAACTATGCACCGACCCAAGTTTTCTAAAATATAGGGTCCGGACGCCGAAGGCTACTATTTATGGCAGGTAGTCATATCTGTTACCTGCAGGTTTGTCTCAAGTTAGCAAGTTTCAAAATTGAATTTGGGTTAGTATAAGTCTAGTTAGCGTAAGGTTAGCATTTTCTAAGGTATGTATGGCATGAATGTGGATGTGCATGCATGGGCATGTGTCCCCATCATTTATGGCCATAGGTTATGTGTATAGCTAGTCTTGTGACAAGTGTTAGGTTAAGCATGGAGAGTGTAGCATGGACCTAAGAATGGCCTAGATAGGGTAGAGCATGGGTCAAAGAGTGAGGTGTGGCCTAGTATGGGCAATGGAGAATGGGCTTAGGACACCACAACCCCTCATCTTAGCAAAAACCTAGCGTTGCCTCCTCTTGTAGAAATCGATTTGTGTGTGTGTGTGTGTGTGTGTGTGTGTGTGTGTGTGTGTGTGTGTGTGTGTGAGAGAGAGAGAGAGAGAGAGAGAGAGAGAGAGAGAGAGAGAGAGAGAGAGAGAGAGAAGGAGCATAGGAAAGTGCAATGGGCAAGTGTGGACACCTCACTAGGGAATCCCACACTTGGCATGGCACTTGGAGGTGTGTGTGTGTGTGTGTGTGTGTGTGTGTGTGTGTGTGTGTGTGTGTGTGTATAAACCTTCTAATTTCAATTATAGCAAGGGACATCAAAGCTCCTTGAGGGGATGCCTATATAAGTGTAGCTCACCCCTCTCTAGTGGACACACAATCCCCAAGCTAGTGTAAAGAAGTGTTGCTGCCATACTAAATTTTTGAGAAGTCTTTTTCTACATCACAAAGGAGATCTTATCAAAAGGGTAATTACCTTATGTTTATGCTAATCCTATTGCTTCATAGCCTCTTTTCTTTATAGGATTCCTATGTCGACCTTAATTATGCTAGCTGGCTACAACATTAAATAATTTATTCTCTATTATAATCCATGTGGGGTATTGTCAATGGTTTCCATCCATTGATTGTAGTTCCTTTGTTGGATTAAGGAGCACCTTGCTTCTTAAGAATATTTAATTTTCTTTAAATTAAGCATGAGTTTATGCATATAATCATCATTGCCAGTTATGTATTGATAGCTGTTTTTCGGCTCTCCATAATTGCCATAGTGAGCTAACCCACCCTACCAAAATCATCCAAACACTGTGGCTATCCCTACCATTTCACTGTATATAGATGTGTAACTGTCTTGGTGTTTTTTTTTTTAAAGTTCTTGATAGTTTGTCTCTGGGTGTTGTCATCAAATTAGCCATAAATCCCACATATTGTAAGAGGGCGACAGGGTGGAGAGGACTCCCCTGGCTTTAAGACAGTGATTGGGGTGGCTTTTCTTGTGATGTGTTGTGGTGTAATTTACTCAAGCTATGTTGAACAAATACTAATCTCACTTTCATTAGTCATGACAGATTTGTAAGAAGGTATTAGTGCAACAATCACCCCCTCCCCCTTCCCTCTTTTTTCTTACATATATAATTGTGTTTTCTTGATCACTGTTGCAAAGCATCCCGAGCACTCTCTCTCTCTCTCTCTCTCTCTCTCTCTCTCTCTCTCTCTCTCTCTCTCTCTCTCTCTCTCTCTCTCTCTCTCTCTCTCTCTCTCTCTCTCTCTTTATGCGTCCTAGTTCGCATCCAAAACTAAGTGGTGCCCCAAATTTGTGTAGGGTTAGGTTGCGGGTTTGTGTGTGTGTTTGTTGTTTTTTTCCAACCCCAACCCAATTGAGCAGCACGGGAGCCTAGAAGGGTGCTTAGAGGCCACTCTTCTTGTTGCCCGCCCTGGACCGCCTCAAATTGGTGCCCCCACGGAGGATCCAACTTGTGTATGTTTTTGTGTAGGTTCAACCTTTAGCATAGTCAAGTAGGTTTCATGAATCACGAGAATCTATATGATCCTTTCATTCCAATTGCAAGGCAAAAGGTACACATAATTGTTAGTACTAAGTTGCAATTTCAACGTGTAATTTGTAGAATTTTAGGTCCCCTTAGGTTGGCAGAGATAAAGGCATCAATAAATTCCTTTATTTTGCCTCTCATTAGGTACGACCTTAGTTTGGACGTCTATATTTTTGTTTTGTTTTAAGCATTAGGTCATGCATAGACCATGGATAATGGCCCAGGAATAGAGGTTTTCCCCTTCCATTTCAGTCCACACATTAGAATAAACGTTGCAATTAGTAGGAAGATCCACTTTCAACAACGTATGGTGTTCATGTTTGGTTCCCAAAGAGTAGGAGAAATTATCGCATCACCAAACCCTGTCATTCTACCTCTTATTGATTATCATAGGTCATTTGATGTGCATATTTTTATTTTGTTGTAGAATAGATTGCAATTTAGAAAATATTATTGTGTAAATCTTTTAAAGAAAGAAAAAACAAAAACGTGTCACTTTGAAATCAATTCAATGGAGAGCCAATGCCAAATGTCTGGATATCCTCTTTTCTTTGGAGATCTTGGAGAGGATGCAGAATTATTTTTAGCAAATTTCAAGATATCTTGTCGTATCAAGAGGATAGTAACTGATCAAGAACGCGTAGAGATGTTTGAAGTGGTCCTTAGGAAAGATGTTAGCACTTGGTTTGACTCGTTGCCTGAGGAAGTTAAAGGGAATTACATCGAAGTTGTGAATCATTTCAAGAGATACTTCTTTGATCACCAAAACACTCAAAAACTATGGCAAGACATTGTTTCTCATAAGCAAAAAGACCTAGCTGACTACTACTTGTACAAGCAAGAGTTTCTACGTCTTTGGGTTGTATGGGTGAGAAATGTTGCTAACCCTGGTGATGGTGCAGAGTTCCTAAAGAAGGAGAGGTTCATAGCTGGACTCTTTCCTGACCTTAAGATAAAAGTTGAGGCCGGTGCACCTGCTACCTTTGATGCAGCTGAAACTAGGGCTGCTGAGAAATATAGAAAACTCAAGTGCCTAAGGGGAGAGGTTCCAATAGAAGTTCTTAGACCCAAAGGTAAGTCACAAGCATCAACATCTAGGGAGCTTCCTGAGGTAACAGCGAAAGTGATTGAGAAGTTAAATGAATCTTTAAGTAGCTTGTCAATTCACCTTGCACAAGCTGTAGGTCCAAAGGGACAAGCAAAGAAGTCTGAAGAGCGATATCCACGACCTAGGAGAGTCTTGCAATGTTGGAATTGCGGAGAGTCTGGACATGGGATGTATAATTGTCCTTGGCCCCGTGGAGAGCCAGGGAGACCTAACTTGAATTACCCAGTGATGAATGTAGGTGAAGAAACTAGTCAACAACCAAGGCTTCTACAAAGGCCAAATGGAGCAAGACCACCTCCACAAGGAGTGGAAGGAGTTCCATCTTTGTCAGACCCAAATGTGCATGTGGTAGAGGTGAAAAACTCAAATGAGGTTGACATGGAAGCAAATGGCATTAAGCGTGGCCAAGGAAAAGGTAAAGAGAAAGAATGTGTCACATCACAGAGTGACCATGGACGAGGCAAGAAGGCAAAGGAGACCAAGGAAGCTAAGAGGACTCGACGTCGTATCAATCTCCAAGACTTCCCTCTTGGACATGGTATGGCTCCATACAACCTATTGGAAGACATGAGAGGTAAGGGTCATGATATCTCATGGCCTCAGTTTCTTGCATTATGCCCACAAGTTAGGAGGGATTTAACGAAGGCAGTTAGCACTAGGAGAAAGATAAAAGAGAGTGTTCCTGTTGTAAAAATTGCACATGCTGAAATGAATGAGGATATTACACATGTGCTAGATTGTTACATCAAAGGAAGATTGGTTAGGAAAGGTCTAGTGGATGGGGGTGCACAAATTTGCATCATGACAGAAGGACTCATGCAAAGAATAGGCATGCACATCCATGAGACACCTGAAATTAAAGTCAAAATAGAAAACAATAGCAATGCTAGGTGCATAGGCATTTGTAAAAATGTCTCTGTGGAGGCCTTTGGCATTAAGAAGGCAGTGGATTTCTATGTCATGTCTAGCAAAGGAAATGGTTACCCATTTATCCTAGGGAGACCATGGCTAATGAAAATGAGATCTTTCAAGGATTGGGAGAGTGGAAAGCTAATTTGCAAGAATGACAATCATAAGAAGGTTGTCTTTGACATGAAGGAGCAACGCCAAGAGGAGCTCCATGAAGAATCATCTCAAAGTGAGACGGAGGAAGGCTAGACCGATAGCGCTTCAGAAGGAGAAAGTAGCGGCAGCATTACTGAAGAGGAGTCTTCCATCGAAGTCGTGGGGGTAAGGTTTAATCCAAACAACCAAGAGACCTCTTGCCAAGGTTTGGAAGAGGTAGGTTCCCAAGAGAACCAAAATGTGCAAGATGAAGGAATGTTAGAAAGTATGTTGTCTACAACACTTACAAAGGACGGAAGAGAGGAGTTCAAATGTGTGCTAAGGAAATTTCCTAGGCTTTTTGCTAAAGAATACACCGATTTGCGTGGAGTAGATGTTGTTCAACACAAAATTGAGTTGAAGCCTGAGGCCACATCTAAGGCTCAAAAGCTACGAAGGCTAGGAGTCATCAAGGAGCAGGCTCTACTCAAAGAGGTAAGGAAGCTTCTAGCAGCAGGTTTCATTTATCCAGTGGAGAATTTAGAGTGGGTCTCTCCCGTTGTTGTCACTCCCAAGACGAACGTCAAGTGGAGGGTGTGTTCATTACCGTCCGCTCAATGAGGCAACAAAAAGAGATCACTTTCCCCTCCCATTTCAGGATGAGATACTAAATGAGGTAGCTGGTCATGAGAAGTACACTATGTGTGATGGCTACTCGGGTTACTTTCAAATAGGTATCGCATTGGAAGATCAGTTGAAAACAACCTTCATCACTCCTTGGGGTTGTTATGCTTTTAGAGTCATGCCATTTGGACTGACAAATGCTCCTACAACTTTCCAACGCTTCATGAACATGGTGTTTCAATCATTCTTTGGAAAGTGCACTAGGGTTTTTATTGATGATTTTTGCATTTATAGCTCAAAATCATTGCATCTAAAAAGGGTAGAAGAAGGTTTAAAGAAGCTCTATGACATGGGAGGTCAACTCAACCCCGACAAGTGTCACGTAGGTGAGGATGAAGTGATCTTGCTTGGTCACAAGGTTTCCTATAAAGGCATTGAGGTGGATCCTTCAAAGGCAAAGGCTCTTATTGAGCTCCCATCACCCAAGAATCTCAAAGAGGTCATCTCATTCATTCAAAAGGTGAAGTATATGTCACGCTTCATTCAATTAGCTTCGGAGTTGCTTCACCCTTTCCAAAAGTTGACACAACAAGTAGAATTTGCATGGTCTTATGAGCTTGAAGAGTACTTTTGTAACATTAAAATCATTTTGTCAGAGCTACCAACACTCATGCCTCCTTGTTGGGAGTACACATTCTTTGTTAGCTCTAGTGTTGGGAAAGAAACAATTGGAGCGGTTTTGCTACAACAAGATCCCCATAGTACCAGGATGCGACCCAACTACTTTGCTAGTAGGGCCATGAATTCTTTGGAGAGAGGCTACATGGAGGCACAACTCATGATGCTGTCTCTCATGTTTGCGGTGAGAAAGTTTAGATCCTACTTGCTACCAAAACCTTTTGTAATTATCACTGCAGAAAATTTATTTCCTTGGGTTTCATCTCAAATGAATCTTAGAACCAGGATCTCAAAGTGGATTATGGAATTGCAAGAGTTCCAATACTCTTTCAAGGTAGAAGATAGTGTGCGTGCACAATTGGCAGGGATCCTTACTTATAGGGTACATGAGAAGGAGATTAAGATTCTTGCAGTAAAGACCCTTCCATTGCTACCACCTAAAAGTATTCCTAATGATTTTACCTTGTTCTTTGATGGAGCTTTTCGACGAGTCACAGGAAAAGCAGGGGGAGGGCTAGTATTGCTCAACCCAAGTGAGAGGTGGTCATGAAAGAGAAGGTCAATCTACCAGGTTCAACTAGCAACAATGAAGCAGAATACGACACACTACTTCATGGTTTAAAGATATGCATTGGCCAAGGTATACAACGTCTCATGGTAAAAGGGGATGCACTTCTCATTGTGAAGCAAATTTTAGGCATTTGGGCATGCAAGAATGAAAGCTTAAGGACAAAAGTTCATGCCATTCATAGGATGTTTAATCAGTTTGAAGAAGTGCAGGTCATCATGGTGGCAGCAACTGTCAAGCAACCGAGATACCAGGGATTGGAGTCATTGAATCCCATTATTAGCTACATTTTGAAGGGTGAGTTTCTATGAGATTTCACGAAGGCTCAGAAGAGGTGACTCATGAAAAAGGCAAGCGTGTATCTCTTTCTAGAAGGATCCCTCTATCAAAGAGGGAAGGATCAAGTGTGCAGAAGAGTACCAACTATCAAGGAAATTCCAACCATTCTAAAAGGTTTGTATGAAGAGGCATGTGGTGGTCATTTTTCCCAAGAGTTAACTATGAAGAAGATTTTGCTTGCGGGTATGTTCGGCCAAGTCTGCATGTGGATGTCCAACATTGGTGTAAAAGTTGTCATAATTGTCAGGTAAATGGGAGTAGAAGATTGGTTTATGGTCCAAGGAAAATCTTGCTTGCAAATGGACCCTTTGAAAAGTGGGGCATTGATGCTATGGGTCCTCTCCCTATGACAAAAAATGGTAAACTCTACATTCTAGTGGCTGTAGACTATATGACTAGGTGGGTGGAAGCACAAAGTGTGGCAAAGGTAAATGAGAGGACAGTGAGAAAATTTGTCTACACTCACATTTGTTGTAGATTTGGCACACCTTTGGAGATTGTTTCTGATAATGGTCCAGGGTTTAGAAAGGGCTTGCTCACAGAGGTCTGTGAAGAAATTCACATTCTACATCATCATAGTACACCCTACAATCCCCAATCCAATGGTCTGGTAGAAAAAGCTAATGGTGTCATTGCAGGCATCATTAGAAAGATGGTGAGAAACAAGACAAAGTTGTGGGATGACTTCTTGGATGGTGCCTTGTGGACGTATCGAACCACATATAGGGAAGCCACGGACTTTACACCATTTCACTTGGTCTATGGTCAAGAGGCTTTATAACCAATTGAGCTCAACATTCCAACAATGTGACTTCATGGCAAAGCAGCACAAGATGATCAAGAAGCATGGATAGATCGACTTCTTACCTTAGCTGATCTTGAGTGGAAAAGAGAAGAAGCATACAAGTGCTACAAGAGTAAAGCCACACAAACGAAGGAAATGCTTGACAAGAAATTGAAGGACAAAGGCATCAATGAAGGAGATCTTGTGCTAAGGTATGACAATCGACTCGATAATCGTTTTGATGCTAAGTTTGAAACTAGATGGTAGGGGCCATACATAGTCAAGAAGGGTTTCAATTCAAGTTACTATCAACTTATGGACTTGAATGGGAAAGAGCACTCCAAGAAGGCAAACGGGTATCGCTTGAAGCCTTATTTGAGTCGCCTTCTACCAAAGGATCTCCAAAGATCTGTCAAAAGGCCGCTATCTCATGTAAGTATTGTTCCGTGAAGCATGAGTGTAACTCAAACCAAAATTCAAAGGGGCCAAACAATGAAGATCTCGTCAAGGACTCTGAAGCACTCTCTTTGGAAAAGATGCTCTATGATGGTACATGAATATTCCATCATCCTGGGGGAGGGCTAATGATAGCCGTTTTTCGGCTCTCCGTAATTGCCATAGTGAGTTAACCCACCCTACCAAAATCATCCAAACATTGTGGCTATCCCTACCATTTCACTGTATATAGGTGTGTGTGAGTTTGGGGACTTTTCCCATATCTTCTTAAAAACCCTTAATTAGCTAGTCACTGGGCTAGTTGAGCCAAAAAAATAATAAAAATAAAAAATATAAGTATATTATGGCCCATTTGTGTGTAAAGATTTCATTGTATATAGGTCCTAAATAAAAGGATTTTTCATAATTATTTTGATATTTATTTAAATATTTCTACCTATGGTGTGTTATTTATGCTATGTACATTGACTCAACATTACCATATTTTTTCTTACCGTTTTGCATACTCTTTATTCCATATAAAAATAATTTCATGCAAGCTTCTCTTATTTTTTGTGTAACTCCATCCTAATAAAAATCCAAAAAAACTAGTTCTATTTATGTGTATATTTTTTCACTATTGTGATTTTTTCCTTCCTACATCTATTCTCTATTACTCTCATAAATTAGACCACCAGAAATATTCATCTTTTTATGGTAGACTTATAATGAGAGAGATTTATTTTGACCCCTTTATATTTTTTCCACCTATATTATTTATATTTGACATGTACATATTTTTTTTAGACCCCTCAATATTTGATTTTCTTAGTTGTACTATTCACTTATATCATGATCTCAACAATATCTTCAACTATAGACCTACCAAATAAGGTCAAGGGTATGTGGCATGCATGCATGCACTATGGGGGGCTCACTCTTGGAGGTATTCAAAAGAATCATCCAAAGAAGGACCTCACAAGGACTTTGTGCAGTGGAAAAAACAGTCAGTTTTGCTGAATTTTTAAAGATCACATGCTCCCCGAATTTGAGAAGGTGATACAAACAAAAGTTGTAGCTCGTGAGCTGAACTTTTACCTCAAATTTTTTCATATTTTTTTGAGCTACGAGCTGTGAGCTATGATTTTATTGGTGGACCCCAGTTTGCCCATGCTATGCAGCCACACTCCCTCTTCCACTTTATCATTTTCCTCTTTCACACACACTTCTCCACTCATCATCCCTACCTCTCTCACCACTCCTCTCTGTGCCCTACTAACCTTCTTCTCAACCTTGAAGAATAAGAGAAACCATGGTGAACTCATGTCTCCTACACACACTTCCATTCCAAAATTGACCACCTAGTCTCATTTTTCCTCATCCATATTACCCATATCTATCAAAAAAGCCACAAAATTCAGCCTCTTCTCTTGAAAGACAGTATCATGGTGATTTATTACTCATGTTCACTTACCTTGGCTTCCAAGGAAGGTCAAGAGTGGAGAAAAAACGTACTGTCAAAGCTAGTGGACCGTCAACAAGCGTCGAAATTGACCCTACTCAAGACACTTGGAGCATCAACATTGTAAGAAATCCATATTTTCTTATGTATTAAGAGTTTTTATTCCTTATTTGTATCCTACTTGGATACTCCCATTGTAAATATCCAATTCCATTTGTAAATCAATAAAAATACTAACTCTACTAATTTAATAACACTAACCTACTATGAAAAGTCCTATCACCTCCACTTCTCTCCTCTCTCTTTTCTTCATCTATCCCCATCAACTTCTTGATAGCTCCAAGCAAAAGAAATTAGATAAGTGCTGAAAATCTAACCCAACCTTGGTTAGAGGAGTAACCCTAGCCCTCAAAATTGCTATAAAATGAGGGTGTAACTAGCACAAAAGGGGGGAGCCATAAGCAAGAGCACTATGCTATATCTTGAGAATCCAAGCTCAACCTCTCTAGAAGGAGCTCTTGAGTGGAAGCTCATTGTCTTATGCATATGCATGTGTTGTATTAGGGGTGATTAGCAAGGGAACTCTATTCCATTGTAAGAGAGAGTGATCATTCAATTGAGAGTAGGAAATCTATCATTTCTCCTACTAGTGTAAGCCCAACATTTTCTGAATCAAGGAGGGTGGGTTTGGAGTAAGCTTTGATACTTTGTCTTTCTTCCAACGTAAAGTAATGGACAACAATGATGTGTAAGTGTCTTGGTGTTCTTTTTTTTAAGTTCTTGATAGTTTGTCTCTGGGTGTTGTCATCAATTTAGCCATAAATCCCACATATTGTAAGAGGGCGACAGGGTGGAGAGGACTCCCCTGGCTTTAAGACAGTGATTGGGGTGGCTTTTCTTGTGATGTGTTGTGGTGTAATTTACTCAATCTATGTTGAACAAATACTAATCTCACTTTCATTGGTCATGACAGATTTGTAAGAAGGTATTAGTGCAACAATCACCCCCTCCTCCTTCCCTCTTTTTTCTTATATATATAATTGTGTTTGCTTGATCACTGTTGAACATTTCAAAGCAGTCCGAGCACTCTCTCTCTCTCTCTCTCTCTCTCTCTCTCTCTCTCTCTCTCTCTCTCTCTTGACCTAGTAGACAGCAGTCCACTCTTTTGATCATAACTTCTTCATCCAAACTCCGATTTGGGTGATCTATAGCCTCAATCGAAGAGCACGAAGTCCTCTACGCATTGATGTAAAGACAGAAATTTTCAGAGTTATGGAAGGCGTTTCTGTAGCAGCATTTTCGAAGTGAACAGGTTCAACAAAATTGATTCTCATCTCCTATTTTACATACAATGTCTTCCGGCACTCGCAAGGGTTCTTCTTCTTCAACAAGGTCCACAACCATTGTGGAAAATGATCCAAAATCTCCTAAGTGTGGAGATAGCAACACAACCATCCAACCAACAACATCGGAAACCATGATCATGGCGTACTTGGTATCATTGCAAGAGACCGTAAACAAACAAGGCGAAGACTTACGAGCACTTGCAATGGAGAATGGCACACTAAGGGTACTTGTGGTTGAGAATGAGAATCTCAAGAGGATACTTGAAATGCAAACAACACGTTTGATGCAACTTGAAGAGGAAGTCAAGGAATGTAAACGCTCTCTTGTGGACTTGAATGCTTTGAAGGAGCGGATGAGCAAAGTAGAGCATGACCATGCATTGAAAGAGGAGAAATTTGACACTATGAGCCGGGATGTATGCGACATGAAAAATGTATGCACAAACAAGTCTTGGGCTGATGTATGTGGTAGCAATGTGGTTTCTAATTCCTCACTCATGCAAGCTATGGTTCAAACAAAGAATGTTGAGAATGTGGATGTGGAGGAGTTGAAGGAACGGGAGCGACGTTCCAAGAACATTGTTATTCGTGGAATTCCCGAAGAGAAGTTAGAGACACCTCCTTCTCTTGCCATTGTTATTGAAGATTTCTTCAAAACCCACTTTGGCATGTCCGGAGTTATGGTCTATGGAGCACATAGAGTGGGAAAGCAAGGAGCTCCTTGCTCGGGAGAACGGCCAATTGTATGCACCATGCCGGATGAGACCAAGCAAAAGATTATCCTTGATAATAGTTGGATCTATTTGAGGGATACAAAATGTTTTGTATGTGAAGATCGCACTATTAAGCAACAAAATATGCGTCGCAAGGCATATGAGGAAAAGAATAATAAAAACAAGGAGATCTCTCATGAAGAAAATGTGCCCAAGGAGGAGGCAAGTCTCTCAAGCAAATAGGGATGCGTGACCTATGAGACCGAGTTACAATTGAAAATATGCTTTTGGAATTGTAATGGATACCCATGGAATGCGGGGGTTGGCATTGATGAACTAACAAGCAAAGCCGATGTTGTACTTCTTGTTGAAACTTGGGAGCATGATACACAAAGGATTAACGGCTTGGAGGATTACAATGTACATTCATTGATGTGGTCAAAGAATCTCAAGCAACGAAGAGGACAAGGAGGGTTAGCATGTATGGTTAAGAAAGGATTGGAAGATTTTGTATCAATTGTGAAAGATGACAAGTACAAACGTTATGTATGGCTGAAAATTATGACACCAAAAAGAGCACCCATTTTTGTAGCCGGTTGCTACATTCCTCATCATGATTCTCCCTTTTATGCTTGCATGGATAGAGATCAACCATTTTCTGATTTGGAAGAGGACATTGCTTATTTCAAAGGTGAAGGTGATGTTATTGTATTTGGGGATATGAATGCTCGTACAAAAACATTGCAACATGATACTCAACAATTTGATATGCCATACATTTCAAGGGAGTTGGAGGAAGTTCACTTGTATGATCGTACTTCAATGGATGAGAAAGAGCTGGATCACTATGGAAAGTTACTTTTACACATGTGTAATAGCACCGGTATGCTCATTGCCAATGGTGTATCTTTGTGGAGTGGAACCAATGGATTTACATGTAGAAGACATAATGGGGATAGTGTGATTGACTATATGCTACTCTCTGAAGCCATCATGTATCGCATAAAGAGTTTTATGTTTGGTCAATGGACCCCGGAGTCCGACCATCGCACCTTATGTATTGACCTTTCATGTGGAGAAGCAACTAAGCATGATAATCTCAGCCAAAGGAAAGAGAAGTTATCACTATGTATGGATTTCAAACGGGCACCAATGTACATTGAAATGGTTGAGCAAAAATTATGGATGACAAAGCTTCAATATGATGCACCATTGGAAACTAAATGGGAAGCTTTCAAGAAAGCTATTTGCTCTTGTGCGGAAGAATGCTTTGCCATAAAGCATCTCCATGGTATGAACAAAGATAGATCACGCAAAAGGTGGTTTGATAAAGAATGTCAAGATGCTCGAAAGTCCTTGATAAAGCTTGATGCAACTATGGACAAAGACAACTATCAAAGTCATTTGCATACATACAAGGCATTGATTCAAAAGAAGAGAAGAAGATGGGAAGTAAAGCAACAAGAATTTCAAGTCCAAGAAAAGGCACATGCATGTGGAAGATTTTGGAGAAACTTGAGAGGCAAGCGGGTTGAGAATTTTGGTAACTTGAGTCTAGTGGATATGTACACACATTGTAGGCAATTATATGAGCAAGAAAATACTAAAAAAATGCCATTTTATGGTTCACTCCCATGTATGCCGTCTTTTTTTACTATTGAGGATGTATGCGGTGGGCTTGAAAAGTTGGCCACTCGCAAAGCGGGAGATCTTCAAGGTATCAAGCCGGAGATGATCAAATGGACGGGAGATTTTACCCATGAGTGGATGTGTGATATGTTCAACCTTGCACTTCAACATGGTATGCCTTATGATTGGAGTACTAATTGGGTTAAGCCTTTGCATAAAGGAGGGGATGTAAAGAATGTAAGCAACTACCGGACTATAATGATTGGGTCTCTTATGGCAAAGTTGTTTGGGTGCATAATGGAGATGAAATTGAGTGATTGGGCTGAAGAGAATGACAAGCGTGCAAAGGGACAAGCGGGTTTTCGTCGATGCCATAGCACCATTGATCATCTTGTCACTCTTCGTGTTCTCATGGAGGAAAGTCGGTTAAAAGGCAAGCGATTGTATTGTTGTTTTGTGGACTTTAAGAAAGCCTTTGATATGATTCCACGTAACAATTTGTGGAGAAGGATGGAAGAACTCCAAGTGCCAAGTGAGTTTATGCTTGCGGTTTCTCGAATCTATGAGAAGGTGATTTGTCAATTGCGCATGGGAAGAGAAATTTCAGAAATTTTTGTAAGCACTATTGGGGTTAAACAAGGATGTCCATTGTCACCAACTCTCTTTGGTCTATGCATCGATCAATTGGAACAAATGGTACTTGACTTTATGCAAGAAGAAGGCATTGAAGAGGTCACTATTTGCAATGCGGTAATCATGCTTTTGTTGTATGCGGATGATGTAGTGCTTCTAGCACACACTTTAGAAGATGCACAAAAGCTTATGGTTGTCCTTGAGAACTTTTGCTTGCATAGTGGGCTGATTGTAAATGAATCCAAAACAAAGGTTATGCTTGTGAAAACCAACCATAAGGAGAAGCCATGCATTGTGTACAACAAGGAGACACTTGAAGTTGTTGAGAGCTTTAAGTACCTTGGCCTTGAGGTTCCATCCAATCACAAGTGGCATGAATGTGCTATGCGTCGTTTGGAAGCGGGAAAGAGAGCATATTATGCATTTGAGAACATGTGTAATGCGGGAAACATCAAGTGTTGGGTTCTCAAGAAGTATCTTTTTGATGCATTGGTGACACCGGTTCTTCTTTATGGAGTTGAAGTGTGGGGCGGGAGCATCTCAAAGTCTACTTGGAAAGAGTTTGAGAATGTCCAAAAGCGTTTTCTTACAAACTTTCTCCAAGTTAAGACACAAACACCATATATGCTCCTACTTCTTGAGTCGGGATCTCTTCCAATTGAGGTTATGGGAATGGAAAGGGTTGTGGAGTACATGATAAAGATGCGTCAAAACCCCTCACATCGACTTCCTACAATTGCATGGGAAGCAAGCAAAAAAGTTCAAAAGACGCATAAAAGCAAGATCTTGAGCACGGGATGGATGCAAGACATAAAGAAGTGGTTTGGGAGATGGGATGCATTACACTTGCTACATGATGCTTCAATTGACTCTCAAGTGAATGAAGCTTTTCTACAACGCCAATGTATTACGGCTTGGGAGAAATCCGGTGGGTCACGCTTCATACATTACACCACCTATATTGCCCCCAACTACAAAACCATGTTCTTCGCTGAGAGAGGAAACCGTACTCACACTTACATGATTGAGCCTATTCCCTTGTCCGCGATACGCACTATCGCAGCAATTCGGCTTAGCTCCCATTTCCTTCGATGCGAGATAGGGCGTTGGGGCAATGGAGAAGAGTCAAGTCGATTGTGCACATTATGCTCATTGCAAGTTCGAGAGTCTGAGTACCACACACTACTAGAGTGCTCAGCTTTTGATCACATCCGAACTTGTTTCTCTCACATTTTCAGCCATAACTTAGACCTACACACTTTCCTCTCCCAGCCAAAGTGTGGGCTCTCCATTGCGACTCTCATCACTACAATTTTGGAGCATCGAGAGTCACTCATCAGCCATACACATACTACATCACATGTAACTTTGGTCCCATAGGTCATATTTGACCTCCGAGGACGATAATAAAATCTATCTATCTATCTATCTCTCTCTCTCTCTCTCTCTCTCTCTCTCTCTCTCTCTCTCTCTCTCTCTCTCTCTTTACGCGTCCTAGTTCGCATCCAAAACTAGGTGGTGTCCCAAATTTGTGTAGGGTTAGGTTGCAGGTTTGTGTGTGTGTTTGTTTTTTTTTTCCAACTTCAACCCAATTGAGCAGCACGGGAGCCTACAAGGGTGCTTAGAGGCCACTCTTCTTGTTGCCCGCCCCGGACCGCCTCAGTATATTGTGCATAATTATGTTGTAAAGCTCTTCACCTATGATTCCCTAAGATATGGTGAGACTTTTTTCTCTTTTATGCACCCAAATTGAAGATTAATCAAGTAATTAAACCCTTGATTTCCTCATGAAATTAAGTCATAATGATGAGACTTCTTGAATACAAAAAAGATGCATAGTTAAGGTATTGTGTTGCGTTAGCAAATTGTGTTTGATTGCACGGGAAATTAATCATCTTTAACATTTAGTAATTGCATGGTTATAGTCTATCATTGTATGTTATATTGATGCATCTAGTTAGTACATTAATCTTGATCTTATGTTGCATACGAGGGAAGTTTTAGTTATGATAATCTTAGGATGAGTTTACGAATAATTACGGCATAATCATCTCGTTGTATTCTTGAATTAGCTTGCATACTTACAGTTTTGAAAGCTTTGTCATTTAATCTAGTATTATTTGTAATAATAAGGTTATTCTTTGTCAAGTTTTCTTATTGGTTGTTGTGGGAAATTACGCATAGTCTCTTCGTTTCTCCGAAAGAACTAATTCTAGTAGTGAGAAATGGACCCTAAAAGAACTCAGTTTGGTCGTGCTAACAATCGTGAGGCGGGAACTAGTAACATGGCGAACAACGGTAAAGCATCGATGAGAGAGGAAAATGCTGCCATCTCACAAAGTATCAAAGAGGAAATTCATGAGGTAGGATGGATTTTATTTTATACCTTACATAAGCATTGCATTACGATAACTTTAGGAATGTCTAAACTTCCCAGAAATATGTTGAAAAATCCAACTGAGATAACGGCATAAGTACTTTAATGGTTTTATCTATGTTTAAGTTTAAATCAAATAGAAAAGAAATGTTTTATGGAAAGACTGTTTTGAAGTAGGAAAGAACGATTCCTAGGAAAAATTATCTCAACCAAATTTCATTCGTTATCCCAATGTCAACTTAGTCTAAACCCCCGTATTGATCACAAGGTGGTAGCTCGCGAGGTTATCGCAATAGCTAAATCCATGACTTTCTTTTTATGCGGTGGATATGTCCGTGGCTTTCTTTTGATACGGTGGATACATGATTTCACCCGTAGAGTTACTCTAGGAATTGGGTGAATCATGGATTGGTTGTATGGGCGGCCAGTTGACAACTGGTGGAGTAAACACTTTCTCGAGCTCCTTGCGACTCCAGGACATTAGAATTTTTAATAAAGTATTTTTTATTGAGTACTTTTTCCTAGGAAAGATATGTTTTGGTGCCGATTTGACAATGTTTGAAGGGCTATCTTAACAAATTTGTGATGGAAACCATAAAAAGGAACCCTAAGTGTTGAACAACAATGTGTTAGTAATCACGCCACACAAAGATTTTGTGTGAGTGCGGGGTAGAAAGTGGGGGCTTGGCTCAGGTTGCCAAAGCTTACGAGTTGGGTGGTCCCGATCAGTTGGGAATTCTCTGCCCTGTGTGATAGAGTACGAAATTAGATATCTTATTACGCCAGAGCGGAAGGAACTCGATGTACGTGCCTCTCAAAGCTATCGAAAAAAAGGAACCGAGGTTACTTTTTCTCCTGTAAGATGAGATTAGGACCGATAGTACGTAGTTACGCTTCCCGTGTGGGGCGGAGCTAGACTCCTTTCACTAGTGGATTGGACTCAACTCACTAAGTGATGAGAGACCATCCAGTGGTCTTCTTCTTCTTCTTCTTCTTCTTCTTTTTCTTAGCCAATTTTTGTTTGCTTCCACATAGGATCTAGCGACCATCAAGTGTCCTCCAGTTCCGTCAAGGTGAGACGGGGAGGGGACCTTAGAGCTACACTATGTAGGCATCCTAAATATTGATACAAATGTGATCATAGAGGAATGGATGTAGCCATCCCTACCCTAAACTTTACTTAAATATAAAGTTCTTACAAAGAACAAGCACATTGAGGAAGAGGAGACAACACCTCTCATTGACAGTGATATCAAAGATCAAGAGGTCTCCAAAAGAATAGCAAACTCACAACCCAAATGGAAAAAAGGATGGCTATGCAAGTACCCAACATACCTTGTATCTCTGGTTGATGCACCAAAGTCAGTGTGGGATGATGTTTTTTTTTGCCATGTGATAAGAATGAGAACCTGGAATGATCACTCCAGAGAAACATCCCAGGTGGCTTAACTATCCTAAGCTTTCACCTCCCAAAGAAGTAGAGAGAATAGATGGAGCTTATATGGTGAAAATCCTCATGGGTGCCATTAATCTTTTCACTGGATCTCTTGAATTGACATGTGTAACTCTTAGAAAGATATGCAAAACACTGCTAGCCTGCATCAAAGTGTTTGCACTACATAAAGCTGCGGACTCAAGTCTACTATCACCAGGCAACACCTTCCTCAAGCTGGCTTACAACCTCTCCACCCACCAACCATCACCACAAGTGCTACATACTTTTGTGAGGTCCCCACCCCGTCGTATCAAACAACGGATCTGATGGTAAACTTGGTGGCCACTAGATCTATAGAGGAAGCAAGCAAAATGGTTCAGGGTTCAACTAGCGGACGATCTCTCATCACAAAGTGAGTCGAGTTCAAGCCTACTAGCAACGAGATCTAGCTCCACCTCGCAGGGGAAGCGTACTTAACTATCTAGCGATCCTAAGACCCACCTTCCAAGAGGAGAGAAACCCCGAGTGCCTTTTTCCCCATGTTTCAGAGGCACGTACTCTCGAGGATTCGCCGCTCTAGGGGCAATGAGTAATACCAATATCGAGTAAGCACTATGGGGATAGAGAGTTCCCGACCAATTGCGACCACCCATCTCGTAGGCATTGGCAACCCGAGCCAAGCCCCCACTTTCCACCCCCACACTCACACTTCCTCGTGTGACCTAATTACTACCACAAAGGTTGTTCAACATAGATATTCCTTGTTTAATTCCGAATCACATTGTTTGTTAAAACAACCCTTCAACCAGTATTGCAAACAACACCAGGACAGAATTCTAGTAAAAATTCTACTCAAACTTATTCATAAAAGTTCCAATGTTCTGGAGGTACAACATCCCCCCTCCAGCGAGAGTTCACTCCTCCCGTTGTCGCCTAGCTGCCCATACAACTAGGTATGTCCACCGCATAGAAAGCACGTCATGGACACTCCCACCGCATAGAAAGCAAGACGTGGGTTCCCACCGCATAGAAAGCAAGTCGTGGGTATCCACCACATAAAAAGCAAGTCGTGGATTCAAGAGCCCTAACGAGGAACTCTGCCCCCTGTGATCAGTAGGGGGGTTAGGACTGATTCAACATTGGAAATAAAATGAACATGTCGAGCTAAATTCTCCCTAGCAAACATTCTTTCCTCTTGCAAACAACATACCCATCAATCATTTATTTTCTACTTTATACTTAAATGTACTATGCATTCAATGCCAAGGTTTCTGTCGGATTTCTCCAACATGTTCGGGGATATGTTCATTCCTAACTAATCGTATACAATGTTAATTAAACAACTTGAATAGAAATTGGGACCTACCTGTTCCATTTCTTTGTCAATAGCCCGTGAGATGGCCGATATTTTCTTGTCCATGGGAGCCTTTCCTTTTCCGTTGACATTGCTTGTTCCCGCCTCGCGGTCGTGGGCTCCACCGAAGCGAGTTCTCTTAACCGGGGCCATTTTTCTCACTACTTAAATGATAGACTTGAAAAAAAAAAGAGCTAAGGTCCGAGAGTAACATGACAAACCAATCGGCAGATTAGATTTATTAAAGACTCCTCCTTATGCACGAGGTTAGATTTTTCCCTTTTTGCCCTAGCAATTTTAAGGGTAATTCGGTATCCACCCTATGGGAAACGACTTTGAGGTTAATTACTTGGCTTAGATGATTAAGAAATTCAGAGTTTTTCTAATTGATTCACGAAAGATATGAAGTAAGCAAGCTCATTCATTTTCCTAGAGCAATATGAAGGTGCAGAGTGACCGCAGGCATGTGTGATGGAAAAACCTTCTTCTTATTGGACTAATGACGGATTAATTTTCAGCCTTAATCGCATCTAAATGTGGGAGAAGATTAAGTATAATTTAATTACAACTCTATTGAGTAGTGAAAGATTGAATTCTGACAAATCTACACTATTACTAGATGACAATTTATTGACTATACCGCCTAGAGAGAGAATCTTTCCTAATCATGCATTAATCCTTGATTAAGGATGATGAATGGCTGAATAAATTAACTAAATGAATGATAATTATGTAATGAAGTATAGCTATGAAAACTTAGAGAGCAGCTATAGAGAATTATAGCTAAAAGTAGGCATAGTAGACAAGAATTATGAGTGGGTAATGATGAGATTAAGAAGAGCAGTAATTAAACCATAATTACCGTGATTAGGGGCTGAGAATCCTCTTAAATTTTTGATGCAATGAATCCTCAAGATGGGAATTTCGGCAGCACCTCCCTCCTTGCTTCTCCTTCAAAAGCTGTGTGTGTGCCTGCAACACCTTCCTAGTGTGTAGGTGTGTGAGTATGCAATGTGTATGTGTGTGAGCATATATGTCTCTGTGTGTGTGTGTAGGCCTTTAAATAGGCTCCTATAGGCTGAAAATCGATTTTTGTTGCTAATTGCATCTGGATGAGCACTCAGTCCTTGCATGGCAAGTCCAGTTGCCTACCCACCAAGTGTCCAGTTGGCTCAGTAAACTGACTCTCACACTGAGTTGCAGGCTTGGCAGCTTCCCCAAGACTCCCACAAAGCAAGAGGGCGTCCCCTAGCTGCTAAAGCAGGTCTGGAGTGGGCTGGGACCTGTTCCCACACAGCCTCGGGCCCCCGGTGCCTCCCGGACAATTGTGTGAAAAATTCGTTTTAGGCTAAAACGGGCCATACGAGTCGGATTTTGATGCCGTAAATTGCTATACTAAGCTCTAACTAAGACGTACCGGTCTGAGTACCTGCGATATTTAGCAGCCCCCCCGGGGTCCGAAAATGCATTTTTTTCAAATTCGGGGTACGGGTGCAGATTTTCGAGACGGTCGAGACTGGACGGGTCGAGTGACCAAAAAGTTACTATTTTTAGAAATTTTTCACAAAAATTATTTTAATTCACATTTTGAAGCTTTATAAAATTCTAAACATCATGGCACTGACAGAATCTGGAAAACTGCTAAAAATTGTAACTTATTCCATTGTATTCATTTCGTGGTACAAGGGTGCTCTTGTGATCGGGTCAGAGACCTTACAACCTCCCCAACGTGAAAAATTTGAGATGTCTTCATCTCAAGAATGAGTTTGGGTAATCTTTTAAGAGCGTCGATTCGTCCTCCCAAGTTGCTTCTTCTTCAGGGTAATCCTTCCATTTTACTAGATGCTCCGTGATAGTTCTGTTGCGTAACTTTCTTTCCCTTGTTTCAAGTACATAGTTAGGTTGGAGCTCGAGAACTCCTTGTGCTGGCATGACTATCTGATCTGAGTCCAAGAATTGATCAGGATTTGGAATATAGGGTTTGAGTAAGCTGACATGGAATACATCATGAACCTTCAAGTTTGCAGGTAACTTTAGCTTGTAGGCCTGGTCACTTACAACCTTAACGATCTCAAATGGTCCACAATACCTTGGGCTTAGCTTCTTGTATCTGCCTAGCGATAAATTTCTTTTCTTAGGTCGGCGACTCGGAGAAAAACCTTATCTCCTTCCTTGAAAGTTCTATCTGTGCGGTTCTTATCTGTATAGTGCTTCTACCTATCTTGAGCTGCCTGAATGTCCTGGCGAATGGCTCTAGTCTGTGCTTCCATATCTTCTAACATCTTTCTAGAGGCTTCTACTCTGATGGTTGGATCTGAAAAGTTCAGTGGTGCTAAATAGTCCTGTCCATAAAGAGCTTTGAAAGGTGACATTCCAATGCTTCTGTGTTCGGAAGAGTTATAAGCATATTCTACCAAAGGTAGATATTGTAACCACTTCTTTGGTTCTTGCGAACAATAGGCTCTGATAATGTCCTCAATGACTTGATTAAATCTTTCAGTTTGCCCATCTGTTTGTGGATGGTATGCTGTACTGAAAGCTAATTGTGACCCAATAGATTGGAAAAGAGAAGTCCAAAATTTTGATGTAAACTTGGCATCTCTATCACTGACAATACGCTTGGGTAGACCATGTAGCCTGAAAATCTCCTTGATGAATACCCGACTAATATTTGAAGTAGTAAAGGTTGTCTTTACGGGTATTAGATGAGCCACTTTTGTGAGCATGTCAACAACCACGAAAACAGAATCATAAACTCCTGTAGAAGGTAACCCTGTAACAAAATCCATACTGATGCATTCCCACTTCATCTGGGGTATGTCAAGAGGTTGAAGTTGCCCTGGTAATTTGATCCTTTCGGCCTTTATCCGTTGACAAGAAAGACATTGCCTCACATAGCGAAGTATGTCTCCTTTCATTCCAGACCAGAAATAACTCCTTCTGACGGCGTGAAGAGTTTTAGCATAGCCTGGGTGTCCGGATGTAGGGCTATCGTGTGCTTCATATAGAATGGACTTCTTTAAAGCTGGGTCTCTGGGTACACAGAGTTTATGTCTATAGTAAAGACATCCTCCCATAAGAGAGTAATCTTTAGCTTCAGGCATCTTATTCTGCTGGACTAATGAAGCCATATGTTGGTACTCTGGATCTTCGAGGGATGCTTCTTTGATTCTATCCCAGATAGGGTTATTTGGAATAGAGATAGCTCCGAGAAACGATTTTCGGCTAAGACCATTTGCAACTGCGTTTTCCTTCCCTGGTCTATACTTTATGTCAAGGTCATATTCCTGTAATAGCTCTATCCATCGCCGTTGTCGCATATTGAGAATGGGTTGAGTAAAAATCCACTTTAAACTCTTGTGGTCTGTAACCAACTGAAACTTGCGTCCAAGAAGATAATGTCTCCATAACTTCAGTGCATGTATAACTGCTAAAAGTTCCAGATCATGAGTGGGATAATTCTTCTCATGATCCCTCAGCTTTCGCGAAGTATACGCCACCGGTCTTCCTTCTTGAGTAAGAACTCCGCCTAGAGCAAACTTACTAGCATCTGTCGCTACTTCAAATTCTTTACTGAAGTCTAGAAGCTTTAAAATAGGAGCTGAGACCAAGAATTCTTTTAGCTTAGCAAAACTAGACTCATGCTCGTCTTCCAATCGATCCTCATTCCTTTCTTCAGGAGTTCCGTCAAAGGTGAAGCAATACGTGCATAATCCTTGACAAAAATCATGTACCATCCCGTTATTCCAAGAAATCCCCTTACTTCGCTGACAGTGGATGGTTGAGGCCAGTCAACGATGTCCTTGACTTTGTCTGGGTCCACTGAAATCCCTTCAGCCGAAATGACAAATCCAAGATAGTTGACCTTTGGTGAGAAAAAAGTGCACTTGCTCTCTTTAGCGTAAAGCTGGTGTTCTCGAAGGAGATCAAGTACTTTGAGAACATGTTCCTTGTGATCTGCTTCATTCTTAGAATAGACTAGAATGTCATCAAAGAAAACCAAGACAAAGTCGTCCACGTAAGGTTTGAAAATATCCTGCATGAGTCGATTGAAGCTTGCAGGAGCATTTGTTAGACCAAAAGACATTACTGTGAATTTGTAGTGTCCATACCTGGTGTTGAAAGCCGTCTTTGGAATATCTGATTCCTTGATCCTGATTTGGTAATATCCTGACCTTAGATCAATCTTTGTAAATACTTTGGCACCGTGGAGCCTGTCCAAGAGTTCATCGATCCTTGGAATTGGATACTTGTTCTTGACAGTTACCTGATTCAGCCCACGGTAGTCTATGCATAGCCTTAAGGTCCCATCCTTCTTCTTCTGAAAAAGAACTGGAGCACCCCAAGGAGAATTACTGGGTCGAATGAATCCTTGCTCAATGAGTTGCCTAAGTTGTTCTTTGAGTTCGATGGCCTCCGGAAGTGACATTTTATAAGGTCTTTTTGAGATAGGTTCACACCCAGGGATAGTCTCAATCTCATGATCTACCTCTTTGTGTGGTGGAAGATTCGTAAGTTCTTCGGGGAATACGTCATCATACTCCCTCAGCCAGTCTGGTTGAAGTGAGGTATCTGATTGGTCCACCTTATTGAGTTTAACTGCATATATTTGCTGACCCTTCCTTAGTCCCTTCAAGAGTCTGCTGGCCTTAACTAGAATAGCCCTAGGTCTCCCATTTTCCCCCTGAATTAAGGTTTCATTACCCAAGTTATCTATAAATGTAAAGTTTCCTTGTGCACAATGGATATGGGCCTTATTTTGCTTTAACCAATCCATCCCTAGTATCCCATCAAAGAATCCTAAGGGTAGGGTTCGAAATTGGGCAGAAGTTGGGTGTCCCCCTAAATCAAAGTCAATTTTGCCTGCAGAGTGTTGAGATACTATCTCCTTGCCGTTTTCTAACTCGACAACTAGCTTGCTTGACGGATACTTATCTAGCTTAAGCTTTCTCATGCATCTGGGTGAAAGAAATGAAAGAGTACTGCCACAGTTTATAAGGAAGTTAACTTGTTCACCTCTGAGAGATCCTGGCGTATGAATGACTGCGTATTGCTTGCAACCATTGGGATTGTCAATTGCAGCATGTAGGGTTGCTCTCTCCACTACTTCATCACCCAGAGTTGGTTGTACTATTGCGGCATTCACTCTGGCGGTAGCTCCATGCCCTTGCCCTCTGTTCATTCTTCCGCGTCCTCCTCTTCCATTAGCTTGGCCACGCCCATGGGTATTCAAGGGTATGGCATTGGCGTTGGTTGCATGAATGTTCCTCGGGCAATTGGATCTGTAGTGTCCATGCTCGACGCAACCATAGCATCGAACATCAGGGAACTCCATGGTTGTGGTGGTAGCCACAATAGGGCGCTCGTTATAGGTTTGGTTGGCTGGTCTGTTGTCCCAAGCAGTGTTCCTTGCCCTCTTTGCCCAATGATTCCTCCTATTCTGATTAGCCTTTTGTACTTTGAGATCTAGAGGTTTAGCCCTCAACAAGGCATCCTATAGTGTTGACGGCCTAAGAGCCTCCAGCCGAGTGTTCAAGGGATCGATTAGTCCTTGACAGAACCTTGCCACCTGTTGTTCCAAGGTCATCTTAGGAGCATATCTCCAAAGAGTGACAAACTTTGCATAGTATTCTTCGACAGTTGAATTCAGCTGCCGAAGTGAAAAGAATTCATTCATTCTCAAGGTCCTATAGGCAGGTGGTAAATAACGCCCCATTATCGCAGCTTTGATGTCTTCCCAAGATTGGGAAGATCCTTTAATGTCCAGGTCTCTGCAATGTTGCTTCCACCATATCTTGGCATCGCCAGTCAAGCGGAACATCGCAAGCATGGTCTGATTCACGGGTTGGGTTCCCGCAGCTTCAAAGTAATCGTCCATGGCTTCCATCCATACTTTCGCATCTCTCTCCACATTTGCCCCCTCGCCCTTAAAGATCGGAGGTTGGGCTTGTTTGAGGAGAAGCTTCTTCTCTTGCGCTGCCGAGTACAGAGAAACATGCGGTACCTACATGGGTTATACGAAATTCTTGATACCATTACTTGAATTTCAAGATAGACACGAGACTTTAATAAAATTCAAAATTCCACTTTATCAAGAGACAGAGATTCAGAGACAAAAAGCACTTTATTGATGGAAATTTATTACAATCGAAACTCCTCAAGGTTTAGAATGACTGATGACCGCTTATTACATGGCTTTATGGATTGCGTATAACATACGCCTAGGAATGGTATTGACATGATGCACTACTTCATTCGTGTAATAGTTCTTATACACATTCTTGAGGGGATTATAAACTAAGATATCGGGCCGGAGTTTCGCTTTCAGTAATCCAAAGGTTTTGACTCGGTTTGCTGGAATCACATTGGTGACCTTCTCCAAGAGCCAGTCGTTGATGGTTTGGTTGAAGTTGCCCGAAACAGTCTGGTCCAATCGTGTGGGCACCAAGTAGAATATCTCTATCACTCTCAACTCTTCTCCCCAACGTATCTTCTTCAAGTCGGTAGCCAGGCACCCTAGCTTCCAAGCATTGATGTAGTAAACCCCTCCTGGAAATGTCCAATCAAGTTCCCATCCTTTGTCAATGCGAGTGGAGTGTGGCGTATAAGCCTTCAAAAATATCTCCATGACATCTCGCCTGAACTGGTAAACAGGGGATCTTCCAGCTTGCTCACAAATAAGCTCAAACACTTGGAACTTTCGATATTTGAGCACGGGGTCTTCCTGCAACACCAATGCAAGGAATTCGGATCAACTACCTATATACTTTCAGTTCCTTTTTTAAATATGCAAACAATACGACTTTATTTCCCAGCCTAACCTAGGCTCTGATACAAGGTGTGAGGTCCCCGCCCCGTCGTATCAAACAACGGATCTGATGGTAAACCTGGTGGCCACTAGATCTATAGCGGAAGCAAACAAAATGGTTCAGGGTTCAACTAGCGGACGATATCTCATCACAAAGTGAGTCGAGTTCGAGCCTACTAGCAACGAGATCTAGCTCCACCTCGCAGGGGAAGCGTACTTAACTATCTAGAGATCCTAAGACCCACCTTCCAAGAGGAGAGAAACCCCGAGTGCCTTTTTCCCCATGTTTCAGAGGCACGTACTCTCGAGGATTCGCCACTCTAGGGGCAATGAGTAATACCAATATCGAGTAAGCACTATGGGGATAGAGAGTTCCCGACCAATCGGGACCACCCATCTCGTAGGCATTGGCAACCCGAGCCAAGCCCCCACTTTCCACCCCCACACTCACACTTCCTCGTGTGACCTAATTACTACCACAAAGGTTGTTCAACATAGATATTCCTTGTTTAATTCCGAATCACATCGTTTGTTAAAACAGCCCTTCAACCAGTATTGCAAACAACACCAAGACAGAATTCTAGTAAAAATTCTACTCAAACTTATTCATAAAAGTTCCAATGTTCTGGAGGTAAAACATCCCCCCTCCAGCGAGAGTTCACTCCTCCCGTTGTCGCCTAGCTGCCCATACAACTAGGTATGTCCACCGCATAGAAAGCACATCATGGACACTCCCACCGCATAGAAAGCAAGACGTGGGTTCCCACCGCATAGAAATCAAGTCGTGGGTATCCACCGCATAAAAAGCAAGTCGTGGATTCAAGATCCCTAACGAGAAACTCTGACCCCTGTGATCAGTAGGGGGGTTAGGACTGATTCAACATTGGAAATAAAATGAACATGTCGAGCTAAATTTTCCCTAGCAAACATTCTTTCCTCTTGCAAACAGCATATCCATCAATCATTTCTTTCCTAATTTATACTTAAATGTACTATGCATTCAATGCCGAGGTTTCTGTCGGATTTCTCCAACATGTTCGGGGATATGTTTATTCCTAACTAATTGTATACAATGTTAATTAAACAACTGGAATAGAAATTGGGACCTACCTCTTCCATTTCTTCGTCAATAGCCCGTGAGATGGCCGGTATTTGCTCGTCCATGGGAGCCTTTCCTTTTCCGTTGACATTGCTTGTTCCCGCCTCGCGGTCGTGGGCTCCACCGAAGCGAGTTCTCTTAACCGGGGCCATTTTTCTCACTACTTAAATGATAGACTTGAAAAAAAAAGAGAGCTAAGGTCCGAGAGTAACATGACAAACCAATCGGTAGATTAGATTTATTAAAGACTCCTCCTTATGCACGAGGTTAGATTTTTCCCTTTTTGCCCTAGCAAATTTAAGGGTAATTCGGTATCCACCCTATGGGAAATGACTCTGAGGTTAATTACTTGGCTTAGATGATTAAGAAATTCAGAGTTTCTCTAATTGATTCACGAAAGATATGAAGTAAGCAAGCTCATGCATTTTCCTAGAGCAATATGAAGGTGCAGAGTGACCGCAGGCATGTGTGATGGAAAAACCTTCTTCTTATTGGACTAATGACGGATTAATTTTCATCCTTAATCGCATCTAAATGTGGGAGAAGATTAAGTATAATTTAATTACAACTCTATTGAGTAGTGAAAGATTGAATTTTGACAAATCTACACTATTACTAGCTGACAATTTATTGACTATACCGCCTAGAGAGAGAATCTTTCCTAATCATGCATTAATCCTTGATTAAGGATGATGAATGGCTGAATAAATTAACTAAATGAATGATAATTATGTAATGAAGTATAGCTATGAAAACTTAGAGAGCAGCTATAGAGAATTATAGCTAAAAGTAGGCATAGTAGACAAGAATTATGAGTGGGTAATGATGAGATTAAGAAGAGCAGTAATTAAACCATAATTACCGTGATTAGGGGCTGAGAATCCTCTTAAATTTCTGATGCAATGAATCCTCAAGATGGGAATTTCGGCAGCACCTCCCTCCTTGCTTCTCCTTCAAAAGCTGTGTGTGTGCCTGCAGCACCTTCCTAGTGTGTAGGTGTGTGAGTATGCAATGTGTATGTGTGTGAGCATATATGTCTGTGTGTGTGTGTGTAGGCCTTTAAATAGGCTCCTATAGGCTGAAAATCGATTTGTGTTGCTAATTGCATCTGGATGAGCACTCAGTCCTTGCATGGCAAGTCCAGTTGCCTACCCACCAAGTGTCCAGTTGGCTCAGTAAACTGACTCTCACACTGAGTTGCAGGCTTGGCAGCTTCCCCAAGACTCCCACAAAGCAAGAGGGTGCCCCCTAGCTGCTAAAGCAGGTCTGGAGTGGGCTGGGACCTGTTCCCACACAGCCTCGGGCCCCCGGTGCCTCCCGGACAATTGTGTGAAAAATTCGTTTTAGGCTAAAACGGGCCATACGAGTCGTATTTTGATGCAGTAAATTGCTATACTAAGCTCTAACTAAGACATACGGGTCTGAGTACCTGCCATATTTAGCAGCCCTCCCGGGGTCTGAAAATGCATTTTTTTCAAATTCGGGGTACGGGTGCAGATTTTCGGGACGGTCGAGACTGGACGGGTCGGGTGACCAAAAACTTACTATTTTTAGAAATTTTTCACAAAAATTATTTTAATTCACATTTTGAAGCTTTATAACATTCTAAACATCATGGCACTGACAGAATCTGGAAAACTGCTAAAAATAGTAACTTATTCCATTGTATTCATTTCGTGGTACAAGGGTGCTCTTGTGATCGGGTCAGAGACCTTACACCTTTCTACTAGAGATTGATGTTCCTACAAGCTATCACTTACAAGCCTTTGAAGAGGCATTTTGTACATGGTTTTTCACTTTACAACAACAAATTTTTTGGGCCAACGGTGAGAATCGGCAATATAAGATATGAATCATACTTGAAGATGATTAAGCCACCAGGGTTCTATTAAGAAAATATTCAATTGTAGATCTTATAAAGATGAAGACACGTCATGTTAGGAAAATCATGAACATGGAGGGGGGAGAGTTGACGGCTGAACATAGGAAAGCTATACCACTTTTGTATTATTTAATTTTGATGAGAAGCAAGATATTTTGCAAGGCTTAAGAGATCATTTTTGGTGGGAATGAGCCTCTAATGAGGATTATATATAAGCCAATTTCTGTAGCCCTAAAACAGATTTTGAATTAATTAAACTATGAATCTCATTGTGACATGTTTGTGTAATTGAGAGAGAGAGAGAGAGAGAGAGAGAGAGAGACAGAGAGAGAGAGAGGTCTTATCTCTTCACTATGCATGCTACAAATCATCTATTGTAAAGCCAACACCACCAACACCTTAGCAAAGGTAAGGGCTATGCTCCAATGTCAAGATTGCAAAGTTCCGGCTCCGTCGCGAGGAAAGCTCCCATGAGCTTTTGAGTGAGTTATCTTACAAACCATGTGTTTGTTTTGAGAGTTCTTTATACCGATGGGTTCACGGTGAGTAGAGATCCATGTTAGGACCATACATGAAAAGAAAGGTTGACTTGAAATACATTGTCTATCTTCATACAGGTTTGTTGCACGGAGTGGTTACAGGCAGAATATTGGGTTAGGGTCCATAGGGCATTGACCTCTTGGTAAGTAGAGTGTGCCCTATGAGTTTTGTGGCGGATTCAAGCACATTTGGTCTTGATTTGGAGAGTGTGAGTGTTGTAGGCTGAGTTGTAGGATGTCCAGGTTTGATTTACTCTAGTAGTTATTGTCTTAGAAGGTTAAGTAGGTGATTGACAACCATCCACTTGCTTCCATGCGCCTACGGGTTGAGCTTCGTCCTTGGCTGAAATTTAATTTAATGTTGGTCTTGTTCTTGTTGTGCTAACATCTACCCGCGGAATCTTCGCCAGCAGTAATGAACCCTGTCTTCAAGAAATTGTTGATTTCCTCCTTGACCTTCTTTGCATAGTTGGGGTTCATTCTATACCTCTACAATCTCACTAGTCTAGCATCAGGTTTCAGTGGTATCCAATGTTGACACACTTCTAGATCAGCTCCTATCAAATCAGCATGCTCCCATGCAAAAAAATATTGTATTTTTCAAACAAAGCTCTGGCCTTCTCCTTAATATTTGGCTTCAAAGGCTTGTTGATTTTCACCATTATAGGGTTTTCATATGTGTCAACATCCCATTCTTAAACCTCTTGATCATCTGGAAGTAACCTGTTTCAACCTCCACCTTTCCATTTGGTCAATGAATATGCTTCTTTCTTAGTATGAATGCCTACTCAGTATTCATTAAATTGATCACCTAGCTTTGCATGTCAAGAGTCCATCTATGGCCTATCAACAACTTGATTTGAACTTCGCCCATTAGTTTGAATGGGCTTTGCTACTTATCTAAAATAAAACTTCTCTTGATCTGACTATTTTGGTGCATACCCAATTACCTTAATTGTCCTTTCCCTAGTGAATTGATCTAAGTACTACATTCTCTACCTCCCATCTTTTTCCTTGTCCATTAGCATAGCAATCAAGTCAATCTTTATAAGACAAAAGGCACTCATTGAAACTTAAATCCTTTAAATTTTCTTGGTGCCATATTTCTTACAGAATTTCTTTGGTCTCAAGGCCTTTCTCAAGGTCCTTGTACTGTCTATCTTTATTTAAATTCTCATGTTGGACCCTTGGATTGTTAGTGTTTTATTATGCATTGCACCGTTAGTTCTTATTACATGGTCTGCCTAGAAACATTTCATGCGCTCCCTATATATCCAAAACTAAGAAGTTAGTTTTAAATTTCTTTTTACCCACTCTGATTTGCATATTCTGAATTAGTCCTTTGGCTTAGTCTAACCTGTGGTCATCCATTGGTACCCTGAATGGTGTTATTTTTAATCTTGAATCCCCAATTTTTGCCTATGAGGATATTAACTCTAGCTCTCTCATCTAGTATTTCTCTTGAAAACATTCTCCACTTCTTTTTGAGTTTGTAAGCGACTTGAATGGATAGAACCTCGTCATCCCTAATGGCTGCCAAGTCCACTACTCTTGATACAGCTTATGCTTTCCTCTTTTGTCTAATGAATTTTGCATATTTTGGTAATGTTCCTCTGATGTCATCTAGTTCCACTATCAACTTTTGGATTCTTTCACAAACCTTAACATATATCTCATCCTATTCATTACTAGAACTATTCTTTGAATTGGAAGACCTTTCATCCAGCTAGATCTCTTCACATTCCCATTCAATTGACTTCCTCTATCTGGTAGCTAGTTGATCCTGTGATGGACTCTCTAACTTGATCCTTCACCAGATCAATACCTCTAGCCTTGGTCAAGTTTGACCTAACTTGCCTTACCTCTTTAACTAAACTCTCAAGTACAACAATCATAGATTCATACCATCCAGTTTCTGCTTTCTCCTCACCTAATTCCTAAGTTCTTTCTCTTTCTGATCCCTTAGGTTGAGGCTGTAGTTTTTAAATTCTCCTAGCATCTAAACATTTTGGCTATTCTTGCATCTTCTTTGCTAGGTTTTGTATCGTCTTGGTCGCTAGATTTCCTTGTTTTTGTGATTCATGATTGAATTTTCCTTTTACTTTTTCATTCCATGTGGCTCTCTTCTAGTCCCATTTCTTTGTCTCAAGAGACTTCTTTGTATCAAACTCTTTTCGAATCTCTTCAATACTATAGCTCTACTTTTGGTCTCTACCCTTACTAGCACTAGTTCAGGTGTTCTCTGTTCAAACCCTTTGTTTGGTAGAAACTTAAATTCATTTTGCCAAAGTCAGCTCTGCGTCTACCCCAACCAATATCCCCTTGGTACCTACCTTTGCTACCTCTAATACTCGTGTTGGTATCATTCTCCTTGAAGCCATTTTCTCCATCTATCTTTACAAGTTTTGGATTCATCATTGCAATCATAGAAACGTCCTTTCCTTTCTTGAAGTGATGAATCCTTATCCCATGATTGTTCCACACATGCCCACACATGCCCATAAGCTTTATAATGCGTGCATTGGGAACATTCATATGGACAATGATCTCTAGATCTGCAATATGAACACCAAGTCTTTAGTTTTCTCATTGATGGCCATTTTAGTAGTTTGCTTGGAATCTCCTCCAACTTCTTTTCCCAGGACCCCATTTTACTCCTAGCTTTATCATCCAAGTTGCTTTCAAATGAACAGGAACTCGATTTAGTCTCATACTCTTTAGTGGTCATCTCAGTGTCACTAGATATCCTTCTACTCTTGCCTCCTTTCTCCATTTTTGCTTATTGTTCCAATTTAAGATCTTGCTATACAAGATCATTGTATTTGTTTCTTGAGGTTGGAACCTCCTATTCCCTTAGCTTTTTACTTTTGAACCCGCTAAGGAACTAAGCCCTCGTTCGCTTGTCCAATGGAGGTATGTGTGGATGTCTCATCATCTCTCTAATCTTCTCCGTATAGCTCTAAGTTGGCAATTTTCCTCACATAAAATATGTTCATATCCTCTTTTATTTAAATAATCAACCTTAAAATGCCTTGATCAACTTATTGTATATTCAAGCTGGCAGGCTAGATATGGTAGTACCATTTTTTAGCTCCATCCTTCAAGGTCTAAAATATGTTCATCTCCTCTTTTATCCAAATAATCAACCTTAAAATTCCTTGATCAACTTATTGTATATTCAAGCTGGCAGCCTGGATATGGTAGTACCATTTTTGAGCTCCATCCTTCAAGGTCTGAAGAAAATATTTTCTTCATTCGTCTTCATCAATGTTTTTGAATTCAGATATTGCTTGAAGGCTTGAATGTGAATATATGTGTTGAGTTTCTTGCCTCCTTTGACATTACAATGGAAATTTTCAAATTAGTGGATCTTTCATGGTGCCTAGTCTTGTCTTTTGAATATGAGGTGCACTCTCTAGACTTCTTCTTTCTATAATGATTAGTATCTACTTCTTCCTGGTCGGTATCATCCGTTTCAATAATTGTATATGGGTTTGGTTTTTGCTCATCTTCCTTTATCCTAACTTGTGACACCTTCTGTTACCTTCACTCTCATCAATGTGCTTTCTAGTTTTTCCCTCAGCCTTCTTCTAAGAATCAACAGATCGAGTGCATTGAGTCTGCCCTCTCCAATCGTTTGACACCTAGACCCCATAGAGTGGTGGAAGTCCTCTTGCTTCCTATCCTCTTGCTGATCCAAGTTCAAATTGGTTTCATTACTAGACTCTACATCAATTTCAAAGCCTCATTGTAACTCTTCTTGTATTGGGTTGACACATTCCGATTCTTTGTGAATCTGGCTGATGGCCTTCTGCCACACGGGAAACTCTTCTGGGTGGCATGACTGAAAGCAGATAACCCAAAACAATCGGGAGAGTGATTCACTGTGAAAAGAAATTTAGCTCAAGCCACCATGATTGCCAAAGTAGAACGATTTGGTGTCTTCAAATAGCTAATCCAAGTTGGATTAAGAGTTAGCTATATCGATTCAGAAAGGCAAAATTTAGACAATAGATCAGACAAAGACATTGATACTAAAATGGAAATGGAAATAGTAATTGAAATGGAAATGACGCATTGACTGGAGCTAAAACAAGAACTAGAATATACTCACATCAGTACAATTGGAACAAAATATAGTATGAGCCAAAGGATTTCTCTGATATCAACAACAAAATAATACAAGAGCACAATGAGCTCCAAGACACTAAGACTCAAGAGCATAGTACAATAGTGTATCATCATGAGTATCCTCATAGCCCATCAAACAAAGTAATGGATTCCAATTGACTATCCACTGTGCAATTACCACACTAATTGGTTTGATAATTACCAATATAGCTGCTAGTCTGAATTCCTAGTTGGAGATTGTTCCCACTATCTATACAATCATAATAAAAACTAAATGTAGTGATCCAATATCAATTTAACCTATTGAATAAGGCTTAGGCTAACCTATGTTGGTTGTGGATCCTTTCTTATAGAGTGTGTGGGTGAGGGAGGCCGATTATGACTAAGGTTTGTGTCATCCCCCTCGTCATCAAGAGCCATGAACACTGAGCGAGTCTCTCTGTCATTGCCTCTTGATATTCAATCCTCAATTTCCTTCTCGCCTAAAGGTTCTTCCACTAGTTTCTCCTTTCCTTTGAGTGATGTAGATTTTTACCATGCAAAAGTGTTATTTTGAGCAGTGGCTTGACTTGATAATAGTAAATCAACAAAAGGGCATGCATTGACATCGTTTTTTTGTCTCGTGATCCATTGTGCCTTGACATCTCAGAAAACCTCTCACTTCTCAAATGAAAAAGTATATTTGGAAAAAGCAAGGAACAAGAAGCAGGCTTCATATGCGTCTTTGGGCCATAATGCAACTTGTTGCTCCTCGATATAGATGCAAGCAGTATGCTTCAAATTTAATTAATCTTTTCAATTGCTATACTTCTAATCCATTCCAACCTCTTTGACTACGTTGGTAATGCAACATCAAATAAATAATTGACCTCTTTGCTAAGGATCCCTTAGTTTAATGCATGTAGACTTAACCTACCTATAGAAAGTTTGTTTTGTAGCCATAGTTATGCCCTCCTTTTGTTTTTTGTTGTTTCCCTTGTCATAAAATCTAATATCTAATATCTAACCGACCCAAATGATTTTCTCATATTAAACTGATCACTTAATGTGGGAGAATAAACGAGAACAAGGGTTAAGATATAGAAATGTGCTTATAGATCTATCTCAACACGGGGCCAATGGTAAAGGGGCCCAAATGAGAGATGGTCTATCAAAGAGCAAGGCTAACCAATGGAGCATAAGACCTTAGGGTTAGATTCATTGAAGACATCTAATAATGTGTGTAAAAGTCCTTTGACCTTAGGTAAGCTAGGACTAAGCTTGAGGCGGGAACCTGACCCAGCTCAAGGTGCTTGTCCTGCTTGTCATGCTTGATGACTAATGTTCTTGAGGTGCTTGAGATGCTTGAGGTGCTTGATGATTGAGATTCTTGAGGTGCTTGACATGCTTGAGATGCTAGGGTTGTACTTGAGGGAGAAACCAGCCCAAGAGTAAAGTGCTTAAGGGTCAAGCTTGTGGTGGGAACTAAGCCTATGCATGAGGTTCTTGAGGTGTCAAAAAGTCAAATATTCAATCCCTACAAGGAGGGGGCGAGCCCTATATGAGGAGGGATGAGAGAGAACACCCACACACTTGCACAAGGCATGCATGGTGTGCCTGAAGCCTATTGGTTGGCGACCCAAGGGGGCCAATGATAATTTAGGAGATTTAATTAATTGATTTTGCATTTATCATGTCCTCTCTCTCAAAGGGGAAAGGGGTACAGTTGTTCCAAGGCTGCTTGTAATGCCTCCTGCTTGTGATTGGCTAGGCCTGGAGGGGTCCAATGAGGTCCAAGCATGCGCTACAAGGGTGGGGGTGGGGGGGGGGGGGGGGGGGGGGGGGGGGGGGGGGGGGGGGGGGTCGACCCAAGCAATCTAGGGGGTCGCTTAGGGGGTATAATCACCCACACACACTCACAAACACTCTCATTGTGTGCTATGCAAAGTGCAAGAGCTCCCTCTCCTTCTCCAAGCAAGTAGAGGTTGAGCAGTAACTCTAACTGTCCTAAGGTAGAAAAATTCCCCAAGCCTACACCAACAATACTCTTGGCTATGGAGTGCAAATCAAACCAAGAGCCATGCTTCAATGCTTAATCTTGCCATCTCCTTCTTCTTGATTACGATGCTACTATGTATGCTAGCAAGAAGACTTATGACAAGGGAGGAACTAATTCTTTCTCCTATGAAATATTTATTCGTTCTCTTCCCTACCCTCATTCTCTACTAGATCTCTCCACCTTCAAAGGTGTTTGAGGTCTTGGGACTGAGGCTTGGGATAGCTAAAGGTTTGTTCAAGTCTATGTGATGCTTGTGATTCATGAAGTTTTCCATCTTCATTGCTTCACCTAGGTCACAAGGAACACAAAGATTGTATTGTAACAAGTCTCTCTTAATGGGAGAAATCATAATACAAATGCCTACTAGAGGGGGGCTGGCTCCACATAAATCCAGTCCTCAATTGTTGTCATGTTCTCTAAAATTCTATCTCTTGCAAAAGTATTGTTCATGCCAAGTTAGCTAATTTCTATGATTATGTTGCTATCTTCAATTATATTCACCCACTATGCTCACAAGGTCATTTCTCAAAAGTACTCTCATTAATTTCCGCTACTCTCAAGTTAAATAGACCAATTCAATTACATTGGTATCAGAGCATTTGGTTTCTCTTTTCTTGCTTAAGAAGAGAGGTCCTTAAGTACCCTATAAATGGTTGATGTTGTTAATTATATTAGTGTAAGTGGAACTGGGATCTATTATCGATTTTGTTGAGCCCACTATGTGCCCGATATGGTGCACACCTCAGGAGCTTTGGACTTAATAATGGAGTATTTTTAGACTTGCTTACGGCTTTACCATTATTGAGCCATAAGAAGTCCAAAAGGAGCTAGCCCTCGGCAACTCTGCTATGTTAGATCTACTCCTCTACTCTCTATAATTAACCACTTCGAGTCGTGGGTGTAGATACTTAAGAGCCGATTTTCAAAGGCTAAGAAGAGTGGAAACTAAGGTTTTGAATTGCCAAAGAATATACTAAGTATAATCAAGAGAGTAGAATCAACATTGATAGCTTTGATTTTGCACATGAAGGTGTTAATGATGATGCTCCCATGTTTGTGAATTATCTCATCACTAGGTTGCAGCAAGCTATGGGCAACCCTGCTTTGCAAGCAGAAGTTACTGAACAACTTCCGGCTTATGGAATTTCCCTTCCTCTCCAAGAGGAGAGAGAGCTTAGAAGGCCTCTTCAAGAGACCCCCAAAAGAAGACTCTCTCCCATTCGAGAGGAGGAATCCAAAGAGCGAGAAAGCAATGAAAGTTTAAGTTCCTTTGAAGATGTGGCTCCACAAAGACGGTAGTCTATACAATCTCCCACTCCTCCCAAGAGGAAAAGATCAACACGTAGTCCTTCTCCTCATCACTCGAAAGGGAAGAGAGGAAACAAAGGAAGAAAAAGGGCTAGGAAGAGGTCACCCTCTTCTCCTTCTTCTTCACCTTCCTCCTCTTCCGATGAAAGCTATGGCTATTCTCCTACAGAATACAAGAGGGGAGGACATTTCAAATCATTTCCTGCATGGCAAAGGTCACAAAAGCTAAAGAAGTTCAAGGAGGGAGGAAAGAGTATCTCTTTATCACCTATGATGGCACCTTTGGTGCTACCGACAAAGTGTTGGCCTTCATCCAGCAATTTGATGTGGCCTATGGAGACGAGGGCTTCACAGATTCCTCCAAGCTACGCCATGTAGCTATGCACTTCCAAAAATCAGCTCTTCAATGATGGGCTAGCCTTTGTGGAAATGGTGAAGCCCCAAAGACATGGAAAACTCTACGGGTTTCTATCATGAAGCAATTCCTTGCAAGCGATGGAAAGGTCAAAGTGCTTACCAAATGGCGCAGCTTGAAGCTTCTCTCCCATGAGTCTATCCACAAGTATCTAGACAAGTTTTGGGATTTACATCTCAAGGCTACTGTCTTTCAAAAGATAGACTTTTCCAAGCAAAGGCACCAATTCTGTGCGGGATTACCTGAAGAGATGGCCGAATACATCAACTCTCAACGGCCTGGTACTATTAGTGACGTAATCCATCACAACCATGGTTGCTTCACGCATCAATTTCCATTAAGGGGCTAGATGTAATGTCAATCCCATGGAAAACAAAGACAAAAATGATGCAAAGGGGAAAACCAATGTTCAAAAGTCTTCCGAAGGCACTTCCAACAACAACAACAACAATCAGTCCAAGGAGAAGGGAGTTTACAAAGGTAAAAACAAACTCTCTCCTGAAGATCTTGAAGCTTTTCGCAAGGACCATAAGTGTTTCAAGTGTGGGGAGCATGGACATGGCTATCATTCTTTCCTCAAGAAGAATACTTGCAATCAGACTCCTAGTGCTTCCACCATCGAAGCTCCAAAAGAGGATGCTCATTGCAAAGGATCATCACTTTTCTATTCATGGGGAAAGGTAAGAGAGAATGATGCCTTCATCTTGTTTGACCCTAGCTCTACTCACAACTTCATATCAAAAAAGTTGGCTACCAAGTTGGGCATTCAAGCTTTTGAGATGGAGATATGGTAATGACTGATGCAGCTTTCAAGGGATAGCAAGCCTCCGTTACTCCCTTGATTGGGAAGTTGAGGCTTCATGTCCAAAGGTATGCCGACAAAGAAGACTTCTTCATCTCTCCTCTCCAACATGAGGATGCTATCCTAGGGGCACCATGGTTTGATTGCATGGATGCCAACATGAAGTTCCTTGAAAGGAGAATTTACTTCACCTACAGGGGAAAAAACATGTATATAGATGCTAGTGAGCATGGTCGCACTATTCCACCTGTAAATCCTCTTGTTTTGATAATTCAATGAAGAGCTCAGTTTTTGCATACATGATTATTGTCAAAGAGTCTCTAAAAGATCCTAATGTTCCATCAAATGTAGATGGTAGGAATCAAGAAGAGTTAGACTTGTCTAATTTTCTAAAAGGCATTAGGAAGAGAATGGGGTCTACAAGGGCCTCTTTATTTGGCAATTTAAGGAAGTCAAACCCCTCCTATTAAGAAAGAAATCAAAGGACAACTTTTAAATTCAAATAGGAAAAATGGTTAGTTTATTTGAATTCAAATTTTCCCCCCAAAATGAAATTTAAAATCTAGGGGGTAAAACCATACCATGTAACATATCTATGGAAAGAGCTTGGCATGTAGATTACAGATCTATAATCTCTGCTCAAATTAAAGATTGTATGTAGGAGTTATGGAGGGTCGAAAGTTGTCCATCCCCCTTTTTTGGGAGGGAAAGTGCATCCTTTGACCACTCTTACACCTCTCTTACACACACACCATTCTTGCACACATGGCATGCATCTATTTGTCAAGATGTTAATCACCTCCATAATCTCATGGAAAATAAAGAGGCCCTCCTAGACCCCAACCTCCTCCTAATGGATTCCAAGATGTGTTCATCGATGATATCCATATGGACTTACCACCAACACGAGGGGACGATGACCATCACATTGAGCTCCTTCTAGGAAGCTCATTGCCTAACAAGCCTCCTTATCGAGTCTCACAAGCTCAACAAGAGGAGATCAAGAGGCAAGTACAAGAATTGGTAGAAAAAGGGATGGTGAGGCCTAGTTCCTCTCCCTTTTGTTCTCCACTCCTTTTAGTGCAAAAGAAAGATGGTACATACTGTATGTGTGTGGACTATCGAGCACTAAACCATATCACTATCAAAAATAGATTTCCCGTGCCTCGGGTAGAAGACCTGTTTGATAAGCTACAAGGCTCTACCTACTTTTGTAGGATTGACCTTAAGAGTGGCTATCATCAAATAAGGATAGTGGATGAAGATATCCTAAAGATCACGTTTCGCACAACGTTTGGTCTTTATAAATTTCCAGTCATGCCTTTTGGCTTGACGAATGCACCAGCTACATTCAATCGTCTAGAGGAAACAAAATTATACCTTATCGTAAATTCACTGGAGTGTTCTTTGATGATATCATCATCTACTCCAAGTCTTTGGAGGAGCATAAGCAACATCTCCCAGTGAGTTTTCAAGCATTGAGGGAGAATAAGCTTTTTCTCAACCAAAAGAAAAGTGAAATTTTCCTTCAAGAGATTCAATACTTAGGTCATATTATCTCTCAAGATGGTATCTGCATGGATCCATAGAAGTTAGACGTAATAAAAGCATGGCCTAACCCAAGGAATCTACATGAGCTAAGAGGCTTTATTAATATATGTGCATACTATAGACTCTTCATAGCAAAATTCTCCCAAGTAGCAGGACCACTACATGAGTTAATTAAGAACATTAAGTATGTATGGACTGCTAAGGAGCAAAATGCTTTTGATAAGCTCAAAGAGAAGCTTACTTCTCAACCACTCCTCATACTTCCGGATCTCTCAAAACCATTTGAGGTCCAATGTGATGCTTGTGGTGATTGCCTTGGAGCAGTTTTGCTTCAAGAAGGGCATGCCATAACATATGAGAGCCGAAGGCTCAATATTGATGAATGAGTCTTGGGAATTTATGAGAAAGAGCTTTTAGTTGTTCTACATGTCCTAGACACACGGAAGCACTACTTATTGAAGACTCTGTTCATTCTACAAACCGATCACCAAAGTCTCAAGTATTTCATGACGCAAACCAAGCTTTCCGACAAACAAATGAGGTGGGAAAATTTTCTTCTGTAATTTAATTTTCATATTGCTCACATTGCTGATAAGCACAATCAAGTGGCCGATGCACTTTCACAATGACCACAAGTTAATGAAGTGTTTATAGCTACTCACAATGATCTGTCTTCTATGATATATGAGTATGCTACTGACCCTAACTTTAGAGACATAATGTCAACCCTTGATTTGGGAAGAAAAAGGAACCATTCACCTTGCAGGATGGTTATCTTCTCCACGGCAATAGTCTATGTGTTACAAATTCCCTTCGTGAGAAAGTTATGTATGAATCACATGCTCCTGCATATGCGGGGCATAGAGGTATTCAACCTACTCTCAGAGGAGTAGAGACATACTTCTATTGGGCAACCATGAAAGTGGACATACAAGAGTATGTTTCAAAATATGTAGTATGCCAAAAGACCAAGTATGATAGAGGGAAGCAACCTAGATTACTCCATCCATTGCCTATCCTAAATTCACCATGGGAGAGTATATCCATGGATTTCATCTTTGGATTACCCAAGTCTATCCATGGGAATACGCGAATATGGACAATAGTCGATAGGTTTAGCAAGCAAGCACATTTTACTCCTATCAAAAAGACTATTAAGGCACATTAAATGGCAACTCTCTTCATATATCATATTTTCAAGCACCATGGATTACCCACATCCATCGTGTTAGATATAGATCCTAAAATGACCATTAATTTTTGGAAAGGTCTCTTTGAAATCTAGGAACAAGATTGGGTTTCTCTTCAGTCTATCACCCACAAACGGATGGCCAAAGTGAGATAGCCAATCTTACGATACGCGATCTACTCAAGACTTATGTTACCAAAGTAGATAAACACTCACAATGGAAAAATTACTTACCTCTTGTGGAGTATGCCTACAATAATACTCTACATACTTCTACTGGAAAAGCACCTTTTGAGATCATTGAGAGAAGACCTAAAAGTCCCTTGCTACTCAAAGTACATGGGAAGATCTTCGTCACCGATGAGTATAGCCGTCACCTACAAGAATCCTTTCAAAAGATTAAGGAGGCTTTATCCATCTCTCAACAAAAACAAAAATATGTTGCTAACAAGCACAAAAGGGCCTTAACGTTCAAAGAAAATGATTGGGTCTTACTTAAGTTTTCTAAGGCTCAATTAAGACAAACGATGGGTAAAAATCCTACAGGCCATCAAAAGTATTATGCTAAGCTAGAAAAAAGATACTATGGTCCTTTCCAAATCTTGAAGCCCATCAATGAAATGGCTTACTAACTCAAATTTCCCAACCATTGGCTCATACACAATGCTTTTCATGTGAGTCTACTCAAGCCCTACAAAGGAGGGCCACCAAGTGAACCAATTATTGAAGACCCTCCCGAAGCTGAATACCAACAAGAGGTGCTAGAAGCCAAAGCTATCCTTCGGCATGAAGACATGTTACTTCGACATGGTAATATTATCCGATGGTATCTTATTAAGTTCAAAAATTATCCTTTTGAAGATGCTAGATGGATGCAAGGAATACAGCTTAAGGAAAGTAGAAACCTTGTCAATGCTTACAATGCTACATTAGAGTAAGAAAATGTACAAATTTCTTTTGAATGACTCATGTTTTTCTCTTATAAGACTTGTCCTCTTTTTAATTGTGCACAAATTTAACTAGTATGCATGCGGAGAATCATGTTTGTGATGACAACGTCTCTCAAACACCAAGTAAAGTTTGTCGCTCTACTTTGGGAGAATGAAATGGACTAAAGAGCAGACATGCTTGCTGTAGATATGTCTCCCAAGCACCAAGTGGATTAGTCATCCATCTCGGAAAGATGTTGTAGGGTAAAAAGGGATCCTCTACCCACTAAGTAGAATTGACTAATGACTAAGGATTTATCTCTTCCACCTCATAATCGAGGAAGACTATGATTTCAAGAGAGAGGTAAAGTCATAAAATCTAATATCTAATATCTAACCGACACAAATGATTTTCTCATATTAAATTGATCACTTAATGTGGGAGAATAAACGGGAACAAGGGTTAAGATATAGACATGTGCTTATAGATCTATCTCAACACGGGGCCAATGGTAAAGGGGCCCAAATAAGAGATGGTCTATCAAAGAGAAAGGCTAACCAATGTAGCATAATACCTTAGGGATAGCTTCATTGAAGACCTCCAATAATGTGTGTAAAAGTCCTTTGACCTTAGGTAATCTAGGGCTGAGCTTGAGGCGGAAACCCGACCCAGCTCGAGGTGCTTGTCTTGCTTGTCATGCTTGATGACTAATGTTCTTGAGGTGCTTGATGATTGAGGTTATTGAGATTCTTGAGGTGCTTAATGATTGAGATTCTTAAGGTGCTTGACATGCTTGAGATGCTAGGGCTGTAGTTGAGGTGAGAACCCAGCCCAAGCTTAAAGTGCTTAGGGGCCAAGCTTGTGGTGGGAAATGGGCCTATGCATCAAGGGCTTGAGGTATCAAAAAGTCAAATATTCAATCCCTACAAGGAGGGGACGAGCCCTACATGATGGGGGATGAGAAAGAACACCCACACACTCACACAAGGCATGCATGGTACAAAGAAAGCAAAAGGGACACTTGTCAAGTTCCTCCTCATGTTGCCCTCATGGTGTGCCTGAAGCCTATTGGTTGTTCACCCAAGGGGTCCAAGGATAATTTAGGAGATTTAATTAATTTATTTTGTATTTATCAAGTCCTCTCTCTCAAAGGGGAAAGGGGGACACTTGTCCCAAGGCTACCCTTGCTGCTTGTAATGCCTCTTGCTTGTGATTGGCTAGGCCTGGAGGGGTCTAATGAGCTTCAAGCATGAGCTACAAGGGGGTGGTCGACCCAAGCAAGCTAAGGGGTTTCTTAGGGGGTATACTCACCCACACACACTCACAAACACTCTCATTATGTGCTATGCAAAGTGCAAGAGCTCCCTCTCCTTTTCCAAGAAAGTAGAGGTTGAGAGCCTACACCAACACTCTTGGCTATGTAGTGCAAATTCAACCAAGACCCATGATTCAATGCTATTATGTATTCTAGCAAGAAGAGTTATGATAAGTAAGGAACTAATTCTTTCTCCTATGAAATGTTTCTTCTTCCTCTTCCCTGCCCTCATTCCTTGCTAGCTCTCTCCACCCTCGAAGGTGTTTGAGGTCTTGGGATAGTTAAAGATTTCTTCAAATCTATGTTATGCTTGTGATGCATGAAGTTTTCCATCTTCAATGCATCACTTGGTCACAAGGAACACAAAGATTGTATTGTTAAAAGTCTCTCTTAATGGGAGAAATCATAATGCAAATGCCTATTGGAGGGGGGACCGGCTCCACATAAATCCGGTCCTCACTTGTTGTCATGTTCTCTAAATTCTCTCTCTTGCAAAATTATTGTTCATGCCAAGTTAACTAATTGCTATGATTATGTTGCTATCTTCAATTATATTCACCTGCTATGCTCACAAAGTCATTTCTCAAAAGTACTCTCATTAATTTCCACTACTCGCAAGTTAAATAGGCCAATTCCATTACATTGGTATTAGAGCATTTGGTTTCTCTTTTCTTGCTTAAGAAGAGAGGTCCTTAAGTAGCCTATAAATGGTTGATATTGTTAATTATATTCGTGTAAGTGGAACTGGGATCTATTTATCGGTTTTGTTGAGCCCACTATGTGGGATATGGTGCAAACTTGGGGAGATTTGGACTTAATAATGGAGTCTTACGGCTTTACCATTATTAATCCATAAGAAATCCGAAAGGAGCTAGCCCTTGGTAACTCTGCTATGTTATACCTACTTATCTACTCTCTATAACTAACCACTTCTAGCCGTGGGTATAGATACTTAAGAGCCGATTTTCAAAGGCTAAGAAGAGTGGCAACTAAGGTTTTGAATTTCCAAAGCATATACTAAGTACATACATAAATTCTTTTAACATGGCTAACAATAATCAGGAGAGTGGAATGAACATGATAGCTTTGATTTTGCACATGAAGGTGATGATGATGATGCTCCCATGTTTGTGAATGATCTCGTCACAAGGTTGCAACAAGCTATGGGCAACCGTGCTTTGCAAGCGAAAGGTACTCAACAACTTCGTGCTTATGGAAATTCCCTTCCTTTTCAAGAGGAGAGAGAGCTTAGGAGGTCTCTTGAAGAGACCCCCAAAAGAAGACTCTCTCCCATTTGAGAGGAGGAATCCAAAGAGAAAGAAAGCAAGGAAAAGTTTAGGTTCCTTTGAAGATGTGGCTCCACAAAGTCGACGGTCTACACGATCGCCCACTCCTCCCAAGAGGAAAAGATAAAGAGATAGTCCTTCTCCTTGTCACTCCGAAAGGGAAGAGAGGAAACAAAGGAAGAAAAGGGCTAGGAAGAGGTCACCCTCTTCTCCTTCTTCTTCACCTTCCTCCTCTTCCGACGAAAGCTATGTCTATTCTCCTAGAGAATACAAGACGGGAGGACATCACAAATCATTTCCTGCAAGGTCCCCAAACCCACCGACACCAAAACGGGATGGGACCACTGACAGGTCTCTAGGCCTACTAAAGTCAGATTCCTTAAACAAGAAAAATTCTAGGGAATTCACCCTTACTATTGAAAGTGGTTTGGGTTTATAGCCCTAGAAAGAGACCTAGTCCTGTCTCGCTGTGGAAACGGAACCATAATTTAAAAAAACTAAACTATTCCGGCCCTATAACTTCCATCATTAGATTAGGTTTCCTTAACCAATTCTTTTTTCCCCCTAGCATATGTGAGGGCACAGCCATTGGTGGATTCCTCTTCCAATTGAATAAGTTTCTAAACGTTTTAGTGCGCGGTAATGGATAGTTACCTGACTAATCAGGTCCACCCGTCCTTGATTGACAACCTTAGTCAATCCGCACTTACCACCTCACATTCACACATGATTCATTTGTTATGTAATTACTACCACGTTCTTATCACAATTAAAATAATGATTTCTTTTATCCTTCATAACCAGATTTCATTAAAACAACCCTTGAAAACAGTATTGAAAACATTCTTTTTGCAAACAGACATCTTTCAACTTAAGACAGGGTACTGTCAATCAAAACATTTTTCATAATAACCATGACCAGTGCTCTTCTTCTCTCAAGACCACCTAAGGGTGAAGAAACATCACCCATTCCTTATTCACAATCCGGAGTGGATAAACCCCCAGTACCCAAGGTTCCGGGTGCCCATACACCAAACCAATTGCCCATACAACCGGGCGGCTCCCCTAGGATTAAAAACGGTATCCTCACTTATGTAGAAACATCAATACATGACACGAAGTAGAAAGTCATCGTTCATGGGGGTAACCGACTTATCCATGGCTGGAAAGCCATCATTATCATCAATTTATACCAAGGAGTCAGAGGTGTCTTGAGACAAGTTGTCTTAAGGATGATCAATCATATCTTTCCTAATTCAACCAGTTTTAACCCAAAAAATTCTTTCCTACTTTATAAACAAATGCACGTTGGTTTCTTGGAAGTTACCTTCCGTTTTTGACCAACTATTCCTTTTCTGATTCTTACTCACTCCTTACATGTGCGATGTTAACTTAAAAAAGAACTTAAACTATTTAAAGACTTAATTGAATAATGGGAAACCGACCTGGAACTGATCGGCCATCTGCTGCTGCGCTGGCACCTGAAGACTCTCCTCCGTAGGCTTACTACTAGGCCCAGCTTCATCGTCGTGCGACGCTCTAATTCTTTTTAGAGCTCTGCCCTCATCATCAGATGTAGGATTGTCTCGGGTCCTTTTTGGCGCCATAACTTCTTATCTTTATAAAAAGAATGTCTAATCATTATGTAAATTATTCAAAATCTAGATTCAACCTTTGTATTAAACGGTAACCCATTCCAAGGTTAAATTTATAGTCTTAATTGGTACATTCTTGACCTAGTAATTTCTTATTTGCCTATATCAGCATGATAACTTTTTCTACAGCTTCCCTAAGGGTTTTCTAAGCTCTTCTAATTTTCTTATAATTTTTTATATCTTTTTCCTAATTTCCCCATCAAATTTTTAAGCTTGGAATCTGCTTATGTTGAGCTTACTATTTATTCTATTTATTTTCTCTCAAAGGTTTCATTTCTTCAACTTTATATCATAGGTTTACACTTACTATAATTTTCCTAAAAACTTTTAACTGCAAAGTCTATTTATTTTAATTAATCTTGTGCTAAAAATAGGACTTTTGGTCAATTATAATTTTCTAAACTCAATAATTAGCTATGGTATAATTACTACAAGTAAATAAGAGTATTTTTAACCTTTGGTAATTATCTTATTATTTATACTATACTATGTCTCTAACCTTGAAATAATTATCACCACCTCTTTATTATGTAATCTAGCTCTAATAACTAGAATAAAATCATATAACATGATTTACTAATTTTCTCCTTTAAATTTTAGCTAGAATTAGTATATTTTGACTTACATAAATATCTATACTAAGTTTCTAACCTTGACATAATTATCACGGTCTTTTTATCATGTAATCAATCTCTAATAAATAGCATGTAATCATATAGCATGATTTACTAATTTCCCTCTTTAGTTTTTAGCTAGATTTAGTATAATTTGACTTAGATAAATATCTATACTAAGTTTCTAACCTTGACATAATTATCAAGGCCTTTTTATCATGTAATCTAACTCTGATAAATAATATGTAATCATATATCATGATTTTCTAATTTCCCCCTTTAATTTACCCTTAAAAATAGTGTTTTTCAACTAAAATAATTATTTAAACTAATTATTTGTCATTAAGATAATTATCATAAGTTTCTAAAGATGTTTTTTACCTCTGATAATTATCTCAAAGCATTTTGGATTAGTTTTTTATTGTTCTTCTTGTATTTTCACCTAAAACCAGTGTAATTCTACTGAGATAATTAGTTAGACTAATTATTTAAGATTAAGATAATCATCTGGGTTTCAAAAGATTTGTGTTTACTCTAATAATTATCTCAAAGAATTTTGGATTAATTTACTATTTTTTCCCTTTCAGTTTTTTCTAAAAATAGTGTAATTCTTCTTGCATAATTAGTTAAACTAATTATCTAAGGCTAAGATAACTATCACATGCTTGATGAGATATGATTTACCTTTGATAATCATCTCAAAGAATTTTGGAATATTTTCCCAAAAAGAAGTGTAATTCTGCTGAGATAATTAGTTAAACTAATTATTTGATATTAATATAATTATGATGGGTCTCATAAGATGTGATTTAACTCTGATAAATATCTCAAAGCATTTGGAGTCAATTTTCTATTTTCCCCCTTTTATTTTCTCCTAAAAATAGTGTAATTATGATTACATAATTTGTTAAACTAGTTATCTGAGGTTAAGATAATTATCACACGTTCCTTAAGATGTAATCTACCTTTGATAATTATCTCAAAGCATTTTGAATCAATTTACTATTTTCTCCTAAAAATAGTGTAATTCTTTTGAGATAATTGGTTAAACTAATTACCTGAGGTTAAAATAATCATCACGATTTTCCTAAGATGTGATTTACCTTTGATAATTATCTCAAAGCATTTTGGATTAATTTGATTATTTCTCCCTTTTCTTTTCTCTTAAAAATAGTGTAATTTTGCTTAATTAATTATGAACATTACTTAAAAAATTACAAGATAATTTTCTTAACATAATGATAGTTTAACACAGATTTGATAATTATCTCATTTTGATCTAAACTTAATTAGTATAATTATCATTAATTTATGGTTAAAATAAGTAATTTCAGTCCTAATATGATATAATAATTAATTAGCTTAATATCCCTAAGCTTAATCAGAATAGTCAGCAAATAATTTTGAATTAGGAGAGAATTATAGAGTATACATAGGTTTAATCTTCAATTAATTAAGAAAATTGTAAAATAGGTTAACATAGCTTTACTAATTAAAAAAGGTTAGTGCTAATTATCGTTGATTAACCAACTAGAGCTTTGCTCTCTAGTGATTTCTGTGTACAGGTCCCTCTAGATGAGAGAGAATTTGCTAAGGCTCCGAGTCTATCTGAAATTGTGAAGCAAGGGGTCCTATTTATAGGTTTTTGGCACTCACAAGCTCTCATAGGCTGAAAAAAGCAGTTCCTTGCAAGTCAAGCAGCCCCCGGGCTCAAGATGGAGCTCCTTGCTGCTAAAATTGGCTTTGGCAGGTTCATCACAGCCCCACACCCTCCCCCCCCCCCCCCCCCCCCCCCCCCCCCCCCCCCCCCCCCCCCAAGTCTCCAGAATCCATTTCTGCTATTTTTCCTGACTTTTAATGATTAAACTTGAAAATATCTGTAGTTTCTAGAACCTTAGGATAAAAATTCTTTAGCAGTAATAATTACTGAAACCATTCAATTTTACTTAACTAATTAAATTCATAGTGTAACCTTTCAGAGCTCGTAACTTTTCCTAATTTTATCGGAATTCGGTTCTGAAAAATTCTAACCCCAGAAAAGCTCTGGTTACGGTTCCAAAAATACCAATATTTGCCATAGTTGGATCATTCTACCATGTTTTCTTAACGACCAAGTTAATTTGATCAGGCTTTGTACAATTTCTAAGGTTTCAGAAATTGAAAACCTTACAATCACCCCAACTTAAGAACTTGAGATGTCCTCATCTCAACTGAATTTGAGGAAATCTTTGAGAAGAGAAATTCATCCTCCCAAGTGGCATCTTTGGTGGGATAATCTTTCCACTTTACCAAATGTTATTGATTACTCTAAGAGTTCTTTCTAGTTTTTCAAGGATACACTTTGGTGAGAGTTTCTATACTTCCTTAGTGATTACTTGCTACTCAAATTGTATCCCAAGAAACTCTCAGTGTTGAGCCCATCTTAAAAACCTTTACAAAGCAGTTGTATCATCTCAAAAACCAGATTAAATCCATTCTATGAAAGATCCATTTATCCACCTTGTCAACATGAACGCGCTCGGCCTAACTAACCATTCAGAGCAATCAACATTCGACAAGTATCATGTATTAGAGCTTTGACAATCTAAATGCGCTCGGTGTGTTCTTGCCATCTTGAGCAATCTGCATTCGGCACAAGCTTCTACCAGTGCACCAGAGGTACTCCCTTTGTACTCTAACCTGGTTGACCAACAATATGTAAAGGATTTTAAGAAGTATCATACCAAGATTTCTTTTTGGCTTCCTATTAGTCTTGTACATTAATACTTTCATATCTAGGTCATTTTTCAAGGAAGGCTATCGTGTGCATAAAGAATGTGAGTTTCAAAATTCAGATTCTTTTCATACTATTGAGAACCTCTGTCTCATTTGCTAGATCAATCCTTAATTTCTTGATTGAATACTAACTTAATTTTAGATTTGTTAAGTAATTTTGGAAAAGAAAATCATGTATATCGTTATAATATATAAGTAACTCAAAGTTTTACATTATTGAGTTTTAATGGTTTACAAAGCTCTAGGATTGCTAATTATGGCTAAGTGAGTGGCTCTTTTATCTTCCTCATTCATAAGGGTGGTTCTCCCATGATTGTATATGATCTGGCTCCTCTTGCTCTTCCTCTACCTTGTCCTCCATTTCTACCTCCTCTTGGATTATCTCCTTGATTTTGAGGAATGGCTCTTGCAGTAGTTCGAGGGTTTTTCTCTTCAGGACAGTTATTTCTATAATGCCCCATTTGATTGCATCCATAGCACCTAACGTTTGGGAAGGTGTGATCCAAGTTCACTTTTGCAGCTATTCCACGTTGTTGATATCTTTGGTTGAAAGTTCCTCTGGCTCTTCCCCTAAAGTTATTAAATCCATTATAGTTCCTTGTAGAGTTGGTTCCTTCGGCTGCAAGAGGCTTAGCCCTGAGAAGGGCATCCTGTATTGATGTAGGCCTCATGGCTTTGAGACGTGTACTCAGGGGTTTGTTAAGGCCTTGACAGAAGCGAGCAATCTGCTGCTCCATTGTCATCTGGGGAGCATAGCGTCGTAAGGACACAAACTTGGTATAGTACTCCTTTAATGAAATTCCTAGCTAGCGTAGACCAAAGAATTCATTCATCTTGATAGCCTGATATGCAGAGGGAGATAGCGTTCTTTGATTGCCTGCTTCATTTTCTTCCAAGATGGACTACTCGTAGGTTTATCTCTACAGTGTTGCTTCCACCAAAGTTTGGCATCTCCGCTGAGACGGAACATACCCAACATTGTTTGGTTTTCCTGAGCACTTCATGCAGTTTTAAAATAGTCGTCCATAGCATCTAACCATGCTTTGGAATCTCGCTCTAAATTGGGTCCCTCTCCCTTGAAAGTAGGGAGTTGAACTTGCTTTAGTAGTAATTTTTTTCTCTTGACAAACAGTGTAAAAGCTATTACACGAGTATTTCCCTAAGATTAAGTTAGTGGAATTTAGTACCAATGAAATCTCTCTTACTTATGCTTTTAACTTATTTACACACAGGATGAATACAATTGCCAAGCCATAAACAAAGCTGCTTATAGCATACCAATGAGAACCATAGTATGTACAAGAGTTAATACAATCCATGAAGGTCCTACTATGTACAAGGGTGACGAAAATCCTATACTAGAATCTTGTGGGTTTTGGGTGGATCAGATATAGGATCAAAATATACAACATCTTTTGGTCCATTAAAACTAGGTCCTACACTTATGGGCCTAATTCTACCTGGGTAGATTACTTTAGACACTTGATCAAACACCCTTTGATTTTGTGATACTTGGACATCACCTATTACAAGGGTTTCCTCTGGATTCTCCGTTCCACTTGAAGATCTTCAGCCCATTTGAGTCTCTTCATATTTAGTTCTAAACCTTCTAACTCTCCCGCATCAATGAAGAAAATTCCACCAGATCCTGACCAGCTGATCCTCCAAGTGGAAGGAGAAAATCTCTTATCTAGCCATTTCATCAGGCTTTTTTGCATTGAATAGTTTCGAGATAGGCAAGCTCTCATAAACCTACTGTTGAAATCCAGGGATTTGCAGTAGACCTGATAGAAATATTCCTACAAAGATGGGGATAATCAAATATCTTTTTCGTCAAGATCACTTATTCCAACCTAACAGTTTAACTTTTCCCTAGGTCCACAAGACTTTAATTAACACATGCTCTAATACCACTTGTAAAGTCCCCAAACCCGCCGACACCAAAACGGGATGGGACCATTGACAGGTCTCTAGGCCTACTAAAGTCAGAGTCCTTAAACAACAAAAATTCCAGGGAATTCACCCTTACCATTGACAATGGTTTAGGTTTATAGCCCTAGAAGGAGACCTAGTCATGTCTCGCAGTGGAAACGCGACCATAATAAAGAAAACTAGACTATTCTGGCCCTATAACTTCCATCGTTAGATTAAGGTTTCCTTAACCAACTCTTTTTCCCCCAAATTACTAGGTCAAGAATGTACCAATTAAGACTATAAACTTAACCTTGGATGGGTTACGGTTGAATACAAAGTTTGAATCTAGATTTTGAATAATTTACCTAATGATAAGACGTCCTTTTTATAAAGATAAGAAGTTATGGCACCAAAAAGTGTAAAGAAAGAGGATGCAAGAGAGCTACACAAGACAAGCACAAAGCACACAGAGATGGAAAGCTTCTTCTTCTTCTCACAGAAAAGAGAGTACAAAATGACTAAGTGCTAAAGCTAAAAAGTAGCACATATGTACATGCGGTCACTAAGTGTGAACTCGCTAGAAGCGTACTAGGCTGGCACTATAAGTGTAGTCCAGTTGTAGTCACAGGTAGAGATCCTCCATGTCGGTCACCTAACGCGCCAGTGAGTAAATGCCGTAAGCGGCCAAGACCCGTAGTGGATGCCAGCTCAAGATGTAGAGCTCGACATCTCAACACTCTCCCTCGAGCTCTGCACGTCACAGAGTCCAAGCATAGTCCGAAAACGTCGAAGCTTCTCAGCTCTGAGGTCCTTGGTAAAGATATCCACTATCTGCTCCTCTGTGCTGACGTAGACCAAGTCGATGTCGCCCGCCAACACTCGCTCTCGAACGTAGTGGTAATGGACCTCTATGTGCTTGGTCCTGGCATGGAACACTGGGTTCCTAGCCAACTGCATGCTTCTGAGGTTTTCACAATGGATGACAATCTGTTGGTCCACCTGCACTCCCAAGTCCTCAAGTAATGTGCGTAGCCAAGCTACCTCGCACGCCGCAACTGCTACACCTCTGTGCTCGATAAAGCAACCGTAGGCTGCTTTTTGCTACTCCAAGTAACAACAGCACTCCCAAAAGAGAACATGAATCCACTCGTAGATCTCCTATCAACAATGCTACCTGCCCAATCTGCATCTGTATACCCATACAATGCTAATGGCGCATCTGCTGCATAGAACAATGCGTAGTCAAGAGTCCCTTGCACATACCAAAGTGTGCATCGTACTCCATCCAAATGTGGCTTCCTTGGAAGCTGCATGAACTGACTCTCCAAGCCTACTGTGTAGCTCAAGTCTGGCCTCGTGATAGTCAAGTAGATTAGACTACCCACAATCTTCCTGTACATCTTGACATCCTCAACAACATCACCCTTCTCTGCACTCAGCTTTGCATTCACATCCAAGGGAATAGAAATTGGTTTACAATCAGCCATACCATACTTTGACAACATGTCCAAATCATACTGTCTCTGTGACAACCATACACCCTCTGGAGTCCTGATCACCTCAATGCCAAGAAAGTAGCGCAACTCGCCCAAATCTTTCATTTCAAACTCCTGTTTGAGAAGACCCTTCACATGGTCAATCTCCATAGCATTGTCACCCACAATAATAAAGTCATCTACATATATGGTAATGACCACAATCCCCACATCACTCTCACGTACATAGAGTGAATGATTAGCATGATCTCTCCTAAACCCAATACTGACAAGATACTTGGCAATCCTGTCATACCATGCTCTAGAGCCCTGCTTCAAACCATACAAAGCTTTGAGAAGCCTGCATACATAATCTGGGTAACCCGGATCGACATAACCAAGTGGCTGATCCATATACACTTCCTCTTGCAACTCACCATTCAAGAAGGAATTCTTTACATCCATTTGATGCATAATCCATCCTCTAGATGCAGCCACTGCTATGATAGCTCTCATAGTCGTCATCTTTGCCACTGGAGCAAAGGTCTCCTCATAGTCTATGCCATACGTTTGTGCATAACCCTTTGCGACCAGCCTTGCCTTGTGACGCTCAATGTTTCCATCAGCCTTATGCTTGGTTTTATACACCCATTTACAACCAATAGCTTTCTTGCCACTTGGCAATGGCACCAACTCCCATGTGTCGTTTTTTTCCAATGCAGCCATCTCTTCATTCATTGCATCATCCCAATGCACATTTCCAACTGCATCCTCAAAACATGTGGACTCCACATTCTGTATCACCTTAGCTATGTAGGCTTGGTGATGCACTAGATACCCATCATAAGTCAATTTCTGAACTGGATTTTTGACTGTGTTAGATCTGTGCGGTCCTGGGTCACTCATTTGCCCTCTAGCATCTTCTTGTAGTTTCCTTACACCAGGTGTCCTGACAGCCGGAATTCCAAATTCCTCATCAAGACTTTCTTCAGAACCATATGAATCCATGTCTACATGTGAAAACCCTGATGATGCATCAGCCATAAAGGGAGGTTCATCAACATTTTCCTTTCGTTTTCGTGATACATTCCCTGTACCTGCTGGTGGAGTAACCTGCATACGTAGTCTACCATTCCATGGCTTCTCAACAGAGCCACGAGAAGACGACTCTTGTGGTCCACTTAAAACCTGTGACTGTGGCCTCACATTTTGTACAACCACATCATCTTTTACATCAGCCCCAATAGTGCCATGAGCATTACTGTACCAGCTGCTCATCTCATCAAAGACTACATCTCTGCTCACTCGTAATTCTCGTGTAGTAGGATTGTAGCACCTGTACCCCTTTTTTTCAAGGGAATATCCCACAAGAATACATTTATCTGCTTTAGGATCCAATTTCCTACGCAACTCATCTGGTACATGCACGTAAGCTATGCAGCCAAACACTTTCAAGTGTACCAAATCAAGCTTTGTACCTGTAAACTTTTCCTCAGGCGTTACATCATGCACCGCAGCTGTAGGTGTCATGTTCATAATGTACACAGCTGTATTTACAACTTCAGCCCAGAAATGATGAGGCATGTTCTTCTCATTCATCAATGCACGTGCAACCTCTGTAATGTGCCTGTTTTTCCTTTCTGCGACCCCATTCTATTGTGGAGTATATCTGCATGTAAACTGCCTGCGTATACCATGCATTCGCAAAAAATTTGAAAAATCATTGGAGAAGTACTCTCCCCCTCCATCTGACCTCAATGTCTTGATTTTCATATCTGTCTCCTTCTCAATCATGACTTTGAAGTCTTGAAAGTGACCAAACACTTCACTTTCGTTATGCATGAAGTAGACCCATACTTTCCTTGTATGGTCATCAATGAAAGAGACATAATACCTGCAACCATGTATACTTGCAGTATCGGTTGGACCCCGAACATCTGTGTGCACCACCTCAAGTGGCTTTTTACATACATTGCGCTCATGTGGAAATGAGCCCTTTGACTGTTTTCCAAACTGGCATGCTGCACACACTTTATGCATACCATCCACCTTGAATTTGGGAAAACCTTTTACAATCTGTTTTGATTGCATGTTGCATAATCTCTGCTCATTGACATGGCCAATGCATTTGTGCCAAATGTCAACATCAGCCACAACACCTGTGCCCTATGCAAATAATGCAGCTTTTACCTCAGGCATGTCTACATTGCCCACACATTTTCCCTCTATGATTGGCTTACAGCCATTTGGATTGAAGCGAACCTGCAAACCCTGCTCAACCATTTGTCCAACAGAAACAAGATTATTTGTAATGTTTGGGACATGAAGTACATCTGCTAAGTACTTTGATTTCCCACTCTTCGTATTTAGAGGTATGTCCCCTACATGAGCAATGGGGTGAGCTGTGTCATCTCCTGTCTGCACATAGCCTGACACATCTGGTTTACGCATGTCTCTAAACCACTCTCCACGAGAATTCATGTGATTAGAGGCACCTGAATCCACATACCAAACATCATCTTGGGTGGAATTCTCTGCAGTCATTGTATTCATTACATGTTGCATAACAAACATGCGCTCATTTTTGCTGTCATTTGCATCTCTGCTAGTAGATGCATAGTTGCCCTGTTCTCTCTTTCCACTTGGTTTTCCCTTTGTACAGTCACGTGACATGTGACCTCTTTCACCACAAGTCCAACATTCTCTGCTATCTGCAGTATGTTGGTGCCTGCTTGATCCTCCACCACGACCTCTTTGACTCCCCTTGCCTTGAGACTGGTTTCCCCTGCCACCTGTATTGTTTTGATTTGATTGACCTTCTTGAAATTGGCCCCTGCAACCCCTTGGGCCTCGACCACGAACTCTACCTCTACCTCTGTTGGAGTTAGAATAGAAGGCCTGTTCAAAATTATTTCTGCCATGAGAAGAAGATGTGTCAAGGTTCTTCTCCTCAAGAATAAGCATAGAAATCAAATCATGGAACACGGGGATGTCGTCTCTTGTATTCATGGAAGACCTGAAATGTACATACTCATCTCCTAGACCATCCAAGCATGCATGCACAATGTCATCGTCTTCCACTGAGACTTTAATAGATCCAAGAGCCTCAATGATACTCTTGATCTTCAAGGCATAATCATTGATTGAGAGGTTGTTCCTCTTAACCTCATTTAGCTCCGAATTTAGTTGAAGCTTCCTGGCCTTAGTGTTCACCTCGAACACTCTTCCTAAGGTTTTCCATGCAATGGCGGGGGTTTTAGCATCTTGTAGATAGCCCATCATGCCATTTGTGATGCTCATAGAAAGCCAATACATCACTTTGCTCTGGCCTTGTTGCCAGTCCCTCAAAGCTTTCCTTTGTTCTGCTGTAGCATTTGCCTCGGGAATCTCTGGTTCCTTTTCATTGTCTCCTTCTACATAGTCCCAATAACCTTTTCCTTTTAGGAAATTTGTTATTCTGAACTTCCATGCAGGGTAGTTATTTTTCTCAAGCTTCTCAGTGACAATCTGACTGAAACCATCAGACATCTTGAAGCACTAAGACAAAATAGCTGCATTCTGCAAAAACCTGCAAATCTGCTGAACCTGCTATCGTGGTACCTGTAATGCTTTCTACACTCAACGAGTGTCCACAATCAAGCGTACATACAACCACTGTACTTGTATACTAAATCTCTGTGTACTGCATCTGGTCGTGGATTGCAAACGAAGGGATTGTGATGCTCTTGCTCTCTTAGCCTCTCTTGCCTGCACCAGGCTCTGATACCATGTAAAGAAAGAGGATGCAAGAGAGCTACACAAGACAAGCACAAAGCACACAGAGATGCAAAGGTTCTTCTTCTTCTCACAGAAAAGAGAGTACAAAATGACTAAGTGCTAAAGCTAAAAAGTAGCACATATGTACATGCGGTCACTAAGTGTGAACTCGCTAGAAGCATACTAGGCTGGCACTATAAGTGTAGTCCAGTTGTAGAATCATTGGAAAAGATCCTCCATGTCGGTCACCTAACGCACCAGTGAGTAAATGCCGTAAGCGGCCAAGACCCGTAATGGATGCCAGCTCATGATGTAGAGCTCGACATCTCAACAGAAAGGACCCGAGCCAATCCTACATCTAATGATGAGGAAAGACCTCTAAAAAGAACTAGAGCGTTGCACGATGATTAATTTGGGCCTAGTAGTAAGCCTACGGAGGAGAGTCTTTAGGCAGCAGCGCAGTAGCAGATGGCTGATCAGACCAAGGTGGGTTTTCCATTATTCAATTAAGTCTTTAAATAGTTTAATTTTGTTTCTAAGTTAACATTGCATACGTAAGGAGTGAGTAAGAATCAGAAAAGCAATAGTTGGTCAAAAACGGAAGGTAACTTCCAAGAAACCAACGTGCATTTGTTTATAAAGTAGGAAAATTGTTTGGATTAAAATTGGTTGAATTAGGAAAGATATGATTGATCATCCTTAAGACAGCTTGTCTCAAGACACCTCCGACTCCTTGGTATAAATTGATGATAATGATGGCTTTCCTGCCATGGATAAGTCGGTTACCCCCATGAATGATGAGCTTCTATTTTGTGTCATGTCTTGATGTTTCTACATAAGTTAGGATACCGGTTTTTATCCTAGGGGAGCCGCCCAGTTGTATGGACAACTGGTTTGGTGTATGGGCACCCGGAACCTTGGGTGGGGGTTTATCCACTCCGGATTATGAATAAGGAATGGGTGCCATCTCTAAAAGATCCTAGTGTTTCATCAAATGTAAATGGTAGGAATCAAGAAGAGTTAGCCTTGTCTAATTTTCTAAAAGGATTCCAAGATGTGTTCATCGATGATATCCCTTTGGACTTACATACAACACGAGGGGATGATGACCATCGAATTGAGCTCCTTTCGAGAAGCTCACCTCCTAACAAGACTCCTTATCAAGTCTCACAAGCTCAACAAGAGGAGATCATGAGGCAAGTATAGGAATTGGTATACAAAGGTATGGTGAGTCCTAGTTCCTCTCCCTTTTATTCTCCAGTCCTTTTAGTGCAAAAGAAAGATGGTACATACCATATTTGTGTGGACTATCGAGCACTAAATCATATCACTATCAAAAACAGATTTCCCGTGCCTCGGGTAGAAGATCGGTTTGATAAAATACAAGGCTCTACCTACTTTAGTAGGATTGACCTTAAGAGTGGCTATCATCAAATAAGGATAGTGGATGAAGATATCCTAAAGACCGCGTTTCACACAATGTTTGGTCTTTATGAATATCTAGTCATGACTTTTGGCTTGAATAATGCACCAGCTACGTTCAATCGTCTAATGGGAAAAAAATAGACCTTATCGTAAATTCATTGGAGTGTTCTTTGATGATATCATCGCCTACTCCAAGTCTTTGGATGAACATAAGCAACATCTCCAAGTGATTTTTCAAGCATTGAGGGAGAATAAGCTTTTTCTCAACCAAAAGAAAAATGAATTTTTCCTTCAAGAGATTCAATATTTAGATCATATTATCTCTCGAGATGGTATCCGTATGGATCCATCAAAGTTGGAGGTAATAAAAACATGGCTAACCCAAGGAATCTACATGAGCTATGAAGCTTTATTGGTATGTGTTCATACTATAGATGCTTCATAGCAAAATTATCCCCAAGTAGTAGGACCACTACATGACTTAATTAAGAAGAACGTTAAGTATGTATGGACTGCTAAGGAGAAAAATTCTTTTGATAAGCTCAAAAAGAAGCTTACTTCCCAACCAGTACTCATAATTCCGGATCTCTCAAAGCCATTTGAGGTCCAATGTGATGCTTGTGGTGATTACATTGAAGCAGATTTGCTTCAAGAAGGGCATGCCATAGCATATGAGAGCCGAAGGCTCAATATTGATGAACGAGTCTTGGGCATTTATGAGAAAGAGCTTTTACCTGTTCTATATGCCCTAGACACATGAAAGCACTACTTATTGGGGACTCTATTCATTCTACAAACCGATCACCAAAGTCTCAAGTATTTCATGATGCAAACCAAGCTTTCCGACAAACAAATGAGGTGGGAAATTTTTCTTTCGCAATTTAATTTTCATATTGATCACATTGCTGGTAAGCACAATCAAGTGGCTAATGCACTTTCACAATGAACAAAATTTAATGCAGTGTCTATAGCTACTAACAATGATCTGTCTTCTATGATAAATGAGTATGCTACTGACCCTGAGTTTAGAGACATAATGTCAGCCCTTGCTTTGGGGAAGAAAGAGGAACAATTCACCTTGTAGGACGGTTATTTTTTCCATGGAAATAGGCTATGTGTTACACATTCCCATCATGATTAAGTTATGTATGAATCCCATGCTCCTCCATATGCGGGGCATAGAGGTATTTGACCTACTTTCAAAGAAGTAGACACATACTTCTATTGGCCTACCATGAAAGTGGACATACAAGAGTATGTTTCAAAATGTGTAGTATGCCAAAAGACCAAGTATGATAGAGGGAAGCAACCTGGAATACTCCAGTCATTGCCTATCCCCAAATTCACCATGGGAGAGTATATCCATGGATTTCATCTTTGGATTACCCAAGTCTATCCATGGGAATACAGGAATATGGACAATAGTCGATAGGTTTAGCAAGCAAGCACATTTTATTCATGTCAAAAAGACTATTAAGGCACATCAAATGGAAACTCTCATCATATCTCAGATTTTCAAGCACCATGGATTACCCACATCCATCATGTCAAATAGAGATCCTAGAATGACCAGTAACTTTTGGGAAGGTCTCTTTGAAAATCTAGGAACAAGATTGAATTTCTCTTCAGCCTATCAGCCACAAACGGATGGCCAAAGTGAGATAGCCAATCTTATGATACTCGATCTACTCAAGACTTATGTTACCAAAGTAGATCAATGCTCACAATGGAAAAAGTACTTACCTCTTGTAGAGTATGCCTACAATAATACTGTACATACTTCTATTGGAAAAGCACCTTTTGAGATCATTGAGGGAAGACCTTAAAGTCCCTTGCTACCCAAAGTACATGGGAAATCTTCGTCGCTGATGAGTATAGCCATGACCTACATGAATATTTTCAAAAGATTAAGGAGGCTATATCCATCTCTCAACAAAGGCAAAAAGCTGTTCTGACAAGCACAGAAGGGCCTTAAGGTTCAAAGAAAATGATTGGGTCTTACTTAAGTTTCCTAAGGCTTGATTAAGGCAAATGATGGGCAAAACTCCTACGGGCCATCAAAAGTATTATGCTAAGCTAGCAAAAAGATAATATGGTCCTATCCAAATCTTGAAGCCCATCAATGAGATGGCTTACCAACGCAAATTTCGCAATCATTGTCTCATACACAATGCTTTTCATGTGAGCCTACTCAAGCCCTATAAATGAGGGCCACCAAGTGAACCAATTAATGAAGACCCTCCCAAAGTTGAAGACCAAGAAGAGGTGGTACAACCCGAAGCTATCCTTCGGCATGAAGACAAGGTACTACGACATGGTAAGAATATCCGACGGTATCTTATTAAGTTCAAAAATTATCCTTTTGAATATGCTAGATGGATGCAAGGAATACAGCTTAAGGATAGTATGAACCTTGTCAATGCTTACAATGCTACAGTAAGCAAATGTACAAATTTATTTTAAATGACTCATGTTTTTGTCTTATAAGACTAGTCCTCTTTTTAATTGTGCACAAATTTAACTAGTATGCATTCTTAGAATCATGTTTGTGATGACAACGTCTCTCAAACACCAAGTAGAATTTGTCACTCTACTTTGGGAAAATGAATTGGACTAAAGAGCACACATGCTTGTGGCATCTATGACTTCAAGCACCAAAGGGATTAGTCATCCATCTTGGAAAGATGTCATAGGGTAAAAAGGGATCCTCTACTCGCTAAGTAAAATTGACTAATGACTAAGGCTTTATCTCTTCTACCTCATAGTTGAGGATGACTCTGATTTCAAGAGAGAGGTAATGTCATAAAATCTAATATCTAATATCTAACCAACCCAAATGATTTTCTCATATGAAACTGATCACTTAATGTGGGAGAATAAACGAGAACAAGGGTTAAGATATAGACATGTGCTTATAGATCTATCTCAACAAGGGGCCAATGGTAAAGGGGCCCAAATGAAAGATGTTCTATCAAAGAGCAAGGCTAACCAATGGAGCATAAGACCTTGGGGCTAGCTTCATTGAAGACCTCCAATAATGTGTGTAAAAGTTCTTTGACCTTAGGTAAGCTAGGACTAAGCTTGAGGCGGGAACCCGACCCAGCTCGAGGTGCTTGTCCTACTTGTCATGCTTGATGACTAATTTCCTTGAGGTGCTTGATGATTGAGGTGCTTGAGATGCTTGAGGTGCTTGATGATTGAGATGCTTGAGGTGCTTGACATGCTTGAGATTCTAGGGTTGTACTTGAGGTGGGGACCCAGTCCAAGCTTAAAGTGCTTAAGGTCCAAGCTTGTGGTGGAAACTGGGCCTATGCATGAGGGGCTTGAGGTGTCAAAAAGTCAAATATTCAATCCCTACAAGGAGGGGGCGAGCCCTACATGAGGGGGGATGAGAGAGAACACCCACAAACTCACACAAGGCATGCATGGTACAAAGAAAGAAAAAGGGACACTTGTGAAGTTCCTCCTCATGTTGCCCTCATGGTGTCCCTAAACCCTATTGGCTGGCCACCCAAGGGGTCCAATGATAATTTAGGAGATTTAATTAATTGATTTTGCATTTATCAAGTCCTCTCTCTCAAAGGGGAAAGGGGGACACTGGTCCCAAGACTACCCTTGCTGTTTGTAATGCCTCCTGCTTGTGATTGGCTAGGCCTGGAGGGGTCCAATGAGCTTCAAGCATGAGCTACAAGGGCGGGTCCAACCCAAGAAATCTATGGGGTTTCTTAGGGGGTATACTCACCCACACACACTCACAAACACTATCATTGTGTGCTATGCAAAGTGCAAGATCTCCCTCTCCTTTTCCAAGCAAGTAGAGGTTGAGAGCCTACACCAACACTCTTGGCTATGGAGTCATGTTCTCTAAATTGTCTCTCTTTCAAAAGTATTGTTCATGCCAAGTTAACTAATTGCTATGATTATGTTGATATCTTCAATTATATTCACCCGCTATGATCACAAAGTCATTTCTCAAAGGTACTCTCATTAATTTCCACTATTCTCAAGTTAAATAGGCCAAATCCATTACATCCCTTATATCATACCCTTCAATTGTTCACACTCCACCTCATATATCTTTTCATTGTTGACATTCTTGTATTGTGATTTGTGGTGCTAGGTTGTGCTCAAGGTGACAAGATCACTTCATCTCTATGCATTATCTCCTAGCCTCATTAATAACGTGATTCCACCATGTCTCATGTCAACTCCACCCCTAAAAGAGATCTATATCATCTAAAGATCATGTAGAGGTTTTAAAGTGATAACAAATTAATATAAATTTCTAAAGATATTTCTAGTATTTGATAATTGGGCGAAAGCATGTATTGGTGGTACTACTATTCCACTTTTGAGGGGTACCTCTAGAGACTACTTTGGAAGCAGAAATGTGATTTATTAAAAAGAAAAGTGTATTCTCTAAAGGTTAATGGTCCACTAGTTTGAATACTAAATTGTAAACCACTCATTGTATGGGAGGGTGGGTCACTTATTGCACGTAATGATGGGACATGTTGTCCTTCTCACATGTCCCATTTTTTGCATTCCCATTCCCACTCAAAACTTCCCACGTGGGTGCACTTAAGGAGAAGCTTTGATTCAGACTTCCTTTGTGCTAGGATAACTTTCTTCCTTGAGGAGCTCTGCTTCACTTGAAAGGTAAACCCTAATCTCTATTCAAATTTCTCTCCATGCGTGTCATTGCCAAAGATTGCATGTCGTGTTTTGCTATTTTTGCATTCCCACCTTGTATGTACTCAAGATACTCTGCATGCATTAGCTCTTCTCTTCCTTCTTTACACAGGCCACACTATGAAGTCACCTGCCCACGGTTTACCAAGCCATAGGACCTTTAAGAACATGATGCAAGAACATGCATTTGAAGATCAAAGCCCTCTACCTAATGAGCTAGCAAAGTGAAGTAAACCCCTGTGCAATCTAGAAAAACGAGAGGTAAAGGGGGTGCATGGCAACCTCATCAAGTATTTTGGATCCAACTTGAAGGTGCCAACAAAGTCATCAAAAGGTATGCATGTGTCTACTTTGCAATGTGTTTTCCATTGTTGCAAGGGTTGCAAAGATGATCTATGAACGAGCTCTATTGTTTGGCGCTTGCAATGTTTGAGTACTTCTGCTTATCCATATTTTGTTACTTTGCCAAGGAACTACATGAGAAGCACGATCTCAGCCTAGACGAGAGGCTGCCTAAAGAGCTCAAAGAAGAAGATATCCCTAAGGAGGAGTGGATTAGTGTTTTCAAGTGCTTGCACAAGAAAAACACGAAGCTATTTCTTCACCATGTGAGGGATGAGTTTTTCGATGAGTGCACACCTTTGTACCAGAAGGTATATCAGGTGGCCACATCCAATGGTGAGCTTCTAGAAAAATTCGCATAGGGATTCGTGTATGAGAGGTGTCAATCAGCATTGACTGATCCTTTGACACAGCAGATTGCATGGGCAAGGTTTAATGGAGCCATCCTTGACAATTGAAAGATGCAAAAAGGGGGGTTAGAGAGGAAGATCAACAAGTTGTGTGAATGAGAAGAGGGACCTATGGCTCAGAAATGAAGGGTTGTTATCTACTTACAGTGGCTTCTACACTAAGTTGGAGCAACTAAACAAGGAGTTGGAGATGCTCCAGAACTCACCGAGTTTTGATCGGAGAGAGGTTGACTTCAAGGAGGCAGAGGTCGAAGCCATCACCAAAATGTTTTCTAGAGTAGGTGCTACTAGATATTTGGCCTAGGTTAAAGAAGAGTTGGACTCCTTTGCAAGTACGATTGTTGCTCAAAGTGCAAGAAAAGTGCTTGTATTGCTATGAAATTACTAAGAAACTACTTGAGCTTTGCATGAGTGGTTATTATGCTAAATAAAGTGCATAGAAAGTGTGCTTAGAGACAACTTCTTAGTCTTGAGGGGGGAGGGGGGTCACTTAATAATTATGTGACTATCACGTGAGTGCAACAAAAGGGGTTATTAAATTATCTTTTTTTTTTCACAGTTACACATCCAAAAGTGTACAATAAAAGGAAATATTACAGATTGAATACAAAAACGGTTTATTTTATTTGGCAAAAAATCATTGATAAGGATTTATAAATAGTCCTTGAACACACGTGATATACACAATTTATAGATAGTGACCCCTTGAGTTCATAGTGCTTATGAGGTGCTTAGAGAGTACTGAGAAGTACATCATACTACTCCTAGAGCTTAAAAAATGCTTAGAAGCACTTAGACATAACTCAAATGTGCTAAGAGGTGAGGTAACTCCTTAGATGTGCTTCACAGTGAAGCACCTCCTTAGCAGTGCTCAATGGTGCTTAGAAAGTTCTTAGAAGTGCATAGAAAGAGCTTCAAAGTGTTTACAGGGTCATTGGAAACTTCTTAACAAGTGGTTAGAATTTCTTAGCAAATGGTAAGGAACTTCATAAAAGAGCTTCATAGTGCTCCATGGTGCTTAAAAATGCATATAAAGAGCTTCAAAGTCCTTAGGTCATTGGAAATTGTTTATTGAAGTGGTTAGAAACTGCATGAAAGTCCTTCATAGTGCTCAATGGTGCTAAGAAAGGTCTTAAAAGTGCTTAGAAACATCCTCAAAGTGCTTAGAAAGATCCTTAAAGTGTTGTGGGGGGGATTAGAAAGTGCTTAGCGAAGTACAGAAAGTGGTGTAGAAACTGCTAAAAAGTGCTTTACAATGGTCAATGGTGCTAATTAGAAAGTAATTCAAAGTGCTTAGAAAGAGCTACAAAGTGCTTACATGGTCATTAAGAATTGCTTACCAAGTGGTTAACAACTTTTTAGAATTCATTCATAGTGCTCAATGGTGCTAAGAAAGTGCTTAGAAGTGCTAAGGAAATGCCTATAAGTGCTTAGAAAGAGCCCCAAAGTGCTTTGGGGGGGTTAGAAAGTTCTAAGAAAAGGTACTGCAAGTCATGTAGCAACTACTTAGAAGTGCTTTACAATGGTCAATGGTGCATAGAAATTATTTTGAAGTGCTTAGAAAGAGCTAAAAAGTGTTGTGAGGTGATTAGAAAGTGCCTACCAAGTGGTGACAAAGCAGTGTAGCAACTTCTTAGAGGTGCTTTTTAGTGCTCAATGTTGCTTAGAAAGTTCAAATAAGTGCTTTCAAAGAGCTAAGAGAGCATTTGTGCTTTAGAAGTGTTTAGTAGGTGGTTGGAAGTAATAAGAAAGTGCACAAAAAGTTATTTGTAGGTGTTTGAGAAGTGCTTGCCAAGCATTCTTCAATCTTCTTTAAATTGTTAAGAATAAGTTGGGTAGCACAATGAAGTGCAACCAAGCATCAAATGATATTATTCTTTGTTGTGTCTTTGCTATGGTTGACAGGAGAGTATGAATTCTTTGGAATGTGAATCACGGTTCTTGACATCTCAAAAGTCGTACATGGATACAACAATTCAATATAGGCAACAGGAGAGTATAGCCTTCATGGTGCCTTCACCACCTACAATGGCCTCTTTTTTTAAACCGGTTGTGCATATTGGTGGTGAATATGTTGCATGTGGAAACCCCCTCTCAGCTAACCACATGGCGGGGGTTTTCTTGCTTGAATGTCAACATAAGTATCACCCATTTTTCTTTGCAATACTATGTAGAACCGAGTGAGAGTGTACCTACCCAATGTGCATGATAACGATTCCGGAGATTTCCAAGTGATGGGTGCTTGGAATTGCATACACATAGCGCGGGGTGAGTTCACTATACTCAGCTTAATTCCACTTGCAATGAGATTACTCCATCAAGAGTCTAACATGATCATTCCTTCACAAAAACCAATGCTCAGAGAAGTTATTCTCTGCTTGCATTTGAGGAAAACAACATAGAAGTATCTGATGGTTTTCAATTGTTCAAGGACACAACCATGGATGACAACCCTCCTTGCAAAATGGATGTTGCAACAATAGTGATTGAGGGGAACCATGGAAAGTTTTCTATTGTGGATAACTCTAGAAAGCTCTCAGCCCACAATCAAGAAGGTGAAAAAGAACATTCAACATAGAAGGAGTTTTTCTTGATCCCATAGTGACATGCATCCTTTTGAGCTACAGTGGATAGCATCTTCTCCATGCAACACCTCGATACATAAAAATTAGATTCTTCTTCCTTAGTGTTGACTGCAAAGTTATCTCCAACACACAAGGCCTCACATAAATCATCATGATGGCTGGCATACATGGATGCATCAATCTCCTTGTCACTTGAAACATCATCTTCATTTGTGTTAGCTCTGCTAGTAGGATCTTCAAATACCGCCATGCCTCTACATGCACTTTGTTTGCACATATTCTCCATTGACCATGCACACAAGCATGACAAAAGCAAGACAAGTTTATACACCTCATTGCACTCGTATTTGTAGCAAAGAAACCATTTACACAATGCAAGGAACGTGATCCACTCACAAGCATGCAATCCCATTGTATATCTCTTGGCACATCACCAACCTTGATTTCCCAAAAAACCCTATTGACTTTATTCTTGGATGACCAACAGCCTTTCCCATTGTTCATTATGGTGAGGTAATTTACCAAAATTGTTTCATTATGTAGGGGGTGTCCATCCACCTTCAATGGCTCATGGGTCAATGCCCTCTTTATGAGTGCTACAGCGTCTTCATGTTCACCTTTTCCATGACCTAACCCAAAATAGGTGTGCATCATCTCGAACCTAGTAAGCTGAGAAAACTTGGCAACAGAAAGGCCATCGTGCTTTGAATTGTGATGATGCACCATCTCACCATACCCAGTTTTGCTTCAAAAAAAAACCCTCATCCTTTAACCACTGGTCATGCAGTAGAAAGCAGTGTTACACAAAAAATGTTTCATGCACAGTGCCATCAGATATATAGAAATGGAGAATTTTTTAAATGTCTCCCATTCTCAAATGCACATAACATATATGGACCAAAATTCTCACCTAACTAGAATATCAATGCATGGATTGGATCTCTGTTTGAATTTTAAAACTATAATTTTCAACAAAGTCCGCCATAGAAACAACGAAATCACTTGGAAAATTTTGTAGACACTCTCTAAATTGGTTGGCCTGCCATTTGTAGATGTAGTTATGTTTGATGAACTTGGTTAGCTTCTCTTTCATGAAAGAAATGAATGCGAAGCACCTAATCTATTGAATAACAAGATCTTTCCTTTTGTGGCATTGACCATCTTTCTCCAGTTTTTGCATCACCACACCAACAAAAACCTTTGCAGCCACCATGAAGTTTTTGTCGCTATTGAGAGGACAATATCTGAGTCGCTTAGCACCGCACTGGTCGCATTCTCCCTTCAAGCAATTATGTAAATGAAACATGGATTTTTTTGGTTTGGGACACAATAAGGACTCCCATCCTGCTATGAGGCTCTCAAATGTGGAATTTGTACCCACACATATACTGCCACTGACTGGAATTTTTTGGTTTGGGACACAATAAGGACTCCCATAGTGTTGTGAGGCTCTCAAATGTGGAATTTGTAGCCACATATATAGTGCCATTGACTATAGGGTCATAAACCTCACATCTACATTGGCAAGAACCTCCATGTACTCTATACCTTCCTTGCCGCGTTTGCCATTGAAAGCCTCTTTGATGTACACAGCCAACAAGTGATACTCGTAGCAGCATGTATTATGGTCCTTCAATTTTTGAACAAAGAAAGGCTTCATATTCTCAAATCACCTAAGAGGGATGTGCACGGTAGGATGCATGTCTTGAAACCGTCTGTACATTTCTACCTGCTCAAGAACACAGGCAATGATGACCAAATTTCACGTTTGTTAAAGCACTAAAGAGGAACTTACTAATTAGCAATTGGAAAAAATCCAGTCAGCTCAAAGTGATGAAAGTGGTGAAAGAAATTCATTTAAAGGTAAATTTTGAGGTTGCTAGCACCTCTTAGAAGTGGCTTTGCATGATTGAAGTATACTTTAACCATTTCCAATTGGTTTTAACCACCTCATAGTGGTTGGAACCACTTTTTGGATCTTGAAACCACTTCAAAGTGTTAAGCAGGACCTTAAAGAACTTGGAAAATTCTAGCCACTTGAAAGTGGTTAAAGTGGTCATCAAGATACTTGAAAGTGGTCATCTTTTAAGAACTTGGAAAATTCTCAACCACCTGAAGAGCAATCATCAAACTACTTGAAAGTGATGAGAACCTATATAAGCACTTGGCAAATTTCTAACCACTTGAAGATGGTTGTAGGAGGTCATCAAACTACTTGAAAATGGTTGAAGGAGGTCATCAAACTACTTGAAAATGGTGAGAACCTATATAAGCACTTGGAAAAATTCCAAGTTCCACTTGAAGGTGGTTGATAGCGTTCATCAAACTACTTAGAAGTGGTAGTTAGAAGGACCTAAAAGCACTTTCCAAATTTCCAACCACCTAAAGATGGTTGAAAGTGATCATCAAAATACTTGAAAATGGTGACAACCTATATAAGCACTTGGCAAAATTCCAAGTTCCACTTGAAGGTGGTTGAAAGTGGTCATCAAGCTACTTGAAAGTGGCAGTTAAAAGGAGCTAAAAGCACTTGGAAAATTTCCAACCACCTGAAGAGGGTTGAAAGTGGTCATCAAACTACTTGAAAGTGGTGAGAACCTATTTAAGCACTTGGCAAATTTCCAACCACCTAAAGATGGTTGAAATCAGTCATCAAACTACTTAAAAATGGTAAGAACCTATATAGGAACTTTGTAAAATTCTAAGTTCCACCTGAAAGTGGTTGAAAGCGGTCACCAAACTACTTGAAAGTGGTAGTGAGAAGGAGATATAAGCACTTGGAAAATTTCCAACCACCTGAAAGGGCGTCTTCATTTTACTTTAATGTGATTCCAACACCACCAAAATTCTTTGAGGTGGTATTTGAGGTTGCTAAAGCCACTATCAAGTGGTTGTGACAGTATGTCAGCGGCCAATATCACTTAAGAGTGATTCAAACCATTTGTAGGCTTTTGAAGGCACTTCAAAGTGTTTGGGAGCACCTTCAAAATCTTTTCAAAATCCAACCACCAAAAAGTGATTAACATCGGTCAAAAAACTACTTGAAAAGTGGTTTTTTAAGTGTAGTTTACATGCTTCTTGCAGCTGATGCAAACAATAGCCCCATAAAGTGGTTGAAAGCACTTATCCTTTTGCTTCAAAGTGGATTTGAAGTGGTGGCTGGATAGCACTTTACCGAGTGCCTAGTTTTATTGCATGGTTCACAATACCTGAGGTTGGTCTAGCAAATGCAATGGATGCTCAACGATAGCCTTTCTGTCTACACGCCCATGGTATATGTCTTTCTTATTTAGAGACACTCCACTCTCTACTGTCCAAAAACCAAACATAATATCCTTAATGTCCTATGTGATGCATGTAGAACGATGAGCATGTCGTTGACATGCTATAGCTGAAAAAGAATGTTCTTGTCCTCAAAGTGTAGTCGTGCATTTTCAAAACTAATGTTTCTTCTATGTATACCCAATGACTTTGCAATTGCTCTATTGGTGAAGGGACTTGCATCTACTTCATCCATGGACTTAATGCAAGCCATTTCATTGTTGCCCTCTTAAAATGTAGTTATGTAGCTGAGTGCGAGACCTTGACTTTGGACAAGGTGCTATAAATGTTTGAAAACACTGCTCTCTCTTTACAATGTGCCGAGTTATGCAGGTTACACAACACTAGTTTCTAGAGTAGCTTATCAAACATCTCTCCTTGGAGTTTGTTTTTCAATCCTTGTGTCTGCTCTTGCCAACACTTTGACATAACACAAAGAATCTTCCTTATTTGCTTCTCATCTGTAAGCTGGACATCCTTCCGCTTTTTCTTACTGGGAGTGTTCCTTTCCCTCTCTCTTTGTTCCCTTTTTTGTGCATCCCAGTACTCATGTAAGCATCATGTGAACTCCTTAGGAAACTCTATTTGGGTGTGCATTGGTGGGCATGGAATCGGGTCAAAAATACATGTAAAGAAATAGCTTACATCATGTACATGCATCCATAACAACCACAAGTAAGAGATCAATGCATCAAGACAACAAAACATCATCACACACCTAGCTCGAGAGAAGGCTCCATCCTGTGTGCATAGAAGAGAGAGAGAGAGAGAGAGAGAGAGAGAGAGAGAGAGAGAGAGAGAGAGAGAGAGAGAGAGAGAGAGAGAGAGAGAGAGAGAGAGAGAGAGAGAGAGTTTTGGAGAAGATATGTGGACACACAGCAGAGAAACACACATAAAGAGGAGAGAAAGGGGATTCTCTATGCAAAACACAAGCAGTAGAGAAGGGGAGAGAGAGGGACAACTAAGTGTCTATAGACCATGTCCAAGAAGGAGTGGGCATTCAAAAAAGTACCTCCCTCGTTTTTTAATCCCCTTTTCATTTCCCTCCCCCCAAAATCATATTTGACTCCATGAGTTCCCTCCCCCCAAAATCACTTGAAAAAGGAGTATCCAAGACAGCCCTTTTTGGACCACCAATACATGCTTTCACCCAAATACTCAACACATACTTTATGGTCAAATAAATAGATGATGGGCCAGTCCTAGCTAGTGCCTTGAGCACATTCCTTCATTGGTCATTGGGAAGGTCTTCACGAGCAAGGGTGTTTAGTCTATCATCTGTGAGCCAGATTAACTTCTTTCTCTAGTCTATACCATGACCAAATTGCAATAAGCATGCTATTTTTTTTAAAAATTCTTTCTATCTATAGGATGTGGTGGCATGGTGCTTTATATAAGGACACTTACTTCCACCACTCCTTTCCAAGAGCAATATATTCTATTGTTGTTACCTCTTGAGTGCTCTTTCGGCCTTTCTATTCTACATTGTAGAATGTGTTGCGAGATTGAGTTGTGAACTCGTCTATTGTGAGCTCCTTTTGCCTAGACAAAATGCTTTGCAAGGCCTTTGTGTACTTTGCTTTTACATCAATGGGCTCCTTAGACTGATTAATTTTTTATGATGCATGGAATATGTGCATGTATTGAAAAGAAAAATATATAAAAAACCACACCAAATACAAGAGCTGATATAGCACAATCAATGGTACCTTGTACCATCAATGAGGAATCCCGCCACACTTCTTCATATTGGAATCAAGTCCTCATTGAAGCCAATTCCTCAACCCTCTCAAGAGAGTCTCCATGTTGGCAGTACCCATAGCTGTTACCATGCATAACATGTCTATATATGTAAGACAAGGGAAGCTAGAGCCTGAGAGTCCACCACCCAACCACCCATTATATAGCAAAGCCCTTGGCCATTTTCCCTAGTTGGACTCCCTTTTCCACACCGCCTAGCCCGGCCCTGCCCTTGTCTAGTCCGGGCTTGTTGGTGTCCTGACATTACTCCCCCCTTAAGAAGAGTTTTTGTCCTCGAAAACAAAAGTGGGGAACTTCTTCTTAAGAACAGTAATGTTTTCCCAAGTGGCACCTTCTTCAGGTCGGTCTTTCCACTTGATTAAGGCTTGTTGACGTACATAATGACGTGTACGCAACTCATGATAATCAAGAACACGTTCAGGTTCATGCGGTAGGGTAGGAGGTTCAATGAAATCAACCAAAACCTGTTCGCCAATGACATTGTCGTCCCCATGTAACCGCCTTACATGAAACACCGAATGAATGCGAGAATGTGAAGGTAGTAATAATTTGTAGACACGATCACCTACTCGCTTGAGTATTTTGAAAGGCCCACAATATCGGGGAGATAATTTAGGTGTCGGCCCAGTTTTCAGACTTTCTAAATGTTCTGGCACACGTAAAAATAATTCCTCCCCTTCTTCCAAGGTAACTTGCTGACCTTTCTTGTGAGCGTACTTCTTATACCGATCCTGTGCTTGTCGGACATTCTGACCAGCAAGTTTCAGCATATCCATGTGGTCCTGGAGAAAATCCTTAACCTGTTGGAGTTTTTTGGTTGCCAACCCCACCGTAATTGGTGACCTAGGTTGAAATACGTACATGAGCATGAAAGGACTAAAACCTGTTGTGGCATGCTTAACACTGTTGTAGGCAAACTCGATAATAGGTAAGTATTCTTTCCAGTCTGACTGTTTTTTGTTGATGTATGCTCTTAGCATATCCTCTAACACCTGGTTAACCCATTCCATCTAACCATATGTTTTTGGATATAACAGTTGTATTGAGGTTTAGTTGTGTACCCAATCGTTTAAATACAGCTCTCCAAAAGTGGCTATTAAAATTGGAATCACGGTCACTAACAATGTTACTTGGTAAACCATACAATTTGTATAGATTGTCCACAAATAACTTGGCTAGTTCTGGTGTCTTAACTGCTGATTTGGTCGGAATAATCTTACATAGTTTAGTCAACCTACCTATGACCACACATACTGAGTCATGACCTCATACAGTGGTTGGTAAACCTACAATAAAATCCATAGAGATGCTTTCCCATTTTCCATTGGGAATCTCCAAAGGATGTAAGAGTCCTCCTGCTTTCAGGCGCTCTTCTTTGTTAACTTGAGATTTTTGGCAATGCAAGCCATAAGCTTGAACAAAGCCATGTAGACCTGTCCAATAAAATTTCCGTTGTACAAGAGCATAAGTTTTTCTAATGCCCGGGTGCCCTGCACTTGGACTATCATGACATTCATAAATAATTTGGCGCCGAATGTCTGTGTTCGTTGGTACACAAAATCTCCCCTTATGGAGTAGGTACCCATTGTCGATGGTAAAATCCTTCCATCGTTGTAGTTCATCACTTGATAAAGGAGAACTAGGTGTGGAGGCTAACTGTACACTACCGTCATTGGAGTGAGAAGGATCCCTCATTTGAACATGGCTCCACACTTTGGAATATGCTTCATCATGCTCATATTTGCCTTTGAGAGAATCTAAAAATTCACTAAAAAGTTCCGTGAACAAGAGCAAATTGATCTCTGGCATTTGACCTAGAGCGTCTGCCACTACATTGTATCGGCCTTTATGATACCTTAGCTTGGAGTCATATTCCTGAAGAATCTCGGCCCACCTGGCTTTTTGACCCTTTAAATTCGTTTGTTGTGTAAACCATTTAATGCTTTCATGGTCAAACACAATCTCAAACTGAGCACCATACAGATAATGCCGCCATGTTTTTAAGGCAGACACTATTTTATAGAGTTCACGTTCGTAAGCAGAGTAGTTTTACTGAGATGCATCAAGCTTCTTTCTTTCAAATGCAATCGGCCGTCCGCCTTGTAACAGGACTGCTCCAACAGCATGGCCACTGGCATCCATTTCCAAAACAAATGGTTTCAAAGGATCTACAATAGCTAGGATAGGAGTTGTAGCTAATGCATCCTTGAGTGTATCAAAACTGTTCTGTTGAGCGGATCCCCACTGAAAAGCTTTACCTTTGCCTTTTAGTTTATCCATCATGGGAACAACAATTTGAGCATATTTTTTTGGTAAAAACCTGCAAATCCTAAAAATATCTATAATTCTTCCAAATTTTTAGGAGGAGGCCATTTCCGGATGGTATCCACTTTGGATTGATCCATGTATAGACTGTTAGCTGAAATAACATGCCCTAAATAATGTATTTCATCTTTTAGAAAATCATATTTAGATTCCTTGGCATATAATTTGTTTGTGCGTAACAACTCAAACACCTGCTTGAGATGTTGTAAGTGTTCTTTTTCAGAAGCACTATAGACTAGGATGTCATTGAGGAAAACAATGACAAATTTGCCCAAATATGGCTTCAAGACACTATCCATAAGTTTCATGAATGTAGTGGGCGCATTGGTTAACCCAAAGGGCATCACCAAAAACTCGTAGTGTCCAAACCGTGTTCGGAATGCAATTTTAGGTATATCGGCAAGTCGAATACGGACTTGGTGATATCCTGACCGCAAGTCTATTTTTGTAAACATGCAAGCGTGAGTGAGCTTATCAAACAACTCATCTACTCTGGGCAATGGGTATTTGTTCTTAACTGTAACCGAATTAAAGCCACGGTAGTCTACGCACATGCGCATACTGTCATCCTTTTTCTTCAATAAGAGGATAGGCGAGGCCCATGGTGAAGAACTGGGTTGTATAAACGCTCTTCTAAGGTAGTCAACAAGCTAACGTTCCACCTCAGCAGCTTTTGAATAACTCGTACGGTAAGGTGTTTTACTAACAGGTTTACAGCCTGCAGCCACGTCAATGCTATGTTGTACTGATCGTGTTCGCGGTAATCCTGATGGCAAATCATTAGGAAATACATCTTGAAATTCCTCTAATAATTTCTGTAACTGACTAGCAACGTTTGCTTGTTTAGAATTAGCAATTTGTGGAAGAGAGGACAGAGAAGCATGCGACGTTTGAGAAATGTTCAACAGACTCAATGTTAGAAAGAAAATGAGACAGTGAGTAACACAAGAAAACCTGATCTATTTCATTATCAGAAACGAGCTGCATAAGCTCAGTGGTACAAATCAGTGGTGATGAAGGTATATCTTTTTCTCCTAACAACAACACATGTGCGCCATGGGATTCAAACATCAAGTTGTTGTGCTCATAGCTACGCTTCAGTGATGGCCCTAGGCTATGCAACCACTCCCTACCAAGAACCACATCAGCCCTTTTGATGTTCATGACCTGAAAATCCAAACATGTGGAGTACCCTTGTACTTCCAATGGAACAGCTCAACATTGAGTATCCCAGATTTCACTATCATGTCCATGCATCATTGCTACCTTGTAGTGGTGGGTACTCGGAGTTTGAGGCAATTGGAGTTTTTTCACCAATTTGGAATTGATGAAATTGTGAGTAGCACCATCATCTACCAAGATGCGCACCTTGTGCTCTTGCAGATATCCGTGCATACGTACTAACTCGTGTGGTCCAAAGGTTGGTTGCCACATTGAAGCTTTAAGACAAAATTCATGCACCACCTCAGTGTGTGTTACTTCCACTGTAGAGAATCGTGAGGAAGACTTCAGAGGTAGCAGTTGCACCATGTGCATTGCTTTCTCCTTGCCCTGAGCAGTCAGTAGATTTCCCCTTGGGACAATCCTTTTTGCCATGACCTCTTCCTAACATTGAAAACATAATTTTTCTTTCTTGGCTTTATCAAAGTCCTTGAGAGAGAGAGGACCCCTGGACCCCTTGGGTTTTTTAGATGCATCCAAATTGGCAACTATAAATTTTCTTTTATTGTGCCCATATTGAGTGCGTGTATTACCATGTATATTATCATGCACGTGACTATTATGTGTTTTCTTTTCATCTGGATCATCATTAATATGTGCTTTCAATATGGATTCCTCAAGTGTTTTAGGGTCTTGGGTCTTGACATACTTCTTAAGCTCAGGTGTCAGACCTTGTATGAACCCCCGTACTTGTTGAAAGGTATCTAAGCCTTCCAACTTGAGGATAACGTCCTGATAGTGAGAGATATATTCAAGGAGTGATGGGTACTGGCGCATGGAACATGTTTCCCAATCCATCCAATTCCGATTGGCCTCGTTTGTAGGAAAAAATTCCTTGCTAAACAATGATTCAAAAGATGTCCAACTCTGTGGTATGATTTTCTTCTCCTTGAGAGACATCAACCATTTGTAGGCCTTGCCTTCCAGAGTTAAGCTCATTTGGAGAGCTCTGACTGCATCCGGAGTACATCGTAATTTGTGAATTCCAACCCACTTGCTCAGAAAGATATTCACTGCATCCTTATTGCGACCTCGGTCTTCTCCCTTAAAAATTGGTGGTTTAGTGTTTTTTAACAGTTCATCCACCTCTTTTGCAGTGAGAGTATGCAACGTATCAGCATTTGGGCCTTGCCCTAGATTATATGTGCCTTGTCCTTGTGTAGCAACGTGCTCATGCATGTGCATGTCAGCAAGACTCTTAGACTGCTAATGCATTAATTGAATTACTAATGTGGCTAGTTTAGTAACATTTTCATTTAAAGCTTTAAAATTTTCATCCATGACTATCATGTGTGTCTGAAGTGCACAAAATTCTTGAATATTGAGCAATTCGTAAGTATCTGCACATGTCGTAGCTTTGCAGGTACTCTCCTTGAGAGGATCCGACCGCAGGCCATCATTGGCAGGATCAAGATTACTCTGCTCAAAATCGAATGTCATATTGATATCCAAATCCATGTCTACATAGTGCAGTGCAAGGAGTACTCAAAAAAAATACTTGATATTGAGAGCACTAGCAAAGTATAATGAGCCTTGCTAATTCCGTCAAAATCGAGAGTAGTCCAGTGAAAAGTGATTCGAATTGTCCACCATATATGGAATTCCACAAGTTCTTGATAGCCAGATCAATTAGGCTTGAAAGCGGTAATTGATTTCACCAAAAACATTTATTGCAACTCCGCCAAATTGGTGGTCTTCCGAGCAGGTAGTGCGCATGTGCTTGGAACACTGGGGGCGGACGATGCAATGCAAGAGGGGCTTCAGCCCTATGTCGAGAAACGACAAGCAGGCTCTTGCGCCTCTGATGAGCCCGGGCACCGCCTGTTTGGTGCTCCTGCACCCGGCGGCTCTCCTTGCCAAGCCCAAATGCCCACGGGGCTTCTTCTTCTTCAACTTCCTTAGCAAGGGGTGATCCCCACAGTATTGGACCTCGACATGCAAGGCTTTGTGTGGCTAGAGAGCACCACACCTTTCCCTTTCCCAAAATAGGCACTTAGCTCTGATACCAGTGTAAGACAAGGGAAGTTAGATCCTGAGAGTCCACCAACCACCCATTATATAGCAAATCCCCTGGCCCTTTTCCCTAGTTGGACTCCCCTTTCCACACCGCCTAGCTTGGCCCTACCCTTGTCTAATCCGGCCTTGCCGGTGTCCTGACAATATAAGAGGTTTAGACATACCCTTGTTGTGGATTCTACAATATTAAAAATGCACCATGAATACATTCCCTTTGGCTACTTGGATACAAGTTTCTACAATAAATATGGTCAAACCTGCCAATTTAGTTATGCAACCACCATGATCACTTATCCTTTATTCTTTTTTATGACATCCAACATGGAGGCTTCTACACATAAGTGGTACTTTGGGTCATCCTTTGTGAGATCACATGAAATAATTCGTGTAAACAAAATCACGTTCACTTATCAAATATGGAAACTAAAAGAATTGGGAGAGAAATGCATACCTCTATCAATCACCACATTCCATGCTCGCATTCGATAGTTATCATCCCATGTGTACAACATTTTTCCTTTTACATGAGATTTTTCATTAACTTGCACCCAAACTGGGTCCCATGTATTCTTCATCTCTTTGGCAACATCAATGACATGCAAATCAAATGTTTGCAATGAAACCAAGAACTTGTTCCTATTTGGGACATAGCCATTCCTTCCAATCCCAAGGGCAAGATTATTGACACTATCCAATAATGACCTCACAACTAGATGTGGCATCAACCGACATAGCAGGACAAGGGGTAGAGGTTCCCCCCACATAATCTACAACATTAATAAAGTGTCAATATGTGTATGCTATTGATTTTTACATGCAAAAGGTTTTTGGCATGAATATTGACCTCCAAGGGGTGCATCCTACCATTGAGAAGGTCCCATTTGAGGTTGGACTTCTCCGTTAACTAGCCATGATCTTTGTTGGATTCCTTTTCTCCATCACTTTCCTCCTCATTTATGTCATTGCACTTGGAGGCATCATTCTTCAAGGAACTTGATGGTATTTTTTGTACATCATCTGACACTTGCTTGATCTCTTTTGTAAATGCCTTGTCGCTCACCCTCTTCTCAGTTTCTATCTCCTCTACATGTTGTTTGTTGCTTTTCTTTGCTTGTGTTACAATGGCTCTTTTCATCTTCTTAGAGCAGGCTTCTCTTAAGTGGGATCACCATCCCTCTTTGCCCTTGTTACTTGCCTACTTTCAATAGCTTGACTTGAAGGCTCTACTGATCGCTTCTTGGACAATGTTTTATCCTAGAAGAGGATGCAAACTATAACTTGATAGACATTTATGTAGAAAAGATATCCAAAATATTGTTAAAATAACCACTCTAATTCTAAAACCCCCTTGTGAGTGAGTACCTTCAATGCATCGTTGCTTCTTAGTGTTGCGTGCAGGTCTCAATGTTATGCCATGGTAGCACCTTTGCCAACAATCTACTTAGAGAGTGTTGATAATGCCTTGGCTTTAGCCTTGTCCACAGTAGACATCTCAGTGAGCAAATCTTGCTGGTTGAAAATACATTTCAAATACATACACTACATATTAGCGGTGTGCACAATATAAATTGAACGAAACCTTAGTAACCACTCCTACCTAAGAATGAGACACCGATGTACCTGGGCTTTTTGCATGTGGCACATAACTAGAGAATAAATAAGTTCAATAAAGTAATAGAGTAAAGAACCACATAAACAAAGCACTACTCCAAATTCTATATGGGCCACACCAAAATAGTGCCTCCCTTTGCACCAAGCATGTTAATGTCATCGTCAATAGGTGGCACATATGGCAATGATAGATCTGGCCTTGGCCCAAATTTGATGTATATCCCTAGAGTACCTATGGGAGCTCCCATGCAACTTCTCATGGGCTAGTGACTACACAACCACTCCTTTCCCCACCTCCTTGCCGTGGCCAAGAAGCAATACATCGTGTTGCTTCTTCATGCTTGGTAGAGGATACTAGAGGGACATGAGCCATCTTTGAACACATCATATGCCATTGGGTGCACATAGCTAAAAGAAACATACTAGGTAGAAAATTGTAGTCTAACAGAATCTATTGTAGCAAACTAATAATATATAAAACATAGTTTATAAAGAATTACATTTTGAAATAAGATGTGGTGTTAGATTCTTTATATAAGCCCACAATGAACCATTTTGACTTAAGCTTGCAAAAGGCCAAGGAAATTTGGTGAGCCAAGTAGACTCAGTACGTATCCACTCATGTGGGAGTTGTGAAATCAGACTGGAAAAGACATCCACCTACATTTTTTCCAATTCTTGTTGAATTGATACCACTAATTGGAGTTTTCTAACCAAGTCGGTCAGGCATTGAGTAAGTGCTTTTAAAGAAATATGAGGATTAAGTGGTTGAAGAGGTATGTGATTGAGGCCTTTAGAAAGGAGGCATCTTACAGAGCTATTCTCAATAATAGAGAGATTCGTGGTGCAAACATGCCTTTCAACATTGCCAAATTCAATTGTAAACTCATTCCATAAGTGACAATCACATGACAAGGGTTTTCCTTTTCTAAGAAATCCACTAGAGTGTACCAGATGTAGTATAGAAGCAGTAAATCTCCACCCTATCCTAACTCAGTTGAGTAGATCCTCATTACCAAATGTAGAGAGAAAGAATTTGTTAAAAATAAAACGAGTTGAAAACAAATCTAAAATTTTGTTGGTAAAGATGCGATGAACAAAGACTCCATGCCCAATTTCCTCATGAGATATCACTGCCAACCTCATTACATAGTACCTGCATTTACAAATCCAACAAGTGTTTGACAAGATACCCTCTTTCTCTCCCTCTAATCGTGCTTCTTGCTTTCCCTCTCCCTCCATAAGACTCAACAAAAGAATAGGCTAGAGTCAAAAAATATGTGTACGAAGAAGTGGGGGATATAAGCGAGTTGGGTCTTTTAAGAGTAGGGGGATCCTTAGCATCCATATTAGGTTTTAGCAAGCCTAGGAGAGTTTTAATACCAAGGTAGTTACCACCATAAATAGTCAAAAGAAGCCCAAGTTTTTTGCAGCCAGTTCTTTGAGAAGAGAAAGCATAAGGGAGTGAAACTGAATAAATACCATCTGAGCTAACACAAGTTCCTTGGACTGGCCTCCAAGCCAAGAGCAAAAAAGGGAGAGGTAGTGATTTGAAGGAGTATTAGGAAACTTGAGATCCAAGTTGTTGAGGGAATACCATATAGCATGATCAAACCAGATAATGCTTGATTCACAAGAAGCCTTAGGGTCAAGAAATCGACAAGTGCATTTGACATAAGGCCTATAAATGTTCCAAATGGACTCAATGTAGTACTCAGAGTTACTTCTGGAGAACTCCATCAATCCATTTGTAAGTACATACAACCTAGTATTTTAGCCACATTTCTTAGTATCACGAAATTTCATAGTAAAGGGAGCTTTAATAAGGTCACCTTTATCAACAGATTGGACAACCCTTAACACTTTGATTCGTGCTTCTTCAATTGAATATTCCCAAGGGTTGGCTAGAAAAACCCAGGTCTCAATAGAGATGGGAGCTAAAATTCCTTTGTTGAGCAAGGCCCAAAGGTGATGGTCCACACCAAGTGATTCTATTTCAACTTGTTTGGAAGGCAAGAAGGAAAAAACTCAGGAGACTTTAGGCACCATTTCCATTAGCGAGGTTTCACTGAGAGAACACATCTCTTGCTGAAAGGACTTGACAGCATCTAGGGCCAAGGGTTCCTTGCAAAAAAGAACGTTGGATATTGTTTGTACCGGATTGGATGGAGCTTAAACAAACCCAGGTGTAAAACCACATAATTTGCATAAGTAATTGGTCAATTCAGCACCTTCAGACAAAAATTTAGCTAACTCTCCTTTATGAGAAAGTTCTATAGAAGGAATGTTCTCTATGAATTTGGAGATATCTAACAACCCCTTCCTTAGAGTTATCGACAAGCTGGATAAGGGTATCGACACACTTATCAAATGACATGGTTTGGATGAAGGAGTTTCTAGATCTATAGAAGCTCCTACTATTAGATCAGATACCAAAGGATCATGAATGCATCTAAGTACTTGAAGCAAGGCTTTAGGAAGAGGCTCAGTAGGAAGCTCTAACCCTTGAGATAGTGCTAAGCTCTGCATGATCAAAAGAAATAGTGTCAATAATAGACAGAAATGGCTAATGGTAAGAACCGGTATCTCTGTCATCCTTCAACCAACCAAGAGAACCTATAAGAGCCGTGTGAAGATAGCCCCATCCCACAAGTATTAGTCCCAGGAACAAATATCTAGGACAAACACCGAGGGATAGAATATAGTAACTAGGTCTTTGAATAGTATTTCTACTACCCTTGGTGCTAGGTGTATGTGTGTGTTCCAATAATAATATAACATATAAACACCAAATAATTCTTTCAAATTGCTAAAGACACTAGAAACTAGGTCAATGAAAAGGTGGTATAATTCCCATTCATAGTACAGAGCAGTCTTTATGCATAAGTACAAGAGAGTTAAGAGCCTAAAGATATATAATCCACCATGTTCACTCCAAGGAAATTGGAAAACCATAGTTGAGAAGGTAACCCTCACTTGCACCCATGGAAACAGCACAACTTTCAGTTAGCAGCGGCACCGTATGCAAGTGATGCATGGGTATCCGACATGTTATAGATCTCACCCAACTTAATTGCTTTCAAAGATAAATAATAAGAAAGGTAAAGCTGATCATATATTCAGAGATGTTTCATTCACAAGGTGGAAAACCATATGGAGCCTTGTGCTTTACAAGCTCTCATGAAAAAGGGCCGAAGACAATTTTTATGAGGCAATTTAGCCTCGAGGTGGGCCACATATTGTTGTTTCTTGCCTTTATAGAGTCTGGCATTAATTGATGCTATTTTCTTTGGGTTAGTGACAGTACTCATGGGTGCAGTCAATCTATACTTTGGAGTCACATGTAACATAAAAAGACATTATTACATAAGCCCTACACCCATTTAGTTGGAGTCGAAGACCATAAGTAAGGTACTAAGTATAAGTGTTTATCCCCATATAGAAGGGATATTCCATATTTCCTCATTTCTTCAAAAAAAAACAGCGACGTGTGCCACAAATGCCCATAACATCAGTGTAATAAGCGACCTCATACGGCCTTATGAGCAGCCAATTTACAACCATATTTACCATAATCCTCAACCATCATAACCATAACCATATTCGGCCACCATCCAACCATTCATTTGGCTCATTTAAGCTATTATGCTCAATATCCATCACACAATAGCATGGGCCATTTCTAAAAAAGAGTGGTAAGCTCAATAAACAACCAGAGACATATCAACCTTAGTATAAACACCATGACAGTCTTACCAGAACATAAAGTCGATTTCTTACACCCCACAAGTGGGTCATCCCACTATATAGGATCATACAACAGATATTTAAGCAAGCCCTCTATCATTACAACCCTTCTTTTAACCGACTCTCAAAATTACATTTATCCAGTATTTGAAAGAGGGTACAACCTTTCAATGTTTTCTTGATAAATATGCTTAAACTTGAAAGTAATTATAATCCAAATCCATAGACATAGAAAAGGTGCCCGTAGATATGTATATGACAGAAAAAAGCAATTCCTAACTCACAAGGTGAAAAAAACTAGTGTTGTAAATACAAAAACGTTTGAGCAGAAGTTGCCATTAAAGTACCTCTATCGGCATATGCATGAGAGTATTACCATACCAACAAGTGAATCACAACCCATCAAACAGTTCCAGAAACAATCCATTTAAATTCCAAAAGTCACCTGAGATTGAGTCAGAGTAGCCAGCTCCACAATAGCCTACTTAACCTTGCCCTTTTTCATAGATTTGACACAAACACTACCCCTTTGCAGGTAAAACGCTCACAGTCCTAATGTACAGACAACAACCCCCAAGTACACACACACTCTCTTCCAATGCTAAGTGAGAATGTAAAGCTCACCTTTTTATAGGGTTTGGAGCAAGTAGCCACCGTCCTTCACAGCCGTATGGCGGGCCCGATTTCAAGAGGGGGATGGTGCAGCAGTGTCCCCCTGTACAGAGAGAGGTAGAAAAAGAGAGTGAAAGAGAGTGAGTGAGTGAGTGAGTGAGAGAGAGAGAGAGAGAGAGAGAGAGAGAGAGAGAGAGAGAGAGAGAGAGAGAGAGAGAGAGAGAGAGAGAGCCGTAAGGGTGCAGTATTGCAGACCCATCAAGAGAAATCCACCTCACTATTAAGTAGAAGAAGACATCATTTATAGAGCCGGGTAACTTGCCCATAACCCCTTTAATAACTAAGGGTTAGGTACCCTTAAGGTACCACCTAAAAACTTTTAATAGCACATATGTTTTTGAGTTCATCACTTATCAAATTAAGAATTTAAGTATCACAGATTGCAAGAGGGTCAGTATGTTTTAACATAAAAGAGGACAAAAGGCCAAAGCCAGGCCGCCGGTATTTCATCATATTACTTATCTATTTATGAAGAATTAGGTGTCATTATGGAACCTCCAAAATATCAACTACTGAATTACCAACTATAATTCACCTAGAACTCCCTAGGTGAATCGGTCCCAATAAATAATGCCCAAGGATATTAACACACTATCCTTACACAATTCTAGCAGGCCAAAAGGTCCACCCATTTTTACATCAATCCTAGTATTACCAGCACACAAGTGGCACCAGTACCAGTTGAGTACAACACAGTATCAATACCAGTACCAGTTCAATACTAGTCCACAAGTAGCACCAGTACCAACACTCAAGTATCATCAGTCAAGTATATTATAGCACACAACCAGTACTAGTATCAGTACCAGTACATAAGTAGTATCCATACCAATATAAGTAGCATAGTACCGGTCCAGTATAATATTGTACATGAACCGTGCCAGTACCAGTACCAATATATTACACAAGTAGCAGTAGTATTAGTTCAGTACAATACAATTCCAGTACTTGTAACAGAAGAGGGAAAAATGCCAAAGCCAAGCCGCCGGCCTTTTTCACCATATTATTTTAGCTATTTATGAAGAATTAGGTGTCTTTAAGGCACCTCCAAAATATCAACGACTGAATTACCTATTATAATTCACACAGGATTCCCCAGATCAATTAGCCTTAGTAAATAATTCCCAAGGATATTAACACACTATCCTTACACTATTCTAGTCGGGAAAAAGGTCCACCCATTCTTACATCAGTTCCAGTATCACCATTACACAAGTAGCACTAGTACTAGTTCAGTATAATACAATACCAATAACAGTACCAGTTTAGTACTAGTACACAAGTATCACCAGTCTAATATATTACTGTACACAATTATCACCAGTCTAATATATTACTAGTATACAAACAGTACTAGTACCACTACCAGTACTAGTACCACTACCAGTACAGTACCATTCCCCAAGTAGTACACATATTAGTATCACAAGTAGTCCCAGTACCACTCTAGTATAATACTGTACATAAACGGTGTCAGTACGACTCCATTATATCACATAAGTAGCAGTAGTAGAAGTTCAGTACAATATAATTCTAGTACCTGTATAGTACTAGTAGATTCAGTAATAGTACATATCTATCATGAGTATTCGTTCAGTAGAATATAGTATCAGTACCACTACCAGCACCAGTACCAGTATACATGTAGTACTGGCAGTATCAGTAACAATACCAATACCAGTACTAGTACCAATACATAAGGAGCACTAATATTAGTATAGTGAAGTTAATACACTATCCCTAGCAATGTGTGTGTGTATGTGTGTGTGTGTGTGTGCGTGCATGTGTGTGTGTGTGTGTGTGTGTGTGTGTGTGTGTGTGTGTGTGTGTGTGTGTGTGTGTGTGTGTGTGTGTGTGTGTGTGTGTGTGTGTGTGTGTGTGTGTGAGTGAGAGAGAGAGAGAGAGAGAGAGAACCTAGACTACACAAATCCAATATTTTCCAACAACATGCAAACTGTAGTGGCCAAAATTGTACGGTTGATAGCTTGCATATGTGTGGGTATGTGCTTTGCGACTGTATGTGTGTCAATGTCACCATGCATGTCACACACACAGAGCGAGCGAGAGAGAGAGAGAGAGAGAGAGAGAGAGAGAGTGAGAGAGAGAGAGCCTTTCCTTGGTAGCCTGTTAGCCCACCAAAATGGACTCTGAAGCGTGTAGCCAACCGAAACTTGTCTTGCTCCAGTCAATAGAGGGTCATGAGAAGCCCGTCTATTGGCAAGCCATAGTTTTGATAGCATGGTGAAACAATAGCAAGTTGTGAAATTTGGTACATTATCATTGGTTGACAAGGAGATAGATATGGACAACTCAATTTTTTTAGAAGTCGTGTAAAGGATAAGTCGATCGCAACCAATCGACTGAAGCACTCCATGGTAGTTATTATGAGAGAGAGAGAGAGAGAGAGAGAGAGAGAGAGAGAGAGAGAGAGAGAGAGAGAGAGAGAGAGAGAGAGAGAGAGCTACCACTCAACTCAAAAGAATTGAGAAATGAAATAAAGAAGGTGATAAAATATATATTAAAGATCTACTTGATGAGTCTTGATCTCAAGATCTAATATGAGAGAGAGAAAGATAACAGAAGGCATACACATGCATTGTTGTCTTCCTAAAGTGATTCCAAGAATTACAATTCCATTGCGTGTGTGTGTGTGTGAGAGAGAGAGAGAGAGAAAGATAACAGAAGGCATACAGATGCATTTTTATCTTCCTAAAGTGATTCCAAGAATTACAATTCCATTACGTGTGTGTGTGTGTGTGTGTGTGTGTGTGTGTGCTACAGATGCATTGTTATCTTCCTAAAGTGATTCCAAGAATTAAAATTCCATTACGTGTGTGTGTGTGTGTGTGTGTGTGTGTGAGAGAGAGAGAGAGAGAGAGAGAGAAATAGAGAGAGAGAGAGAGAGATCCAATTGCCATGCTTTTCTTGTCCACAGTAACAAGGGAGTCACATACTAATGGCTTCAAAAAAAATTAAAAGGTATTCTTAATTCAAAGATTCCCTCACAACAACAAAAACGATGCACTATTCCATAGCACGTAGGCAATGATGAAGCACGTAGATTGCAACAATATTAGTTCGGAAGAGTTGATACAACATTGTGCATACGTGCATGAGAGAGAGATCCAATTGCCATGCTTTTCTTGTCCACAGTAACAAGGGAGTCACATACTAATGGCTTCAAAAAAAATTAAAAGGTATTCTTAATTCAAAGATTCCGTCACAACAACAAAAACAATGCTCTAGTCCATAGCACGTAGGCAATGATGAAGCACGTAGATTGCAACAATATTAGTTCGGAAGAGTTGATACAACATTGTGTACACGTGCATGAGAGAGAGAGAGAGAGAGAGAGAGAGAGAGAGAGAGAAAAGACACTTTAAAGAGAAGAAAATGCTAAAGAAAAATAATGGAGAAGAGAAACACCTCTTTATATGCAAAAAAGGTCTTTTGACTTTCCACCTTCATATGTCTTTTGACTTTGCATCTTCATGGGTGTTTTGACTTTCCACCTTCATATGTCTTTTGACTTTCTATCTTCATCTGTCTTTTCATTTCCTAAACTAACCCTTCACTTATGCACTTAATATGTTTTGAATGAGTTTTTATTTTTATGAGATTGGGGAGACCTAATAGTCTTTTGTCTATACTTTATGTAATGCAGCTTAAAAAATTCAAGGCAAAAGAAGCTATCCATGCGTCACAAATTGGCTCACTTTAAGAAAAGATTTCTCGCTGCTGAGGTTTTTGAATGGGGGGAAGTAACCATATACTTTAAGAACTCCATATTGCACCGGTCCCCTTGGCTCTCTAAAATATTGGGGCCGCCACAAATCCCTTACTGGATAGAAATGTCCAGGAAGGTGAATAATAAGGGGCTCGTTTGACTAGAGCAACTCTGGGATGACAACAAGAAGTGCTAGAAAAGTGCTGACTCTTTAGCCATCCAATTTCAATTGGATGGCTTTGATATCTTACTAGTCTATAGGGTGATTAAAGAGCTTGAAAAGGTGGTGATTCCAATTTGTGAATCCAACTTTGAATGGGACGCTTGGAGATGGCCCGGGAGTAGCCTCTTTTGGAGACCACACTCTAAAGGCATTTACCATGCATTAGTGCACGAGGCTAATTGGTGTAGCACCCTCAACAAATTATGGAAGAGACACTGGACCTACGTGGGATGACTGAGTTGGACAATGTGGATTGGGTCCACTTAGCAGCAATCATAGACACTTGGGGAAACAGGGGGACAACCTGGGTAACACCTGAGTGCGATGAAATTCCACCACTCGTACCTCTAAAGATGCTAGAAGCAATCCATATAGATTCTGACAAGCTCATCCTAATTTTACAAAGAAAACATACAAGTGGGTCCCTAAAGCTTCTTTAGCGACCATGTCTAGTACTAAAAAATGAAAGCCTTGTAAGAAACGTATCACTCGCTCCAAGAAAAGTAAGAAAATGTTGCGATGGATTTCTAAACGACCATTGGAAGCCCAAGGCTACTATCAAGGAAATGATCAAATCTGGGTGCCAAAACGTAGATTGTGTTTTTACCTGTCACCTGACCCATGTGAGACCAATCCCGTAGCTCCAAAACAAATCAACAATCATGGAAAGAAAAAAATCACAGAATGCTACACACCTGCTCAAGAGCTAGTTTGGGTACCGAAGAAAGAACAATTTATTCCACCTAGCTCAGGAAGGGGGGGATCCCATGAAGCTTCTAGCTCCTCATGTAATGCATTCATAGAGGTAAAAACTGCTCCACGGCCTCCACCTACCATTGTACATATCCATATAAGCAAGAAAGAGTTTGCACCTCCCATTATAAGTTCACCACCTACAACAATGTTGCAAATAAAATCATGGGAGAGTACCTTACCACCCTTGCAACTAGATGAAACGCATAGGGCGGTCAAAAACTATTGGTTAAAGCCTTCACCCATAAAAACTTGGAATAATTGGTTTCAAAAGGTGACGACATCATTCCAAAAGGTATGATCTACCCCAAGAAGGGGGGAGTGTTTACTGACATCCATCATTCACTTGCTTCCCTCTCAACCTTCCTCCCTGACCTCTTAATCTCGAATCTTAGGGAATGTATATATAAAGCCTTATACTCACAAAAACAAGATAAAAAAGTAAAAGAGCAAGAGCCATAACACAAAAGCATAAAAACACATCATGCACAAGAACACGACCCTTGTAATATTTGCACTCTAACCATCATATATTTGCATGTACAGATATGGCTAGTACGCTAGAGTCATTCACTCCTGCCTTGGGTGAGAGGTACCCTTGTTCCTTTTCACAAATGTTTCGCATGGTCTTTCCAGTGCTTGCTTGTGAATGGGATTTGGTAGGTATGCTAGCTTGTGAGAGGAATTTTGAGGATTTAGAATGGCTGATACGTCTCTTGACCACGATTGATCCATACTTAGTAGAGAGTGTATCTCCCATTGCACAAGCCTATCCTTTTGACCAAGATGACTATAGGCGTCTAGTGACCTTATTAGTAAACATGGGTACCTATGATGAAGAAGAAGATTTACATGAGTACATGGATGGCACATATGGTCTCATGGATGATGATTTTGTTTATCTCAACGACGAGGATAGGGGTTTGGCCTTAGGGTTTCCCCCCAATCTCTACAATATCCTATTCGCTTGACTCTCTAAGTGGAGTGCAAATAATTAGGTTAGGGTTCCTTATGTTTTTTTTAATTGTGTTCAATAAGTGTTGGTACCTTTTCCCATGGATGTGCCTCCTAGAGGTATTCTTTGTGTTTCCTAGTGTGTACAGGAGCGTGTTGATGTTGTTAGGATTTGGACCTTCATGGAATCTTTATCTCGACTCACTCTTCAAATCAAGTGCAATTATCAACGCAAACAGGTGTTTCTGTCCATTAGCATTGCCCCTTATCTGTTTGCATCCATGTTTGTCTGCTTTAATTGTGATTGGTAGCATAATATTCAACACATTTGCTTAGTATCAAACATTAAATTCAATGTAATTTTTTGTCATAATCACTTGTTTAGGTTTAAAAATCAAACAGTCCGACTAAGCTAGTTTAACCAAGTTAGGTGTTAGAGATCTTCTCTTAATACCATGGGGAATGCCTTTCTAATAATCAATGGTTACTTAGGTTCTTAATCCGATTTAGGCAGCATTGTGTGAAATGTACTAGGGCTTTCTAGTGGGCTTAGTCCCTATTGACCTTTAGCTTAAGTATTATAAAGGGAGTTTACTAGTGTGATGAGCCTAGGGAGCTGTAACAGTGTTATATGACCCCCCAAAGTTACAAAATTAAAATGCTAAAAACAAAAAAATATAGATATATATATATAGATAGATATATATATATATATATATAAATCAAAGTGCCACAATGTAAAATCTTAAGCTAGAAGAGAAATCTCAGTTTGATTGGGTACTTCACTCACATGTATCGCTTATGGTACTAGAGCCCTAGAGGTTCCCAGTGTGGGCGCTTTTCCTTGAAAAGAAAAAAACCCAAGGCATACAAAATAAGCACACACATCAAAATTGAATCACTGTGAAAAGACTTTGGGGGTTCAAAGAAAAGGTAATTAGTCACGCGATGATTTCATCAGAAATTCCTTTTATCGTAGCTTAACTACAAGGTCTTCTAGGTATAGCCTCTAGTCAGCCCTCGAACATGAAATACTTGGCTCTCGCGATTAAACAACTTAATTGACCAGAGGAAATTGAGAAGCTTACCCATGGTATTAATAGTCGATCTTTAGTGCCTTTCGATCGTTAAATTAGTGACCCCAGACATGTTTAATTTTTTACCTTTACAGTTGTTTATGCATTTGATTATATTGCAATTTAATGTTTATTACTGACAAATCATTTAAAATTCTATTACCAATTAAATTGTTTGCCTACAACTTCATATGATTTTTAATTGCTTATGAGAATGCAATTACTATGCCAATGTTGTTTGATTTTACAGTGTGACTGAAGGAGGCTAAGGACATTCATCTCAAAAGCTCTTTCACCTCAACGAACGAGCTTTAACTCAATAGCTTCCGAGGATGGAATCTACATCAGGAAGGGGGGCATGTTAACCCTCATGGCTCATGGACACCCTATCACCTACGACAGACGTTGTATTATTTACTTGGTAGAGTCAGGTACCAGGATTGTCGATCCAATAGGAAAAGGGTAAGAGTGATCTCCAATGAGAGGTGCACTCTAACTGGAACATTCAAGGGATTAGTTGGCTAATCATGGGCGCCCAAGTGTGAATGGGGCAAGCTCATATAAAAGTCAACTAAACCTAAAATTCACTCATTCTCTCATTTGTACAATTGACAAGTGCTCTTGCTCCATCTCCATCTTCTTCTTCTTCATCTCCTTGTGTGTATGTGTATGCGTGAGAGAGAGAGAGTGTGTGTGTGCGCGATCGAGAATTGTGGCGGCACGCAATGGTGAGGTGGTTGAGTGCGGCGTAGTGGCATCTCCCTCTTCTTCACAGCGAGAAATCCTCCACGACAAGAAGCGTAGAGCGGTGAGTGACACACCAATGCCATCTTTGAGCTTACTAGTAACTTAGGCTTGTTGTGTGCTTGGAGCCATTTGTGGCTCACACACATTGTATCGGCAAGTTCCTTGCATTGACACGTGCGACATACGCGCACAAAAAGCTAGAGAGGAGATAGCAATTGAGACGGAGGCAGAAATTAATAGGGATGCAGACACGGACTATTGTAAGAAGGCTACAAAAAAGAGTCAAGATTCCAAGGTGAGAAGAGGAAGAAATGAGGCTGATAGACATGATTACACATCCTCATTGAAAATATCTTTTCCCATGTTCAAAGGGGGAAAGAAAGAGGACCCGGGTGTTCATATCGAAGCCTTTGAGCAGTATGCTGACTTAAAAAATATTGATGAAGATGATTGGCGTGACTACTTTCAGCAAACATTAAAGGAGGCAGCAAGGAAATGGTACTACCATTACGCCGCTTGTCAACTCATATCATATAATAAAATGCTTAAAGCTTTTCAACTGGAATATTCAGACAACAGAGGGGATGAGGATATACTCTGTGAGTTGGATAAGATAAGGCAGGAAAAATTGTTAGTCAGAAGCTATGTTGAGAAAAATAAGGAGCTAACTAGACAACTGCAGGAACCACAATCCGAAAAGTGGCTGCAAGCTTGGTTTTTGAATGGGTTTTGCAGTAAGAATCTTAGGGAGCAAGAGGTGTCGGCACCAACCAAGAAATTCAATGATTTGGTGCAATAGGCCCTGAAGCTCAAATAGAAAGCTAAGAAGGAAAATAGTCATAAGAAGAGGAGGTCCGGTAGTAGCAGTACTTCTACTGAAGATTCTGAGCCCAATAGAGCCTCCAGTAGCTCTGAAAGTAGTTCAAATGGAAGAACCAAAGACAAGACTAAGAAAGGATCTTGGTCTAGGAAGATTGAAGAGATGTTTTGGCAAATTGCTGAAATTAGCCAGACCAGACAGCCGGTAAGAAGAATGGAAACGTTGGTGTTCAAAGTGTAAATCTAAAGACCGTGTTTCAAACAAATGTCCACAATGTACTTATTGAAAAGCCTATGGCCATTTATGGAACAACTGTGGTATTCAAATTCATCATTTTAAGAATGGAAAAGATTTATCAGTGGTTGCATTCACCAATGCTAAACCAGTAAGAGTAGAAACTACCAGTGTTTCTCAAGAGGAGAAACCAGGTGCAAGTGGTACTGGAGCAGGGTGCGGTAGATACCAAGCGGGTACCAGCCGAGGCCGAGTTTGTGGTAATTTTCAGAATCGAAGCCTGAATTGTTATACATGTGGTAAGTATGGGCATTTTGCGGCTCACTGTCTAGAAACACCTGAAGCTGCAGATACCAGGATGAAGATTCCAAAACCGGTTCCTGTACAAGCAGTTACACGAAGCAAAGGGGTGGTGACTGAGGAAATTCCAGACAGACAAGCAAAACCAGTCAATCCTGAAAGTAGCAAATGGGCTCAGCAGAGAGAGGTATGGAAGGCCAAGGGCAAAGAAAAGGTGGTTGATGAATGGCAAGAGCAAAGAGCACTAGCGGCAAAAATCACTGAGGATTTGGCCAAGAAACTTCCAGAGCAACCAGAGAGTTGTGATGCCCAGTTCATTCGTAAGATACCTACCCAGTTGTCTGAGATAGCACAACCAAATCAGTCGAAGACTGGGATGCCTGAGGCCAGGTTGGTTGTAGTACAAGGGTTGATGGAAGAGCTAGGAACTGCTAAAGGAGCTAGAAGCAGTGAACCAAAGGAATGGTATTGTGAAGATAATATTGGTTCTTCAAGTTCTGACGACAACTCTGAGCATAAGAAAGAGGAAATTCATGTCAAGATTTGTGACAAAATTCAGAAACTCATTGTGGAGCTAGAGGACATTAGAAGAACTCTACCTGAAGTAGCGAAATTTATCAGGCAGCGAATGAAGGCTGAGGCGGAGGCCAGATCAGTCGACTTGATAGTTGTGAGAGATGATGAAGTGCCATTGATTCAGGTGGACTACAAAGTAAGGAAACAGTGGGAACCACTCTCAAGCATTATACTAGATGGAGGAGCAGGGGTAAATATTTTGGGAGTACATCTTCGGCAAAGGAAGGGAATTACTAACCTAAAACCAGCACCTTTCAAAGTCCAAATGGCGGATCATCGAGTGGTGTAGGCCAATTGGAATGGTAGAGAATATGCAAATATGAGTGGGAAAAGCAAAGTTCAAAGCCAGTTTCCTAGTGGTGGATGTGCAAGGAGCTTATGGGATGCTACTAGGATGCCCATGGCTGCAAACGGCACATGCTATTCTTGACTCTGCTAATCAGGTTATGACAATACAGGGGGCCGGTAGCAAAATCCAGATTCACATGAATAACACCAGAAGTTGGAGAAAGGAACTGACTGACTCAAGGAGCTCTGCCAGAAGTACAAGGTGAAGAAAATTGAGAAAATGTTGGCAGCTATGAAGAATTTTCCATTAACAGAGATAGATCTCAATGCAGTCTTAATAAACAAAGATGAAGCTGAAAAACAAAAGAAACAATTTCCAGAACAGTTCACTGAATTGAATTCAGAAGAACATTCAGTGAGATTAACTAGAAGACCAGAAGAAATTCACTGTGGAGTTAGAGGACATTAGAAGAACTCTACCTGAAGTAGCGAAATTTATCAGGCAGCGAATGAAGGCTGAGGCGGAGGCCCGATCAGTCGACTTGATAGTTGTGAGAGATGATGAAGTGCCATTGATTCAGGTGGACTACAAAGTAAGGAAACAGTGGGAACCACTCTCAAGCATTATACTAGATGGAGTAGCAGGGGTAAATATTTTGGGAGTACATCTTCGGCAAAGGAAGGGAATTACTAACCTAAAACCAGCACCTTTCAAAGTCCAAATGGCGGATCATCGAGTGGTGTAGGCCAATTGGAATGGTAGAGAATATGCAAATATGAGTGGGAAAAGCAAAGTTCAAAGCCAGTTTCCTAGTGGTGGATGTGCAAGGAGCTTATGGGATGCTACTAGGATGCCCATGGCTGCAAACGGCACATGCTATTCTTGACTCTGCTAATCAGGTTATGACAATACAGGGGGCCGGTAGCAAAATCCAGATTCACATGAATAACACCAGAAGTTGGAGAAAGGAACTGACTGACTCAAGGAGCTCTGCCAGAAGTACAAGGTGAAGAAAATTGAGAAAATGTTGGCAGCTATGAAGAATTTTCCATTAACAGAGATAGATCTCAATGCAGTCTTAATAAACAAAGATGAAGCTGAAAAACAAAAGAAACAATTTCCAGAACAGTTCACTGAATTGAATTCAGAAGAACATTCAGTGAGATTAACTAGAAGACCAGAAGAAATTCACTGTGGAGTTAGAGGACATTAGAAGAACTCTACCTGAAGTAGCGAAATTTATCAGGCAGCGAATGAAGGCTGAGGCGGAGGCCAGATCAGTCGACTTGATAGTTGTGAGAGATGATGAAGTGCCATTGATTCAGGTGGACTACAAAGTAAGGAAACAGTGGGAACCACTCTCAAGCATTATACTAGATGGAGGAGTAGGGGTAAATATTTTGGGAGTACATCTTCGGCAAAGGAAGGGAATTACTAACCTAAAACCAGCACCTTTCAAAGTCCAAATGGTGGATCATCGAGTGGTGTATGCAATTGGAATGGTAGAGAATATGCAAATATGAGTGGGAAAAGCAAAGTTCAAAGCCAGTTTCCTAGTAGTGGATGTGCAAGGAGCTTATGGGATGCTACTAGGATGCCCATGGCTGCAAACGGCACATGCTATTCTTGACTCTGCTAATCAGGTTATGACAATACAGGGGGCGGTAGCAAAATCCAGATTCAGACGAATAACACCAGAAGTTGGAGAAAGGAACTGAGACTCAAGGAGCTCTGCCAGAAGTACAAGGTGAAGAAAATTGAGAAAATGTTGGCAGCTATGAATAATTTTCCATTAACAGAGATAGATCTCAATGCAGTCTTAATAAACAAAGATGAAGCTGAAAAACAAAAGAAACAATTTCCAGAATAGTTCACTGAATTGAATTCAGAAGAACATTCAGTGAGATTAACTAGAAGACCAGAAGAACTGGTTGAGTTCAGCACACCAGCAGAACCAGTATGCTCTGGAGTAGCTACTAGAAATCAGAATGATAATTCAGAGCTCAGAGGATCGTCCTAGGACTATGCTAAGGAGTCAACCAAGAAAAAGGGTGGAGGACCTAACTGGTTTCTTCCAGATGATCAGGATATAGAGGAATGGAATTTAGGGTCTGAAGAAAACCCTCGAATGATCAAGGTAAATAAACATATGAATCCTACAATGAAAGAGAGGGCACGACATATGTTCCAACACTATACAAATGTCTTCACATGGGAGCATATTGATGTAAAAGGGGTGGATCCAGAGGTCTGCCAACACAGAATACCACTGAAAATCGATGCTAGGCCAGTACGACTATAGCGCTATCGAATGAATCCGAATTATGCTAAGGAGGTCAAAGAGAAGATTGACAACCTTCTGAAAGCTGGGTTCATTACTGAAGTAGCCAGTAGTGATTGGTTGTTTCCTATTGTGGTTGTGCCGAAGAAGAATGGGAAGCTAAGAGTATGTGTAGATTATAGGAAATTGAATGCTCAAACCATTAAGGATCCATTCCCATTACCCTTCACAGATATGTTACTTGATGAGATTGCAGGATATGAGATGTATAGCTTTATGGATGGATATAGTGGCTATAACCAGTCACAAATTGCTCATGAATATAGGGAAAAGACCACTTTCATCATGGAGTGGGGAGAATTTATGTATCTGGTAATGCCATTTGGCCTTTGCAATGCACCGGAAACTTTTCAGAGATGTATGATGAAAATTTTCAACGAATTTCTTCATCAATTCCTCACCATATTCATGGATGACTTCACTATATATTCCACAGAGGAAAAGCATTTACTATTCCTGGAGATGGTTTTTAACACTAGTTTGGTACCAAAACAGGACACTTTAAGTGACCTTTTTTAACAAATTTAAATTAAATGCTACTTGTAGTAGACGGTTTATTTAAGAAAACCCTCTTGATATACTTAAATATGCTAGCTAGAGGGTCTTTTAAAAATATAACCTTGCATTTTAGAGTCTATCATGCTCAAGAACTATACTCATCAAGTTGATCCTCGTAAGATAGCGATTTACGCTTTGAAGAAATCCCCTTTATAAGCTCAAAGAAAAAAATGAAGCGACCTTGTAGAAAATTTTAGGTGACTCTTCCACAATTTTGCTACAGATAATTGAAAGTTTCATGTGCAAAAATATTGACTTTGGAGTATATAAAATAATGGAAAGTTCCATGCGTTTGATATGGTTATTTCAAACATATCCTCGTATACATAGAAAAATATGTTTCTAATGTATTTGTGAGTTTTAGAAAGTGATACATTGCTTTCCCTTTCCATTGAGCACCCAAGGTGGCAAGTAGAAGGGTTTTGGTATGCAACAATTATTGGATCATTTCAAATATTCCAAATTGCATAAGAGAAAACTTTCATATTTTCATTCTTGAGACATAAGCATTCAAAACCTCAAATAGTATCAAACTTTCCATGTAGATCAACTAAATGTACCAAAGTACATGGTACATACACAATTGGGGTGCTTAAAACCTTGGTTTCAATGTTATTATGGAGAACTCAAGATTTTCAAGAGTTTTTGCACGATAAAAAGTTCAAGATAGAGTTCAAGCAACAAGATTTAATTGAGTTAGGGAGCCCAAAAAATATGTAGTTTCTTGGTTTAAACATATAAAGTCATTTGTAGTCGTCAAATTGCACTAGAATGGCACCAATTTCATGAGGGGACCTTTGGAAGACCAAAATTATGCTCTTATTCAACACGTGCTCAAGTATGAAATTATGTCTATATCTTGCATGTGACTTGAAAACTTATCTTTGAAGTACATTCCATTGCTTTGTAACACCAAGTGCTAATAATTGGTTTTTATAAACATCAAAAAGGCCATCTCTACAAAAAGATATAATAATTTTATGATTTCTTTGGCAAAATAGCTTGAAATTTTGCTAAAATTTATGTCTTAGAACTTACCCAAATTCTCTCCATACAATTTTATTTTGATATGGAGAAAAATGCAGTGTTTTCTTTCCCTCATAACCAATCTATGGTAGAAGCAAGGTGTAAAAAACTTCTTTCTAGCTTGACAAATAAATTGCCAAAACTTGGTAGAAAAACATGACACTTTAGTGTCACAGGACACTAAAATGTCCAAATACAGAACTAGTGTTAAGCGTTGTCAAGAGAAGCAGAGTTGTCTAAATCCATTCAAATCTGTTTTCTTAGTCTGGAAAGGACGGCTATTGGGACATGTGGTGTCCAGAAATGGAATAGAAATGGCGAATGACAAAATCCAGTGTGTCCAACATGCCAAGGCGCCTAGGAATGCATCAAAATTAAGTTCTTTTCTAGGATATATTAACTTTTACAGAAGGTTTGTTCATAAGTTTGCTTCTCAAGCATTACCATTGTATGAGCTTACAAAGAAAACCAACAAGTTCAATTGGACTGCTGATTGTGAGGAAAGTTTTTAGAACTTAAAGAGTACCATCATCAGCAAACCAATTCTTTTCCAATTGAATTGGTATGTCCTCTTCCATGTACATGTGGATGCTTCGAGACTGGCAATGGGAGCGATACTAGCTCAGCCAGATGGAAGAACTAATTTTCTTGTATACTTTGCTAGTCGTAGATTCAGCCAGGTTGAACAAGGATATACAACTAGTGAAAGGCTTTAGGGATGGTTTTCAGTGTTACAAAATTCCGACGTTATTTGCTAGGCAGATTGTTTCATTTTTATCAAGCCCTATTATTCTTGGTTAATAAAGTTATTATTCAAGGCAAGCTAATAAGGTGGATGATGTTCCTTATGGAATTTGAATTTCAAATTTTTCATAAAACTGGAAAAAACCACTGCGGTGCTGATTTTCTCTCTAGGAGTACGGAGGGCTATTTTGAAGTGTCTTTAAGAGACGAGCCAGTGGATGCTAAATTATTTCAGCTGGAAGCGGAAGAATCAGTCGATCCTGAATTATATGAAGTATATCAGTTTCTTTCTCAAGGTAGTTTCCTAGATGACTGGAAGCAGAACCAGAAGAAGGCTCTGATTATCAAAAGCTTAAAGTTTACCATCATTGGGGGCTCATTCCATAGATTAGGGAGGGCAGAATGCAAGTTATCTCAGAGGCGCATAATGGATAATCTGGTGGACACTTTTCTACTGATATTACTTACAAGAAGATTCTGTAGGTTGGTTTATGGTGGCAAACATTGATATCTGATGTCAGAAGATTTTGCAAAACCTGTGACATATACCAAAGAATGGGTAGACCCATAGCAGCAACCAGGACTCCTTTAACACCAGTAAATCCACTGGGTGTTTTCATGAAATGGGGTTTGGATTTTATGGGACCTTTCAAGAAGGTTACTCCTAGGAAGAATAAGTATATCTTGATGGCTACCTGTTATGTAACCAAGTGGGTAGAAGCTAAGGCTCTTTTTGACAATACATCAAAATCTACTACAAGGTTTTTATTTGAGAATATTATATGCCGCTATGGATGTCCTGTGGAGATTGTGTCAGACCAAGAAGCCATAACAGCACCAGTGTGATAAAATCCTGTCCAGACCAGAACCAGAAAAGTATGGACACCAATATCATTTTTTGGGGGACCAACGGTTAGATGGAATATCAGTAGTAATCATTTCAAAGACGAGAGAAATTCTTGTCCAATGCATGTCTGCCACGTATAGCATATGCAGACTCATCCTCTCAAGGGACACCTAGTTTTGCAAAAATCTAATTATTTTTGTACTACCCTACCTGGCTCCTATCACGGTTGTTGAAAGGTTAACCTTTCAACAACGCTTCCACAAAGATTCCATAAATATCCCTCAAAGATTCTCTAAAGATTCCAAATAAAGATGTTGATGAAGTGATGAAGACAAAGATGGATGCTGTAATGTGAAGATACAAGCTCATGGACATCATCAAATATCCCGTTATTATCATTTTGAGCCATTACGGCCACTTTTGTAATGTTTACGAGACCTTCATATTTTAAGTCAGCAATTGTATTGAGGCCACAGATGCTTGTTGGATGAGCAAAGCCAGCTCACGGTGTTGTAATTAATCTCTATAGAAGCCTAGGGACAAATAAGGTCATTTTGGTCGGACATTAGGTTTTCTAACGCTTAGTATATAAGCCAAAACCTAAAGCTTTGTAAAGGGACTTCTAATAAATCTGATCTTCTGTGTCGTTGGGAGACTGCGAGAGAGTGAGAGAGTGTGTGTGTGTGCTACAGGAGCTACGGCGGTGGGAATCGCAAACGGAGAGCAGCAGTGTGTTGCCCACGAGGAGAGCTACGCGTTGATGCTTACATCACGCGCATTGGTCTTTGTTTTAGCAGATTCACCCGTGAGCTACTTTTGGAGTTTCGGTGAGTAACTGTTGTCCGTTTTTGCATTTCAGCATATCCACGCGATCAGAGCGAGTAGAGCTACACATTAGGCACTTCAGTTTTTGAAAACGTCGACCTACAAAAACCGGCCAGACATCCTACGCGTTTTCTGCACGGAGGGTATTGGGTAGGTTTTTTTGGTCACGGACCTTAGGGAGAGTGGCCTATTGGTGTTGATAGGATATCAACGTTTCGAGAACGTCTACTGGGATTTTGCCTTGCGGTAGCATCATAGCAGACTCTCACATTCACAGAACCGATGGCATGTAGAGTTGATATCTCTGTAGGAAGTAGTCATTAGTCGATCGAGTAGAGGTTGACACCCTTTGCTTGCTTCCACGCGCCTGCGGGTCGAGCTTCGTCCTCAGTTGACATTATATGTTAGGTGAGTTCTCGCTATGCTGACGTCCGTCGTGGCGTACCCGTCCAACATTGGCGCCGTTGCCAGGGACGAGAGCCCTAAGTAGGTGACCGAGACTAGTCCTTGAGGATAGAGGTCCCTCTGGCTTGCTAGAGTATATTCATTATTTTAGATAGGATCGAAGAGTGGTGGACTCTTTTGGTCTTAGAGGGAGTCTAGGGAGTGTGTGTCTAGCCTAGATCCTTCGTCTTAGGTAGTATTAGGCAGTAGTAGGTTGTGGTGTAGAGAGTAGGAGTTGGAGTGGTAGATATGGTGGTAGGTTGACTTGAGAGTCTGTGTGAGGCCAGGAAGCAACCGAGACATCAAAATCACCATCTCACATGATGAGTAGGAGTAGGGTAAGTAGGATATCTTGAATGTTGATCTAGAGTACTTTATGCATGTCTTATTTGCTGTTAGGCTCATCAGAGAAGTGGGAAATGCTAAGTAAGAAAGACGGTAAATTGTATTTGGAATCTGATTTGAAGTCCAAAATTTTTTGTGATTATTACTGAGAGCTCTACAGAGCATAGGGAGTACTACTGCCAGAAAAAATTTGCATTTTAAGACAGTAGACATCCTACACGTAGGATGTCTCCAGGGCACTTTTGGCAAGGAATTTGGGAAAACTGAGGTTACCAGTGGGTTTAGAGGGTAGTTTCTACCCTAGTAACATATTGACTTGAGTGTTTTTCCCTATTTTTGTTGACCGAAAGCCAAAAGGCGGAGTCAGAAAACATAAAATTTCAGCAAATGCTTAATTACGTGATTTTTGCATGTTTTTGCAATTGTAAAGCATACTTGCACTTTCTGAGAGCATAAGGAAGCATCAAGGACACTTCAGCCTCAAAAAATCAGCAGTAGACATCCTACGTGTAGTATGTCTACAGGGTGATCTGGGCACTTTTTTGAAATTCTGAGTTGACCAGTGTGTTCAGAAGGTAGGTTACACCCTATTTTCACCTGGAAAGTGCAAATTTGACCAAATTTTGACAGATAAGGCCAGATAGACTGAAATTGCCAAACATCCTACCCAAATTGTGCCAAGGCATTATTCCAAGACCAAAACCATAGGATGGCTGCAGAAGCATGATCTACATGATATATTGAGTGACTGAGAGAGTTTTCATCTCATTTGGGGGAGAAACAGGAGTCCTAAGAAGACTCTAGCACTTTTGACTGAAAAAGACTAGAACAGCTAAAATTGGGGTCTTTTGAAATCCAAACCAAAATCTGAGCATACCACTAGGTTGCTGACATCAAGGGGAAGCTTTGGGTCAAGTCTGGGGTCAAATAGGCCAAAAAGACATCCTACGCGTAGGATGTCATATGTGTGATTTTGCACTCCAAACTTAAATTTGAGCATACCACAGTGATCAGCACCTTAAGGAGAGTCTGTGGTTCAAATTTGGGGCAAATCTGAGCAGTTAGACATCCTACACGTAGGATGTCTAAGGCATGATTTAGAGGCCAAATTCAAACTGTGGACATAGCAGGGTGTTGTATAGCCTTAAGCAAGCCTCCTAGTCAAATTTGGTCCAATTTGGAGCTAATTTGACTTGGAAATTCATCAGAACAGACATCAGGCTTTTGGAACAGATTCTTGATCATTTGACCAACCTATAGGTGTCAGAATCAAAAAGTAAAAATAGCTATGAGTTTAGCACATCAAGGGGAAGCTACAGTGCAAGTTTGGACAAAATCTGGGCAGTTAGACATACTACGCGTAGGATGTCTTCAGCTTGATTTAGGACTCCAAACCAACCTATGAGCACACCACTGTGATCAGCACATCAAGGAGAAGTTGGGGTGAAAATTTCAAGTCATTCTGAGCAGAAAGACATCCTACGCGTAGGATGTCTCAAGGCCATTTTTAGGT